>NC_073635.1:13148333-13522500 GCF_029407905.1 Bubalus kerabau
TCAGACCAAGGCTCGAGGCCAGCATATGGAAAAGAGAGAGCTACAGGATATAGTGAAGCAGCAGGGATGAGTCTGCTGCCTAAACGATGCTCATTGCCCAGTTGTTGTTGTTTAGTCGCTCAGTTGTATCTGACTCTTTTGTGACTCCATGGCCTATAGCCCACCAGGCTCCCTTGTCCATGGGATTTCTTTCCAGGCAAGAATACTGGAGTGGGGTGTCATTTCCTCCTCCAGGGGACCTTCCTGACCCAGGGATTGAACCTGTGTCTCCTGCATTGGCAGGCAATGCACTTTATCACTGCACCACTATGGAAGCTCCTTGCCTAATTTTGTGACTTGGGGAAAGTCAACGATAAACAACACAGTCCCTGCCTGCCTTCAAGTAGCACAGCTCTCAAACAGGTTACAATGAAGCAAAAAATAATGGGTGAAGAGGGCAGGATCAGAGTGGAGAAAAATTTATCCCATGGAGGCTTCCTGCCAAATGAGTTTTCAGAAATTCTCAGGGGGAGTTAGACCCTTGGGGATAGGTAGTGATGTCACTTTCTCTAAGTGGACTAGATAGTTTTCTAGGGCCCAGGTGGCAATAGACACTTTAGAATTATGGGACTCCGCATCATCTGCATAGGTTAATGGCCTAGGACTGCAAATGGCAAGCAGAGATGAGAAGGCAGGCTCCCAGCCTTGGTCTTCTGCTTGTATTCCATTTATCGAAGTACTGGAATTTTTTCCAGGACATCCAAAAAATCTGGTATGACATGAACTACGTATTCCTAAATATCCTTTATTAGTGGGAACAGTGGGGATTGTGCTTGGCGGGATGAAGGAGAGGCTGCTAGATTTGAGAGCTGTAGAATTTGAGAGCACTTAGGAGCTGTAGTTGTGGTCAAACCAATATGGCAGGCTTAATGTTGAGAAGATGAGACAGGTGCCAGGCAGCTTTGCAAAAGCTTTCAAAGAGAAATTACCAGGATGCTACTGAGATTAGTAACATGCTGGTAGGGTTGTGCCTGGGTACCACTATTGACATATTGCTTGAAGGTCACTTTGGCTTCCTTGAGAAAGCTTGTCAATTAGCCTTTGTGACTTAGAACTCCTCACCATATTTTACAACTACAAACACTGACAAAGAGAATTAAGTCCAGGAAGTACCCTAGTTAGAAAATGTGGTTCATGTACTTTTGATATTCTGAGGTAAGGGTGGATGATATTTCAATTTAGATGGTGGGAAGGAGAAATGACCAATTAGATTTCTTGGTAGGGGGAAGAGTAGAACTGAAGATTATAACTTTAGGATTTGGCTGGTTATTTCTCTCTGGAAAGTATCCCAGGACAGGTCCATTTTGACTTGGCAGGAAAGAAAAGGTCTGTCTAGCAGGACATACATACAATGTCATTATAATTTATTTTACAAACTGAGATTTTTTTTTAAGAAAGAAAAGAGGTACCAATCACAGGCAAGAACCATGATTGTATCAGGATGGTATATGATTGTACCAGGCAAAAGCAGGATGTAAAGTGATCCTGAATATAAATATTGGGGCTGGGGTGACAGCGTGGTCCTGAGACTACAGTGATTTTGTTGATGCCTTTATGGAGGTCAAAGATGACCAATATGAACATCCCAGTGGCTCCTGGCATAGGTGGAAGTGGACCACTTGTCACTGGAACAGCCATGAAGTTGCTGTTACATCACTGAGAAGGAGGGAGCTTAGTGAGGAAATCCATCATGAAGGTGGACAGGGAAACTAATTTCTTGGCAGGGGACACAGAAAGCCTTTGGCTTCTCCCTGCAGGTGTTTGTGCTTGTCTATACTTGTGCATCTTTATGTTTCATTACTTTCACCTTTTGACCTGCAGGTATCAGAAGCCATGAGTCATGAAAAGCAGAACCCAAGTTGGCCAAAGTTAACAAATGAACAGAGGTCAGGATTCATGGCAATTCATGACAATCTTCTCTGACTTGTAGGTAATTTGAGAGAGACTTCTGATTGAGGGAAGGCAGAGAATTTGCTGGGTCTCTTCATATATTATGGGCTTCAGATGGTAAAGAATCTGCCTGCAATGCAGGAGACCTGGGTTCGATCCCTGGGTAGAGAAGGGAATGGCAACCCAGTCCAGTATTCTTGCCTGGGGAATTCCATGGACAGAGGAGCCTGGTGGGCTACAGTCCATGGGATCGCAAAGAGTCAGACATGACTGATCAACCAAGACTTTTTGTATATTATTGTCATTTCTGGATGAGGGACAAGAGTGGAATACAGGCTGGATCAGAGGATTGAACATTTTGGTGTCACAAAACCCTGTCTCCAGGGGAGGTGGTGAATCACATCGTTAAAACCAAGAAGAGGAAGCATTTGCCGTGTCCTGGCAGAAGGATGTGCCATGTCCTGCATACCATGCCCTACAGATTCCACATGGCATCTAAGAATCAATTACTTCTTCAGAAAGAGCTGTTCATTGTCCATTTCTGTTTTAATGAAGGATGCTGTAGCAGAAGGCTGCACTGACCTTTTTGATAGAGACTAGGTAGAAATGCAGGCACTTTGGAGCATGCCAATGTGAGGAGGTAATAATGATTCAGAATCAAATAGGATAGCATACATTTCAGCAGACATCCACCGAAGGCTTTAGTTCCTCCTGGAAGTTAGCTGAATTCTTGGCATTACATAAAGAGTACAGTGAGCAAGGAATGTTCATAATAATTAAGAATAGTCAAAAAAATTCAGACTAATATTAAAGTTGGCAGAGCACAGGATTTGACACTAATGTCCAAAGTACCTAGTATTGGGTTGATGAAAAAGGGATTGTGGTTTCGGACTGTGACTTTTAAATCAGTATAACTAGGCTCGAACACAACTTTATTCATCAAAATAGGAACCATTCCAGTCAATACATTTTTTTGCCAATGAGAAATAAGTTTGTTTATTTCTGTAGTGCAAAAATCCACACATTGGGATTTGATGAACTCTTGGAAGGCATCTTCTGCCTCCTGCTCATCGTGAAAGCGTTTTCCCTGCAAAAACTCATGGAGACACTTGAAGAAGTGGTAGCTGGTTGGTGAGAGTAGCCCAACTCATTTAACTTTTGAAGCGCTGGTTGTGCGACCTGCCATGTGGTCACGCATTGTCATGGAGAAGAATTGGGTCCTTTCTGTTGAGCAATGCCGGCTGCAGGCATGGCAGTTTTTGGTGCATCTCATTGATTTGCTGAGCATACTTCTCAGATGTAATGGTTTCTCTGGGATTCAGAAAGCTGTAGTGGATCAGGCCAGCAGACCACTGAACAGTGACCATGATGTTTTTTTGGTGCCAGTTTGGCCTTGGGAAGTGCTTTGGAGCGTCTTCTTGGTCCAGCCACTGAGCTAGTTGTCTCTGGTTGGTGTATACAATCCACTTCTTGTTTCACATCACAGTCCAATGACAACAACAATTTTTTTATTATTTGTTATTTGTTCAAAACAACAATTTTTTAAAAAATTTGTGGCCAGCTCATGAAGCACCCACTTATCAAGCTTTTTCAGCTTTCCAATTTGCTTCAAATACCAAATGACTGTAGAATGGTTGACTTTGAGTTCTTTGGCAACTTCTCATGTAGTTTAAGAGGATCAGCTTCGATGACGGCTCTCATTTGATTGTTGTCAAGTTCCTATGGCTGGCCACTACGCTCCTCATCTTCAAGGCTCTTGTCTCCTTGTACATTCATTAGCAGTTCCTGGGCCAAACACGTTGCTGATCTTTTGAGCTGTCTCCGCTGCTTTACAACCCATTTTGAACTTGAAAAAAAAAATCACTCAAATTTGCTTTTTGTCTAACATCATTTCTATAGTCTAAAATAAACAGCAAGTAATAAGTCATTAGCAAAAAAACATAAAGCAAGAAATGTGCATCAAAATGATGTATAACATAACCACATTCATTTAAGACTGTATTCCAATGTCAAAGTGCAACAGTGTAAAACCATAATTACTTTTGCACCAACCTAGTAAAGTCTTGACTTGTATTTTCCATAAAAGAATGACATTTCCACAACCCATATACAAAAGGTAGTGTGGTATTCTATTGGTTTTATTTTACTAAACATCTTGTTTTCATCAGATGTTTATATAGGAATTTCAGAATAGCTACTGACCAGCCCAGGTGGTGTCAGTGGTAAAAAGCCTGCCTGCCAATGCAGGAGATGAGGGTTTGATTCCTGGGTCAGGAAGGTCCCTGGGAGGAGGGCAGGGCAACCCACTCCACTATTCTTGCCTGGGAAAGCCCAAGGACAGAGGAGCCTGGCGGGCTACAGTCTATGGGGTCACAAAGAATTAGACACGACAGTGACTAAATAACAACAACAACAAAACTGAAGCGGCTAGGCTCGCATGCATGCACCTGAAAAAGAGAGTTACAGGCTATTAAAGTGTGAAACAGGAGCTCAGCAAGAATCATGTTACACCCATTACACCTTGCCTTTAATCATGATGTTTCAAGATAACAAGATCCTTGTAAGAATCTTATTACAGCAACTGATAAGGATAGCAACCTGTTCAATCAAATGTGAGATATGGACAGGCTTTCAAAAGGCAGCACTTTCCTGGCGGCTCAGATGGTAAAGAATCAGCCTGCAATGCAGGAGACCTAGGTTCCATCCCTGCCTGGGTCAGGAAGATCCTCTGGAGAAGGGAATGGCTACCCACTCCAGAAAAGCTCCAGGAAAAGGCCAGAGTTCATTCCAATACCAAAGAAGGGCAAGGCCAAAGAATGTTTAAAACTACCGCACAATTGCACTCATCTCAGATGCTAGCAAGGTCATGCTCAAAATCTTCCAAGCCAGGCTTCAACAGTACATGAACCGAGAACTTCCAGATGTTCAAGCTGGATTTAGAAAAGGCAGAGGAACCAGAGATCAAATTACCAACATCCACTGGATCACAGAGCTGTGCTGTGCAGGCTTTTCTCTTGTTGCTGCCGGAGGGGGCTACACTCTAGCTGCCATGGTCCGGCTTCTCGTTGCAGAAGCTTCTTTTGATGTGGAGCACGGGCTCTAGAGGACAGGCGCTTCAGTAGTTGTGGCAACATGGGCTCAGTAGTTGTGATTCCCCGGCCCTAGAGAACAGGCTCAATAGTTTGGTGCATGAGTTCAGCTGATTCTTGGCAAGTGGGTTCTTCCCGGATCAGGGATTGAACCTGTGTCTCCTGCACTGACAGGTGGATTCTTTACCATCGAGCCACCAGGGAAGTTGCTGTAGTAAAAATTTATTTTATAAAGTGTTGCTCTTCTATTTTATGATTAACTCTTTGTGCTTGTGCTCAGTCATGTCCAACTCTTTTGGGACCCCATGGACTGTAACCCATCAGGCTCCTCTGTCCATTGGGATTCTCCAGGCAAGAATACTGGAGTGAGTTGCCATTTCCTCCTCCAGGGGATCTTCCCAACCCAGGCTTCGAATACGTGTCTCTTGTGTCTCCTGCACTGGCAGGCAGATTCTTTATGACTGCACCACCTGGAAAGCCCACAGTTAACTCTATACCAACCACACAAAATAAGAAGGGCACTGATATTTTAAAAACTGTCTTATGAAGCAGTTATATTTAGACATTGTTTTTGAATTTCATACATTCATACATTATGTTTTCTTAAAAGACGGTATACCTGTATTTTACATATTGGAAGTTAAGTTAGTAATTTAGCTATGTGGGCTGCTGTCTATGGGGTCGCACAGAGTCAGACACAACTGAAGCGACTTAGCAGCAGCAGCATGATGTTTTAAATCAGAAGAATTATTATATATGAGTATGATATATAACAGCACTCAAATATATTTTTCCAATTCAATATGTCTTTAATTTGGAGTGGCACTTATGAATTATCTTCTGTACTGTTTACTAATACTTATAGTCAGGATTTTAGCAGTCATGGAGCATTTAATAAACACCTACTATACATAAAATCATTACTGGGATTAACCATAATGGAAAAGAATATTAAAGAATGTATATATGTCTATGAGTCATTTTGCTGTATAGCCGAGACTGACACATAATTGTAAATTAACTATACTGCAGTAAAAACAAACAACAAAAAATGTTACTAGGTATCATTTTATACAAAAGGTTAAGATGAATTTTTGTCCTTTAGGAGACTCATTACAAACGAGTAAGGTAAGTGTTATAAATGACACAACAGATTGTGATGTAATATACACACTAGTGAAACTAAGTCGGGGCTTCCCAGGTGACTCAGTGGTAAAGGATCTGCCTGCCAATGCAGGAGATGCAGATTCAATCCCTGGGTCAGGAAGATCCCCTGGAGTAAGAAATGGCAACCCATGCAATATTCTGGTGGTTGCTTTACATACATTACCATTTTTCTGATGGCTTAAACAGTCGGACATGACTGAGTAATCACTCACGCAAAACAAAGTCATGAATGAGATACTTCATCTTTTAAATTTAAAAAGTATTTTTATGTTTTTAACTGGCTGATGAAATTATAACTTTCATATTTTCCCACCTTCCAAAGTTGGTTTATTAAATATTACTAAATAATGTACGTAAAGTGAAAACGTTAGTTGCTTAGTCATGTCCGACTCTTTGCAACCCCATGGACTGTAGCCCACCAGGCTCCACTGTCTGTGGGATTCTCCAGGCAAGAATATTGGAGTGGGTTGCCATTTCCTCCTCCAGGAGATCTTGCTGACCCAGGGACTGAACCAGCATCTCCCGCATTGCAGGCAGATTCTTTACAGTCTAAGCCATCAGGGAAATGGTAATGTATGTAAAGCAACCACCAGAAAGGGAATCAGCTCTATTCTCTTTTCCTGTATTTTCCATTATTCTACATAACGTGTGAGTATTGATTTATTACTAAAACCTCCCAAATCCCCAAACAGCAGCATGACAAAGAAGGACTGACATCTCTCTGTCACAAGTAAACAGCCAGCTGGCACCATCACTCAGGCAGGAAACAGGAATTTAGCAAGTGGGCCAAAGGGAGACTCAAGTTTTCAAACAGGAAGCGACATGGAATCTACTCCTGGCTGTCAGAGGTTGCTGGGGTTGCTGGTGTAAAGCTCCAGAGATCTGGAGGAAAGATGATGCCTGCTTTGTCGTCAAAAGGCCATTAGGAGGATTACATTGACAGCTAGCTTTGTGTCGCATGCCTAGTTCCATGGAAAGGCGGAACCAGACTGAACGAGCTAACTTTAGTCAGAACCATGACACTTAGTGGGCTTCCCAGGTGGCTCAGTGATAAAGAATCCACCTGCCAATGCGGAAGATGAAGGTTTAATCCTTAGGTTGGGAAGATCCCCTGGAGAAGCAAATGGCAACCCACTCTGTATTCTTGCCTGGAAAATCCCATAGACAGAGAAGCCTGGGGGGCTACAGTCCGGAGGGTTACAAAAGAGTTGTACCCGACTCACTAAACAACAGCCACAACAACATGATGCTTAATGCCCCAGGTGATCAGAACAAATCATTCATCCGGGCTGGGCCAGGATTCTTTCCTGCACCTATAACTCAAATGTCTTGGCTCCATTAGGCTATGCAAAACAAATGGAAGTAACATTTTCATTAAGTGGCAAAACTACTTTGGAGGAGATTCACCAGCCACTAACTTGACTGCTGGGAATCAGTCCACTAAAATGTGTCCTGGGGACTGGGGGACCACTGAGGCTTTCCTTGGTATATGTTAGGTAAAGTAGACACAGCCTGTGTTCTCTGACTTGTCATACTGAGGCCTCAGCTTCACTGTACACCAATGCCTTTCCCTCCGCACATCGCCCTCTCTGTAAGAAGCATGGGGTAGCAGATATGTGCCTCCCTTGCTACACCATCTCAAGCATGGGCCAGGCTTTCTATTCATTTCCTTTACCACAGCACAGATAGGCCTTACAACATTTATCAGGACCTTGCTTCAGGACTTGCTGAAGACCAGGACTTTCCTGGTATTAAAAAAATGCTTAAAGTAAACAATTTAGGTGATACAAATGAGCTAACTCTTCATGAAGCAGACAGCCTCCATTCCAAGAATTGCAAAATGGAATGAAAGGCAGGAAGCTTTTACAGGTTAAAAAACAGAGAAAAACAAAAATAGAAAATATCTGAGTGCCTGGAGCCACACTGCCAACCTTGCTTGGGGTGAGAAGGAACAAGGAAATAAACTCAGCGTTGCCTTGGCATTTGGGGATTTGTTGCTGTTTAGTCGCTCAATCATGTCTGACTCTTTGCCATCCATGGACTGTAGCCCGCCAGGCTTCTCTGTCCATGGTATTCCCCAGGCAAGAACAGGGGGGTTTGTCTGACTGAATATGCTGTGTTTCTGGTCTAGTGGATGAATTACAGGAACATAAAAGTTCTCTAAGTTTTGGTTTGCTGAGGTAGTACTGTGGGCCCAAGAGCCTCCATGGTGGGCTTATAATTTAGTTCAAGTCTAGAAAAACAGGGAAAAATAGAAACCCCCTTTCCTTCTCTTCCTTCCTTCTTCCCTTTCTTTCTCCTCCCACTCTCCCCTCCTTCTCCTCCCTCTCTCTTCCTCCCTCCTTTCCTTCTTATTTTTCTCTTCCTCTTCCTTTTCCTCCCTATCCCTTCCTTCTCCTTCTTTCTCTTTCTTCCCTCCTTCCTTCCCTCCTCCTCTCCCTTCCTCCCTTACTTCCTCTGAATAGTTCCTGAAGAACTACTAACACCTGCTGTGTGCCAGGCATGTTTAAGTAAAAACAGATGTGGTTCCTGCTCAGGGATCTTGCAGTCTAGCAGGGGAAAGAGACAGACAGTAACCAATTACTCAAATAGAAATCATTTTAAGTTGATGAATGCTTTGAAGAAAAAGTAGAGAGTCCTAGAAAAGGAGGAGTTTAGTCTGGGGAGTTAGGAAGAGTTCTTGACGAACTGAGAGCAGAGCAGGATGCTGGCAGATTCACGGGCATTCATTCAGAGGCTAAGGGGAATGGGGAGAGAAAGAACATTTACTAAGGAAGGAACAGCTTGTGGGAAGGCTCTGAAGCAAGGAGGGTCTGGCCCTACCTCCAGGAACTGAAACGAAGACTATCTGAGAAAGAGAATGACATCAGAGCAGGGAAGAAAGTTAGGAACATCATGGGTAGACCAATCATAAGCCACTGAAAGGTTTTAAACAGGGCAGTGATATGGCCAGATGTGAAATACCCAAATAGAAATGCCAGCCTTCCGGGGATGAGTGCAGATTTCAAACAGTAGGCAAAAAAGACAAAGCTAGGGGCTTCCCTGGTGGCCCAGTGGGAAAGAATCCACCTGCCAAGGTGGGAGACACAGGTTCAATCCCTGGGTCTGGGAAGATCCCATGGACAAGGGCGTGGCAACCTACCGCAATATTCTTGCCTGGAGAATCCCATGGACAGAGGAGCCTGGCAGCCTAGAGTCCACGAGGTCCCAAAGAGTCAGACATGACTCAGTGACTAAATAACAACAAGGAGCAAAGTAATTCTGCTAGAAGAAAAACATATGGACTTGTAAACTGGATATATATTATTTTTTAAAGTATTAAAAAAGAATAAACAACATCCACACAAACAGCCCCAAAGTGGAAATAAAACAAATGTCTATTAATTGATAAGTTGATAAATAAAATGTGCTATATCCATACAATGGAATCATTATTGGGCAATAAAAAAATGAACTACTGATACATGCTACATGATACATGGATGGCCCTTGAAAACATTAAATGACTGGAGTGAGACAAATGACCACATATTGGATAAATTTGTTAATACAAAATTTCCAGAATAGGAAAGTCTATAAAAGAATTTTTATATATAAAAAGAAAAAAGCTGTTGTGTAGGGCTGGGGACAGGGTGGAGGATTGACTGCTAACAGATAAGGGGTTTCTTTTGGGGGAAAAAAATTGTTCCAAAGTTAGATTTTGCTAATGATTGGGCAACTCTGGGAGTATACCCAAACCACTGAATTGTACATTTGAACACTGTATGATCAGTGGATTATATATCAATCAAGCTGTTAAAAAAGAAACTAAAAAAATTATCTAGAACTAGGGACACCTGTAGAAATAGATTTCAATCCTAATTTCTTCTCATTTTATATTTGTTGGCCTAGAAATAATTGTAGACCACAAGAGACAACAGTGACTGTCTTGCTAGCTTGAGTTGGGAGGGTTTATTGCTGTATTAGTTTAGGTTAGAATGGGAGAGTTGAGCCCATTGTGCATTAAATTAGCAGTATGGAGCAGCTGTTTCAGTTAATCATTATAAGGACTGCAAACAGCATTCAAAGAGTACTTGATTCTTTCAGCATTTTAAGTGAATGCTCTTAATATGTTAAAATAATACTTTTTCTCATTCAGTATTTTTCCTTTCAAAAAAATAACCCTATAGTGTTGAAATCTTATTTTCATTAAAATCGAGGTGTTGGCTTAACTTTAAAATATTGCTCCATATCTTTTAAACATTTCTAGTTCTTAAATTTTGATTAGGGATATGTGAATCATTATTTATTACACACTACATAGGTTCAAAATAGCTACAGAGAAAGGGAATATGAGGTTGAGCAGGTGGAATGTTTCCATTTTCACACTCTGAGAAGGCCAAGGTTTCTTAGGGAAGCATTCCTGGTATCTGTATTAATCAGTTTGATAGTTTCTCAGCTGCTGTGTGCGCGTGCATACGTGTGTGTGTGTGTGTGTGTGTGTGTGTGTGTGTGCGTACGAGCTTCCAATTTCATTTGACTTGTGCTGCTGATACTGTTAGGTTTTTATAAAAATTCATTTCATTTCCCTTTCCAGCTTCCCTCTTGTGGGTGGGTGCATGCCAAAATATAATTCAGGCTTAACCACTTTGCGCGCAGGCTAGTTCATTGTCTTGTTTTATGCATGAGGAAGCTGAGACTTAAGGATGATAAGGTACCTTGCTTGATTTGGTTGAGTCACCAGTTAATGAGTTATTCTAGTTGGAACCCAGTTCTCCTGATTTCTGTTTCTTGTTAGTGAAACATCTCCATTTTCTAGCCTTAGACCTCTATCTTTTCAAATCTTATACTCAGGAATAAATATCTGCATTGAACATCATTTTATGTTGGCTAATCTTAGAACTGACCTTTAGACAGAAGAGGTGGTTATCTGTGAGTTGTAAATGGAAGGGAAAAAAAATCAAAGGTAATGATTTTGGGGGGGCCATTTGTTTTCCCGTGTAATAAAATTTCCCATTTCTCCAATTGTAATTAAACAGCAGTAACTGAAGAATATCTAGATTTTTTTTTTTTTAACAAAATATGGCAAACAGAACCAGGACTCTGACCTAACAGATTTTAGAACAGGAATGTCAATGTCATCGGAAATTAAAAATTTCGGGGCTCCTTCTTACATAGATTATAATCCTCTAATCTCCCTTCTTCCTCTGTGGCCTTCTTAAGATCCGTGCTCTGCAGCAAAGAGCTTAAAATTATTAAACCATAGGTGTCTCTTCCCTATTTAAAACTCTCCAGGGCTTTCCACTGCATTCAGAATAAACTAATTCCTATATTGGCTTACAAAACCCTACAGGATGTAACCTGTGCTTGTTTACTTCTCCAAGCGTGTTTCCAAGCTTACTTTCCTTTTACTTTCTCATACCTTCCCCCTCAAACCCAATTTTGGGCCTTAGAATTAGCAGTTTCCTTCGCCCCAAATTCTTCTCTGATATTTGCATGCCTGTTATGCAAACCGCTTCTTAAATGTTTCCTCCTCAAAAGGGCCACTTCATTGCAATAGTCATCAATCACATCATTCCCTGCATTTCTTCTGCGTGGAGCTTAACACCAAGATATTTTATCTCCCCTGCTCATAAGCTCCCTAGAACTTAGATTTACGTGTTTTTGAGGATGCTCAATCGAGAGTTTGAATAGTCCCTAACATAGAAGCTCAACAAAAAATTGTTAAGTGAAGAAATAAACATACGAATATGCCCTTTTTTCCTTGCCCTCCTCTCTCCCAGCCTGGGCAAAACTCATAATGAAGATATACTTAAAAATGTCCTTCTCATCTATCAGGTATCTCCACTCTTGAGGAATAGATGTCTCTGAGGAGACTGCAACTTCACTGGACTAGCCCTTCCGATTCTACCTTGATTCTAAACATACTAGCTTTTCATCTCTGTCTTGGTTTCTCCGTGATCAAGGCTTTACTTCCCGATTCTGACATCGCCTCACGACGGAAAGGTGAGCATTAGGGCCTGGAGATCCCTTGATACCAATTGTCCAGGTCTGCATGGGGCGTGGGCCTGGCGCGCTGTGAGTGGTCCTCTGGGAAATGCTGGGGGGAAGGGGCGGAGCTGTGTCAGAGGATGAGCCCTTCTAGAGCCGTCGGATCTCGAGGGGCTGCCGCTATGGGAAGGGGACCCCGGAATCAGAAGCAAGCACAAGCTAATCTGGGGCGAAGAAGGAGCCCAGCTGACCTCCGGCGGTAAAACCTAGGGGACGAAGGAAAGGAGGCAGGGCCTTACACCCGAACCGCAGAGCAAGCCAAGATTTGGATAGTTTGCCAGAGGAAAGGGTTAAACGGTTCCCCAGGTAACGGACCAGGAAGCGCGCAAGACGTCTGCAGAAGGTTCGTAGGTCAGCCTCGAGTTTAAAGCTCCCGTAGGCCTAACGGACTCTGACCAATGGGAATGCCGCTGGGCGTGGTCACGTGACGCGCGCGGCCATCCGGCTGGCAGCCCCGGAGCACGTGGGAAGGCTTTTTCCTGTTCCTTCTCTCCCCTTTAAAAGCCCACCCACTTTTTGCGCGGGCTTGGTCGCGGAGTTCTTCTCGCGAGAGGCGGGGTGTCCTCTCGCGATAGCCAGTGGGAGGCGTGAGGACTCTCGGAGGTGTTGCGGGCTGGAGCTGCGGTGGCGGAAGCCGGGGGCGGGCGGGCCGGCCGCGGGGCGGGGAGGGGGGGAGGGCTGGGGGCCGCTGCGGGAGGGGGGCGCCCGCCTCCTCGGCCGCTCGCGCCGCTGGTCGTTGCGGGCGGGTGTCATGCCTGTGAGCTGCGGAGGCTGCGGCCCCCCAGGTGAGCCTTGGCGCGGGTCCGCCCGCTGAGGTGAGCGGCGCCCGTTGGCTGGGGCGGCGGCGGGGCGTGGGGCCTCGCTGGATGGAGCGGCCGGGAGCGGCCCGCAGCCCCGGCTCTGACTTAGGGGCTGCCCGGAGCTGCGCCTTCGCACGGCGGAGGGAGGAGCGGGGCGGGGAGAGGAGAGGAAGCCTGAGGCCCTGGGCCTGAGGGGACGGGGACGAGCGTCCTCGGGCTCCGGAAGGGTCTTACCGGGGTCTGAGGGCGGCGTCGGGGCGGCAGCTCTTTGGGTGACAGGCCTAGTTTCCGTCCCCTAAGGTGGTCTTCAGAGCCGGGCCCTCGCCGTGCGTGCTGCTGCGTGTTGCCTCGTTGGTGTGCGTGCTGCACGCACAGAAACCTTTGCGGGAGGAATAGGAGGATGCATTTTGTCCCCCGAACCAACAGCCATCCTCTGTCAGATCCCTTTGAGCCCTGGAATCGGGCACAGCCCAAATATTGTGACAGAAACGGAAAGCGTCAAGCAGCTCCTCGGGGTGCTCCTTGGATTTATCTGCTCTCAGATTTACTTCAGCGCTGTTAAACAGTTCAAATGCAGGCCACCACCCCTCATCTGAATGGACTGGGTAGACTTATTCTTTTATTCCAGGCACTTAAACTGCCTAATTAAAAAAAATACGTGGGTGTGACCAAAGTGTTAAAAACGTTGGCAGAATAACAATGGCAGTAGAAGCTGAACCACAGTGTATGACGTGGGGACAGTCTTTCTGGTTTCCTTCCACTGAAACCCCTGTTAAACTGGAGGTGGTTTAGCTTAAGATGCTAAGGAAATTTCAGGGTGAGAAATACTGCTGAGACATATATCTAATGGCCTTTTTGCAGCCTGGCGTTAAACATTGTGGTTCGCTTTTCAGCTTTGTAATTCCTCAGTCCCTTGCAAAACTCATAAGCTTTCCTTAGCTGTTTTCCACCTTGTTAGGGATGATATATTGATTGATACTGACTTTGGTATGTCTGGAAATAGGAAATGTACTCAGAAAATTTAGGGTTCTCAGCAGTTATTTTAATGTCTTATTATTGTCTTATTTATGGTTTTAGAGGAAATGGCATCCCAGTGCCCAGCACAATCACTGTCAGTTTAGGTAGTACCATTTTAATGAAGCTCTTTAAATACACAGTTGTATTTTTCAAGTAGTACCCTGATTATGCATACTTCTTTATGGCCCTTGTGGCAGAACTGACCCAGAGGTTGACCGTGAATTTCACTCTTGGCTGTAACAGAAGTTTATGAGAAATCTGAGAATGTAGAGGGCAGTCAGAACAAATTCCCAAAATTGAACTGGTACCTGGTGATGAATATCTGTACCCACATAGCTGCTCTGTTAATAAGGGCCTAGTGGTTTACCTCCAGGACTCTTGCCTGGAAAATCCCATGGATGGAGGAGCCTGGTGGGCTGCAGACCATGAGGTCGCTGAGAGTCGGACACGACTGAGTGATTTTACTTTGACTTTTCACTTTCGTGCATTGGAGAAGGAAATGGCAACCCACTCCAGTGTTCCTGCCTGGAGAATCCCAGGGACGGGGAAGCCTGGTGGACTGCCGTCTATGGGGTCGCACAGAGTCGGACACAACTGAAGTGACTTAGCAGTAGCAGCAATGATATTTCCCAGTTACTGAGGAGATGGGACCTGCCGGAGAAATTCTCTAGCTTTACAACTCTTTGGAGAACTCTAGAAGCTGAAGAAGTCTTCCTTTGCCTTTCAAGGATGGAAGAAAGATAGTACATTTGTTTTTCTTTTTTTTTAATGAAACATTCCAGGAACTTAACTGTCTGGAAAAGTAAATCAAACCAAATCAGATGATACATTTTAGGTTGTTCTTAGGGAAATTTCCAGTAATGAGTAGGCTGTGCTGTTGTTTGTCTTTTTGAGAATGGGCAAGAGACTTGTATAGATTTAAGAAGTTCTCTGTCATTTCATCTTGGGAAGCTGATTTTCAGGGATAGAAAAAGTTTTATGCTGGTTTTTATCACTTTGGCAATATTTTCAGGTTTAGGATGTAGATACTTGTAAATGAAGTGACTTTGGGTAGGATGATTATTTAGGTAAGCTAAACTGTTCTTTTTCTGGCCTGCATTTTAGTAGTAAAATCAATGATTTGGAGGAAATGAGGAATGGGGCAGGTTAGGAAAAGATCTAAGCTGGCCTGGGCTTGAGTTAAGGGTTAGTGTATAAAGTGGTAAAGTAAGGAAAGAAAAATACTTCATCAATTTAGAAACAAATCAGACAGCTCCAAGTGGCTTTATTCTGGCACTCATCTTCATTATTAAAGTTTATTATAAAATACTAGCATAAAGGCATTTGAAATGTATAGGTTAGAGACTGGACAGGAGAAAAGAAAACATTTTTGGACTAATCAGAGAATGTTTCATGGGAAAAAATAGATAAATGGCATTGAGGATTGGAACAGATTAGATGTTACTTGAGTGAAAATGAGGTACAGAGTAAAAGAAAAAAGTAGAAGGAAAAGAGTTTGTGTTTGGGAGTCCAGCAGATCTGTCCATTGATATTACAAAGCCTCTTTTTCTTCATCCCCGACAGGAGAGTTTTTAAAACCTTAGTTACGGTGAAGCATATAGTAACTGCTTACCCAATGTTTTTTCTTTGACCTCTTGTAATGTCTTGAGAATTATTTGGCTGCAAGAAACAGAAACCATTTGAATTAACTTACTTAAAAAGGGCATTTGTCAGACAGAAGCGTCTGAAGTCCAGCTCAGTGTTCTGGAAACCAGAAGATCTTCAGGCAGTTAACCAGCCAGTTTTTCTCTGGGAAGCCATGACATGGGTCTTGTGTCTCTGTTACTCTGTAATGTCTGTTTCGACTTCTTCAGACTGACTCTTTCTTTCAAGTTCTTGGTTTCTGCTTCCCCATACCTTTGGTTTGCATGAGACTTTGGTTTGCTTTAGTGCCGACACAAGATGTTTTGATTTTGCAGTGTGGTTCTCTTGAGATATCTCTATGTCTTAATTCCGAATTTCTGGAGATATAGATGGTCCAGTTGGTCAGGTACCTTCTTGTAGTCCTGTTGGCTGAGGGTGGGGAAAGATGGGGGAGAAGATGTAGGTGTGCCCTACACAAAAGTCCCAAAAAAGTCCCACAGTTTGTATTTTTTCAGGCTGGGTACTGCAAGTTCTCTAGTAAAGGGGGTGTGAACAGGCAGGAAAAGGTGGGTATTTCCGGTGTACTCTGACCTCCTACAGTTAGAATTTTCCCCTTCGTACTCCTCTGAACTTGCTCTCACCAATGATCTCCTTCAGAACAGGTTCTAGGTGTATGAGGGAGAAATGTGTATATAAATCAGGTGTCCCCAACCTCCAGGATCTAATGCCTAATGATCTGAGGTGGAGCTGATGTAATAATAATAGAAATAAAGTGCACAATAAATATAATGTGCTCGAATCATCCCGAAAACATCCCCCCCCTTCCCAGCCCTGCCAGTCTGAGGAAAAATTGTCTTCCGCAAGACTGGACCCTGGTGCCAGAAAGGTTGGAGGACCGCTGAAGTAAATGTTTTGCGTCTCAGTTTTCTTATGTAAAAATGGGTATAAAACAGCAACTTCTGTTGTGAAAAATATAAATTCTGTGTATCAGCAATTCAGCAGTGCCTGCCTGGCAGAGTGTAAGGGATGTGGTGTGACTGACTGAGGGCTGTGGGTATTGTGTGTGGGTATTGTGGTGTGTCTCCTGCAGCATTTGAAGAAGAAACACTCATTCCTAGCTAAGTCTAGTACTTACCACTGCATACTTAAAACTGTTTCTTGACTTCAGTGATACCTGCTGCTGCTGCTCCTGCTGCTAAGTCGCTTCAGTCGTGTCCGACTCTGTGCGACCCCATAGACGGCAGCCCACCAGGCTCCCCCGTCCCTGGGATTCTCCAGGCAAGAACACTGGAGTGGGTTGCCATTTCCTTCTCCAGTGCACGAAAGTGAAAGGTGAAAGGGAAGTCGCTCAGTCATGTCCGACTCTTTGCGACCCCATGGACTGCAGCCTACCAGGCTCCTCCGTCCATGGGATTTTCCAGACAAGAGTACTGGAGTGGGTGCCATTGCCTTCTCCTCAGTGACACCTAAATTCTCCTAAATTGCTACCCCACTTGCTTTGACTGCCGCTGATTTGTGGTTCTTCGTTTACCTGCCCGGGGACTGTTTGTCATGATTGTCTTCTGTCTTGTCAGAGTCTCTAGGGTCGGTCAGCTTTCAAGCTGTCTCTATGCAGATAATTCCTAGAGTAGTGTCTCTGTCTCTGACTACCACAGCTAAATGTATTTTTTAGGTGCTCTTTGGATATTATCTTGACATAAAATAATGCTATCTTCCACTTACCCTCTAGTTGGCTTCACTTACAGCTCCCCAAGCTTGAAACCTTAAAATTACCTTTCACACTTTTTTTTTTTTTAAACAACTATTTATTTTTTTATTTGGCTCCACCTGGGTCTTAGTTGCAGCTTGCAGGCTCTGTCGTTGTGGTATGTGGGATCTAGTTCCCTGAGTAGGGATCGAACCCAGGCCCCCCTGCATTTGGAACACAGAGTCTTAGTTACTGGACCACCAGGGAAATCCCCACACTTTTTTTTTATGCTTCATGTATTCTGTTGGTTAATAGGTTCTGCACAGAATTTTAGAATGCTTCATATGTGCCAAGCACTGGGCCCATCTGTAAAGGAGATCTGTTCACTCATTCCTGCTGCTGGCAGTTTGAGGTAGAACCTTATTATTATTTGCACGAGCTGCTTAAGTGCCTTTTCAGCAATATATTCTTAGAGCTGTGAAATCACAGATGCCACTGACATGGAGAAATGTGTTCCTGAATTAAAATTTTGAGCATACTTTTTTGTTAAAAATAATCTTGTAGGTGGCGATTGTGCAGAAGGTTAAGAACATTATTACCCTACCTTCTAGGACGTGTATTCACATTAAGTGCACAGCCTCAGTACTTTAGGGTATTTTTTTAAGTTGTGTTTGTTGTTCATATACAGGACATTTATAGAGAAGCAGATACCTTAGTAGATAATCAGATTACATTCACACTTCTTTTTGCATGAATGATTATTGTGTTGAAAGACAAAGTAGTAACTGATAGCTGTGATATTTTTAGATTTTAAATCAGACTGCAGGACTGTACCCGAGGAAGAAGCTAACATTTTTCAGTTCTTTCTACATCAGGTATTGTTTTTAAATGTATTAATTGTATTCTTATAACCATCCTGTGAAGATGAAGCCTTGAGTTCCTTACCTGCAAAAAGAGGATAGCACCTCTTCACACCACTTTGCTTTGTATTTGATGGTTGCTCTGGGGTTAACAAGATAACTTATCAATATCACTTCTTGTGTAGAACAGTATTTTTTTTAGTTCTTAACTGTGTGTAATTTTGTTACACATCTTACTTATATGTATGTTGTAAACCCCATAATTCATTGTTATTTTCAGTTTAAAGTTATTTTTTAAGGAATTAAAAAAGCAGAAAATATTTTTTATATTACCCTTATATTGACCCTTTGAGATATTATGCTTAGTTTAGATCCAAATTTGCATGTGATAGTGTTTTTCTTTCGCCTGTAGAAAAAAAATTTTTTTAACACTTATTATAGTGCTGGTTGGTTGGTGATGAATTCTCATAGCTTTTTTTAGTTCACATAAATTTATTTTCTCAATTTTTGAAAGATATTTGGGAATGCGTATCTGGGTTGACACTCTTTAGATGTTTCCCCATTGTTTTATGGTTTGGCATAGTTTCTAATAAGAAATTTGTTGCCTTTGTTCCTCTGTATGTAATGTGTAGTTTTCTCTCTGGTTGCTTTCAAGAGGTTTCTCTTTATCACACATTTGCAGAAATTTGGTTGCAGTATGTATTGGTGAAGTCGTTCTCATGTTTGTTTTCCTTAGGGTTTATTAATCTTCCTTACATCTGTCAGTTTATGGTTTTCCTCAACTTTGGGACATTCTGAGCCATTTTGTCTTCATATGTTGCTCCTTGTTCTCACACTTTTTGGGATTCCAGTTACTCATCTTTTACAGTGAGTCATTTGTTTGTTTTTAAGTTTCTCTGTGCAGCATTTTGGGTAGTTTCTATTGCTATGTCTTTAAATTAACTGAGCTTCTCTCTTGCAGTGTCTAAGCTGCTGTTAATTGCATCTAGGATGTACTTTATTTTTATCTCCAGAAGTTCAATTTGAATCTCTTGCATCTTCTGTTCTCTCCTTATCATAATCATGTTTTCTCTCCCTTCTTGACTGTATGGAACACATTTGTAATATAGTTTTAATATCTTTTCTGTGCATTCCATTATCTCGGTCATTTCTGGATCTGCACTTAGTGACTTTTATCCTCCTGCTTATGGGTCTTATTTTTCTCCTCTGTATATCTGATAATTTCGGACTGTGTGCCAGCCATTAAATTTTATGCTGTTACTTGCTCAGTTTTGTTGTATTTCTTAAGTGTTGGAGTTAGTTGGAGTATACAGCTAGATTATTTGTAGTCTGTTGGGTGTTTTGAGGCTGGACTTTTATCTTTGTTAGGGTAAGTCCAGAACAGACTTTAGTGCTGACTTAGTTCCTCAGCTGAGGCAAATTTCCTTCTGAGGAGTCCATCCATTTCCTGGTATGTTACAGAGTTTTCCCACTCTGGTTGGTGGGACTTATTCCAAAAGTCCTGTGTGGCTCAAGGTACTATTTGGCCTATTGCTCTCTGGAAATTATTTCCCCACCCTCAGCTACTCAGCACATATCAGCAGTAGACCAAGGACCCTAGGAAACCCACTTTGCAGGTCTGTAAAGTTCTGACTCTTTCTGAGCTCTTTCTCCAGTACCTGCCCTGCAAATTCTAAGCAACTTGGCCTTCCCAAACTCTGGCCCCCGTTTCTTCAATTCGGTGAGACTGCCAGACTGCTTGGCATGCGTCTCTTTGTGTTGTGACCTGGAAGTATTTCTCTTGGATGATAGTCTTGCATAGATCAACTCTTGTTATGTCTCTTGTCTGGTAGTGTCTGAAACCAGTGTTTCACATATTTTGTCCTATTTAGTTGTATTTATATTCAATAGAATATTTATTTTTAACACTGGATATTTGGGATTTGGCCAAAATATGTATTTGGTGTATTTATTATAAATATGTTCCCAAATATTATACAATTAGAAATTATTGGCGACTTATATTTTCAGAAATAATTACTTAAATGTAGAGGTATCCATTTCAACATTTAAAGATCTACTTTGTACTTTAAAAATAATTTTTTATTTTTTTCAGCAGATGTTTGAATGCTTACTGTGCTTGAATACAAATACAATAAAACACTTTTGTTTTCAGAACTCAAAAAGAGGGAAACATGCAGTGTCAGTTTTGTATGTATATAATTTTTTAAAAAAATCACCGAGAGCACACTATTAACGTTGTTGTGTAGCTTTCTTTTTTCCTTAATATATTGTGAACACGCTGGACTATTGTCAGTATATATTGCTTTCTTTCCAACACAGTCATATGAATTTATTATAATTTATTTGACTTGTTGGGCTTCTAGGTTATTTTTAGTTTTCATCCTTTTTTGTCTTAGTGAATATTCTTTCACATATATCCTCGTGAATTTTGTGCAAGTATGTATATAGGATAAATTTTAAGAAGTGAAATCGTAGGATCAAGGATAGGTACAGTTTATGCAAAGTGTCTGATACCTGTTTTCTATGCTTTTTATAGTTGTTTTTCTAGTTTTCATTTGTTTTCTTTTACATTCTGTGGTATTTATTTTTCCTTTGTGATATTTCTTAAGACTTTCTTGGTTGTTTGCGTTTCAGCAATATCTATTCTGCTTTTTTGCTGCTTCTCAGAAGATTTCATTTGTTTCATGGTGTTTTATATCCTGTGGCTTTCCTGAGCTCTCACAGCTTACTCTTCAGTTGTTTGCCTTGTCCATCTGTACTTTCTTTTCTTTGAGCTGTTCAGTAAAACATTATCCAGGTTCACTCTAATATTTGACTTTAGAGAAAAACCCTTAGTGATTTCCTGTTTAGGACTCTTGTTTATTCACCCAGAATGGAACACAAAACAAAAAAGCATTAAGGGAAAAGTTTATTATCCTAACATAAAGATGTTCCAGGGAAAAATACTGTATTTTTGCACCTTTTGTAAAATCTGTTTAAAAGTACATCTTCTGTAATTATGAAAGAGTGAGGAACCCTACTCTGTTACTCTTTCTCCCTCTATCTGCCTTTGTGTCTTTTCTAAAGAGATTTTTGTTTCTTTGCTTTATCAGAAGTATGAGTCATACCATCTCATGCTGGATTCACTGTTATGGACTGTTTCATAGATATTCTTTGATAGATTTCTTTTCTCTGCAAGGTTAATATTTTGCTTATGTTTTAAGTGAAACACAGAAGTAATGGAGTAGGATTCAGTAAGTATTTTTCTTCAGTGAGTGAAGCAGAGTGTAAACGTGGGATTAAAACTAGTTTCTTAAATTCTAAAAATAGATAATGTGAGTTTTGGGTGGCATGAGTATGTTCGGAGTTTGTTTTTTTTCCCTTTCTTCAGTGTATCTCGTGTGTGTGTGTGTTTTAATGATTCTTTGTAGGTTCATACTGGATTGTTTAGTTCTCAGCTTTGAAAAGGTTGTCCTGTTTAGGTCTGCCATTCAGGAATATTTCAGGTAGTGAGCTGGGGTAGTACACGGTGTCAGATACGGATGTTGTATCAGAGGCCCTGGCCTTCCCCGAAGGCCTTGTGACTGCTTCTTGCCTTGGGGGCTTGGCCTGTTGCAGACTCCACCTTCTGGTGAGGTAATGGGTCAGTTTCATGTTTGGTGACGCCACCATTGAGTTCAAGTTTAATCTTCGCTCGTGTTGCCTTTATTCTGCAGCTGCAAAGTTAATTGCTTTTAGCAATTACCATCTCTTAGCAACTCCATCTCTTGGGGAAGATTAGGGGTCAGAGAAAGTAGAGATGCTTTGCATGCTGGTTGTTTGTCCTTGCACATTGTGTACCATGGCCGACATCATGTCATGGTGGGAAGGCACTCTCGGGCATTCAGTCTTTCTGTTTCTGACATCTGGGGTGGTCCTTATTGCTATTACAAAGTGCGATGAACAGCTTTTCAGGCCTCTGTACACTGTAGAGAGGAGGATAAGCGCCTGGGGGCTAGAGTTTGAAGATCTGGATTTGCGTCTCAGCCCTCTGCTGCTAACTGTGGGGGCCTGGTGAGTGGTTAACTTTGCTCACCTCTGTTTTTCTCACTGTAGAACTGGATTCTGCCGGTCCTAAGGATTGAACGGTACGTGCAAGGAAGTCTTTTAGCACAGCTGTTGGTGTGTCTTAAGCCCTCCTGAGAACCCTGGCTGCTCCAGGGGCATTCTTTCCTTTGATGAATTCCCAGAAGTGGAGTGGCTGTGTCAGAGTGTAGGGGTGTTTTCAGGGTTTTGGCATGCATTACAAAATTGCGCTCCAGAAAGGTGGTGCCAGTTTACTCAGGAGCTGAGCTAGAGTTTCACTGTTGTCGCATCCTTGTGTTGGCCTCTTAATTTTATATGCTTTATGTGAAGTTTGAGGCAAGTCCACTTGTCTCTGAGGGTTTTTGGTAGCTGTAGAGAACTCGGGGTGGGGAGGGGGGGAAGGGAGAGTGTCTTGGACTGGGACAAAGAAAAAGATTATTTCTTTGCTTTGGTTACATAAACCTTTATACCTTGTTTTGAGAATTTTGGTCCTCTTAATCATTTTGGTCTGTAAGTAAATCTTTTACTTATGTTTATAGTTTTTGAAGTGCCTCTTATAAATTTCTATTTGATTCTTACAATAAACTTGTCCAGTAAGTAAGGTAGTATACATCGAGGTTAACATATATCATATACACCCAGATATATACATAGAGGAAACAGATCCAGAGATAATGCAGTTTGCCTAGAGGGAACAGAGCTAGTGAGCGTCACAAGGGGGATACAAATGCTACTTTTCTGTATCCCAGTGTATCGCTCTTTATCTTGTGCTATCTGGACATTCCTTGTCTTTCTGACAACTCTGCTTCAATTCCAGTCACTAATCACATTTTATTGTTAAAGAGACCAGAATAGAAGTTTATTTTAGTTCAGAATAGAAATTCTTTGTCTGAAACAATTAAATTCTGGGACTTCCCTGGCAGTCCGGTGGTTAAGATTGCACTACTCCTGCAGAGGGCACAGGTTTGATCCCTATTTGGGGAGCTGATAGCCTCCCCAAATGTGTGGCCCCCCCAAGAAGTAAATAATATAATTCTTTGGGAAAAATTAGAATCTAGGAATCCCTAAAGTGAGGTGCATTTGTGTGCAGGCGCTGATACTTCAGTTTTATCTTTGTAGCAAAAGAATATAAAATTAGAGCTCCACTATAATTTAGGTTTTCTTTTTTCTTTTTTTTTTGCAGTTCTGTGGGGGACTAGTTTGAAGTTTGGTTTTGTGTATAAATCTCTTCATAGTATAAATTAATACCAACCAAATGTCTTGAAAACTTCAACTAGGTAATTCTTGAGAAGACCAATTTGACTAAAACTGATTAGGCATGTCTTCAATCTCTATTCAGATTTTTTTTTAGTATTAAGGATTTAGAATTCAGTTCTCACTCCTGCCCTTTACAGTAATAAAGCATTTTCCTTGTAAGGTTCTGACCCAGAAGGGCTGTATATGCCCCCTTCTATACCTGTATCCATAGCATCTGGTGCCCATAGATTGTGAACGAAGGGACAAGTTACTGTGGTCAAATGTGGGTATTCAGTGGTTAATACTCAAGTTGATTTAAGCTCTCAAAGGTGTTTCATTAAAGCATTGATAAAAAGTGACAGAGCTCTAGCGTTTTCTACCAAGGAGGGTGTGTGTGTGTGTTTTAAATACTGTGGTATTAATCATTTGAATTGGATGTTTTTGAATTCTTGTCATTGGTATGCTCTTAAGAGCCGTGTAGAAGGGATTTGTTTTTATCTGATTTTATCTGATATGTACAGATTTCATATTTTCATTTGTATATTATTAAACCTTTCTCCCCAAGAAATAAGAATATCTAGAGCATTCATGGTTGCTGTAGGAATAGAGTCACTTTTAGGAGACAAGAACGTTGAGGTTCTTTCTGTGATATTCTGTGTTTTAGGTTTTGTTAAAGTTTTTGAAATATTTCTTACTAAGGCTTTCAGATATTATTTGTAATTAAAAAGGGCTAAGACTGACTAGATGTGGGTAATTTTGAATATATAATAATTTTGAACCTAAAAATAACATTTTGTAATAGTTTGATCTCATTAAGGTGCCAGTATTCATAGTTTTCATGAATATTCAAATATTCATGTTAGACTGTTGAGTACATTTTTATGTCTGAGAATTTTTGTTTATGTTTTCATTTTTCTTAAGTGACTGAATTTGAAGAAGTTATTTTAGGACAAAATGCTTGCCTGAATTACTCAGATCAATAAATTAGTTTCTTTTACTATTTTTTCTTTAGGTCTTTAGTGGATTAACTCTTCATTGATTACATACAACAGCAGAATAGTCATGGCGACCTTCCAGTCTTTCAGGAACAATCACATGAAAACTAGAGCATCTGTCAGAAAAGTAAGTTCACTATATTAAATTTCTTTTAGTGATCGTTTTAATAAAAATGTTGATCCTTTTTCTGAAGTCAGAGTCTTTTTAAGCAGCTGTGTTATATTACTGTTTTTACACTTGATCTTAGCCAAAAGGCCAAGAAGGAATTGATATTACTGTTTTTAAATGCATTTTAATTATTGAAATCAATAATGATAAAATGCAGAGATTGGGATATATGAAAATAGTGATATGAAGTCATGGAGACAATAAACTTTATTTCCCAAAGATCAAAATCTCTCCCTATTCCTTCTCAGTAGTTTTCTTTCTTCTTCTTCACAATAAAAGCATCAGGTGTGACTTTTCTTACATAGCTTTAGCTTTACCTCAAAATATTACTGTTCACTGATTCACTTAGCAGATATAAACTTGAGTGCTGCTAGTATGCCTGGCCCTAGGCTAGGTAGCAGGTGGAAAATAAAGAGCGAGCAAATGAAATGCGATTCCTAATGCTTCCGGGTTTCTAGTCTGAGGAAGAACCCTCTCTCTTTTCCTCTCGTGATGATTTTGCTACCCTTTCATTCTTGACATTTTTCCTGACTAACACTGTGGGGGTGTCACTTGATGAAAGGGAAAATGAACACTGGAGGACGGTTAGCAGTCTTTGTCAAACCTTTTTTTAGCTTCATCTCTTACATTATATGACACTGTTGACAAGTCCTTGCTTGATAAATGGTTTCTGACTTCTTGCATTGTAGCTTTTTCTTGCTCCTCTCTTATGGTAGCTCTTGTCTTCTCTGCAGATCTTCTTTCCAGCTTCTCATTGTTAGTGTCCTTAAAAGCTGCTAGGCCTGCTTTTTCATTTAGCTATTCATTTCTTCAGAGATCTAAGAAATGTTTGGGTTTGACTGCTAACTGGAATAGAGTGATTGTCGAAAAAGGTGCCTGTAAAGTTGGAAAACAGAAAGTAAACTTATTTATTTTATATTTTTTATTGGAAGATAATTGCTTTATAATATTGTGCTAGTTTCTGTAGTAATTATATTTCTAAGTAATATGCCCCTTGTGTTTTCAGGGACTTTTAAACTTAGTAGGTCCCCTTTTTAATTTGAAAAAAAGAAACCTGGGTTCTATCCCTGGGTCAGGAAGATCCCCTGGAGAAGGAAATGGCAACCCACTCCAGTACTCTTGCCTGGAAAATCCCATGGATGTAGGAGGCTGCTGGGCTATAGTCCATGGGGTTGCAAAGAGTTGGACACGACTGAGCAACTTTGCTTCATAGTAAAAACTATTTTCTCTGTGTTTTTACTTTTTGTAAACTATAGGTATAGTATAGTTTTTTCAGATTAGCCATTGGATCCATAGCTTTAAATTAGTAATTAAATTGTACTGATTGCTTTAAATTAATATTAGAACTAAGAAATGCACATATACAGAAAATATAGTAGTGAGTTAGTGACCATGTACTCCAAGCATTGTACTACCTACCTATTTAATTTGAATTCACCAGTGTATTCAGCCACAGCCAAAATTTCATACTGTTAATTTAATATTGTTATTTAGCAACCCACTCCAGTACTCTTGCCTGAAAATCCCATGGATGGAGGAGCCTGGTAGGCTGCAGTCCATGGGGTCGTGAAGAGTCGGACTTGACTGAGCGACTTCACTTTCACTTCTCACTTTCATGCATTGGAGAAGGAAATGGCAACCCACTCCAGTGTTCTTGCCTGGAGAATCCCAGGGACGGCGGAGCTTGGTGGGCTGCCATCTATGGGGTCGCACAGAATCGGACACGACTGAAGTGACACAGCAGCAGCAGCAGCAGCAGCCCATTGTTTATATTAGACATATGATAAAATTCTGGTTTGAATTCTCTTGAATATTTGAAAACCCTTTTAGATAGAAGTATATGAATCTAAATCTTACATACTCTTTGTATGTGTGTTCTGCATGCACAGTACAACTTCTGACATTTTTTATTTCAAAAGGTCTGTGTGTGTGTGTGTGTGTGTATAAGCTGGAAAAACTTCCCTGTTGGCTAATGTGGAAATTGGAAATGTATACTCAGATTTTCTAGATTTCACCTTACTTTGCATTAAAGATAAAGAGATACTTTGAATATTTATTGGGAATCAAGGACTATGAGAACCAGAAAGAACTGCACTTTCTATTTCATTAATTTTTTCTAACATTTTATTATGAAAATTTCAAGCATATAGAGAAACTATAGTACACCCATATGTTAACCTACATACCAACCACCCCTATTCAGCACTTAATATTTTTGTTTTATTTCTGTGTGTATTTAATTTTTGGCAGAACCATTTGAAAATTAATGGTCTTTATTTTTTTAAAACTATAATTGATTTACAATATTGTGTTAATTTGAGGTGTAGAGCTTCAGATTCTTTTCCATTATAGGTTATCACAAGATGTTGAATATAGTTCCCTGTGCTATACAGTAAATCCTTGTAAAAGTTAACATTCTTGATGTTTCATCACTCCAAACATGATCACATTCAAGAAAATTAAATATAATCCCTTATATCTAATACCCAGCCATACTCAGATTTCCTTTATTACTCTGAAAATGTTTTTTATAGGCCGTCATCCACCCCACTTCCATTTTGGGTTCAATGTAGGCTCCTATTGCATTTGAGCTAATTGCATTTGATGGTTATGACTCATGTTTTTGAGGAGTGGTTCTGAAAGAGCTTCTCTTCTTTTTCTCTGTTTTTAAATTCAAGACTGACTGGTTGAATGGGCCAGGCCAGTTTCTTGTACAGTGTTCCACATTCTGCATTTGTCTGGTGGTTTTCTCACAGTGCTGTTTAACTTATTCTTCTCCCCTCTCTATATATTTCATATAAACTAGAAGTTAGGTGTAAAGGCTTAACTTAGATTCAAGTTAAAAATTTTTAGCCAGGATACTAAAGGGTAGTGAGAAGACAAAATTGCAGGTTTTCCTAATGATTAGTGTTGCTAGAATCGATCAGTTGATTAGGGTAGTAACTGTTGTCCATTTTAAAAGTGTCTGTTTTTTAGTTAGCAAATAATCTATGGGATGATACTTGGTGGTGTGCAAGCATCTTTTTTTTTCAACTTTCATTAACACTTTTGGCATCCCTTGATGGTCCTTTCCTGCATCTAGTTCCTGAAAGTTGCAAAATGGTGATTATCAATTTTCAGATGAATGATTTGGTGGAATAGTCACCTTACATGGATGCTAGTAGTTTAAATTTATTTGTGTTGCTCTGGAAGCATTGATTTTAAAATAACTATGTTTTCTTTCTTTTATTTATTTGCAATCATTTATTTATTTATTCACTCATTTATTTAAGTTGCTCAGATTGCCCCAGACTTGGTCCGTATAAGCCCCGTCAGGCAATGCCAAAGTCCTTTTGTCTCAGGCTTATAATTCTTTAATTGCTTCCTTGCTTTCTAGTATAAGACTGACCCTGTTTCTGCTTTACCTTCCTCAGACCTGGAATGGGCTCTTTCTCCACAGAACCTTTTGATTTTAGAAATCAAGATCTGGGTACTAACTGTGACTGTTGTTCTTTTACTATCAGGAGTTTATGTTGATTGCTTATGTTCAGATTGCACATTTCATATTTTTTCCTTTTTTAAGTTCATGTTCATAATTTAGCCTGAAAATTTCCACTCATTAGTGAAAGAAGAATCATTTAAAATTTTGAATATTCAAATATTGGGGGGAAAAGCAGTACAATGAACACCACATCCACTCTTCACTTAGATTCACCCTGTTAACATTTTACCAAACCCATTCTATCTGCGTGTGTATATATGTACATACACACTTCCCTTTTGAAACCAAATGAGAGTAGGCTACAGACATTATTTTACTTCTCGTCTTCCTATGCCAGCATGCTTCTCTTAAGAACCTCAGCATTATTACTGTCCTTCAGAAAATCATTAATTCAGTAGCACAGTCTTAACGTGCAATCCATGCATAAATTTCCCCAGTTGTCTCAGTATCCTTGTGATTTTCCCCTTGCCTCTCATCTAGGAGTCAAGTAAGGTTGACATTCTCTATTTAGGTATTGTATCTTTTTGATCTCCCCACCCCCGTCGGCTCCATCTCTGGTCTAAATTCTTTTCTCATGATGGCAAATCTTTGGAAGAGTTTGTAGCACTTATCTTGTAGAACATCTTCATATTCTGAGTTCACTTGTTTTTCCCTGTGGTTAGGTTCAGTAGGAACACCTCACGGATCATGTCATGGTCATTCTAGTGTTTCAGATCAGAAGGTGCATCTTTTTAAGGCCAGGCTTGACCAGATAGTTAGTTACCCTTAACTACCTTAACTCTGATAAACCACCAGTTATCTGCAGCATAAAGACACATAATCCCTTTGTAATTAATACTGTTAATAAGTAATCTATAGAGTGATGTGGCAAAACACTATCTTATTCCCCAGTAGCTTTTAATCTGGTAGATTAGGATACATTGATAGTCCTTTCCTGAATCAGTAGTTATATTGGGAGTTACAAATGGAATTTTTAAATTTTGTCATTCTGTTCATATTTGTTAGCCAGCCTTCTAAGGTAAGGTAGCACAGTCCTCCAACCCCTACCCTTTTATCTGTCTCTTTTAATGGACTGGTAGTTTCTTTTAAAACTCAGCTGTCGTACTCCATTACCATCTGTATTCTTTTGATGCTTAGATTATCCCATATTTGGCCAATTGGAATTCCTTCAAATGTTCTTCAAGCTTCTGTGTTCTTTTGAGACACTTTCTTCCATTGTGTCACAGTAAGATGTTCAGCTGCACTTCATAAGTTTCCACCTCAGACCTGGAATTCCTTCACTCAGAGAACTTCTAGTTCTTTTAATTGGTGAATGGTATTTAATTGGTGAATGGTAAATACCATTCCAGGAATTTGTGTGCTGGATTTGCTCATTGCTTTTAAGGGTCATTGATTCTATGATCTATCAATGGAAAAAATGTAGTACATATGTTTAAAGAGCCCTGAGTTCATATTGAAAGTTCAGATTTAACATTATATTTTTTTTGTTAATTGCTTTGATTTCATATTTGCATCTTTTCTCTTTGAGTTCATATTGTATGTGAGGTACTGAAATCTGGGGTAATAGATTGAGTGAGGTACTGAAATCTGGGGTAATAGATTGAGTAAAGGACAATTACTTCAGTAATTTGGATTAACAGGTAGGAAAGACATACATACAAAAGCAGTAATTATAATACATTGTGGTATAGATTAAATGATCTTAATGTGCAAACAATACAGTAGGAAGTTTGGGAGAGCTTTATTACGACTAAGGGATGGGAAATCTTCACAGGTCTTGGAATACGTAGGATTTCTACAGGGGAACATTAGGGAATAAGGACATTTTTGCCAAAATAGCAGATCAACAAATCAGAAGGGGAATAAGGTAGAGAGAAATTAATGTTCTCTTTATATCCAACTATAATATTCATTTATGAAATTTTCCTCCTCCTCTGTTTCATTGCACTTATGACATCCTTTTCTTTCAAATCTGGAATGCCTTCCCTCTTTCATCATACTGCTGCTTTAAGAACCCTGAAAAGCCTTATTTTGGGTTCTTACCTTTTTGATTTTTCCATCCCCAACTTCGCTATGAAATTAATCACATTGTTAGCATACCTTACTGTAAGCCCCCCCATCATCATCTTATGAATTGTTTCTTCTGTTCTGCCAGTGACTTGGAAATCAGGTGTGCGATCTGCTAGGTGTCAGTGCAGGGTGGAAGGGAGAGGGCCTGGCTGAGGGCCTCACGACTCTCTAGGTTGAGAGCCTGGGGCTGTTGTGTGTTGAGCATGTGGAGTTCTGCTTCAGCCTTTTGTTCTTTCTTTCTCTCAGTTGAGTTGAGTTCTGTTACATCAAAAGGTGCCCACTGAATATTCTTTGGAAAGTTACGGACTCTCCATTTAATCCATCACCAGGTTCTTTTACATTGTCTTAGAATTAAGTAAAGTAAGAGTATCTTTTGTTTTCAGAGCTTCAATGAAGATGTGTTCCAGTCTGTGAAGTCTTTATTGCAGAGCGAGAAGGAACTATGCAGTGTATCAGCCGAGGACTGTTTGAAGCAGGATGAACATGCCAATTTGACTGAGGTTTGACGGATTACTCTCTATACCCTTTTCTAATACAGCACAGTGTATTTTCATGTATCTTTGTAGAACTACGTGGTCTGTTTTTAAATGCCTAAAATCTCTGCACGTTAATTCATGTGTGAGAAGTACCTGTTTTAAGTACCTGCTAAAAGAACCTGCCTGCCAGTTCAAGAGACGTAAGAGATGCGAGTTCTATCCCTGGGTCAGGAAGATCTCTGGAGGAGGGCTTGGCAACCCACTCCAGTATTCTTGCCTGGAAAATCCTAGACAGAGGAGCCTGGCAGGCTACAGTCCATGGGATCGCAAAGAATCCCACACACCTGAAGCAATTTAGCACGCACACACAGCCATAGTCATCTTAGTGTATTATAATGCACACATTTAATTCAGTGCACAGACATTACTGACCACTCATCAGACACACAGCTGTGTATTAGATGATTTCTACTATGTTCAGTAATTGGGACTTACATTCTGAAATTTTCTACTCTGAAACAAAATATATACTTATTTCTAATACTCATTTATTGGTTGTTTAATTTCAGTGCTTTGATTCAAAAATGAAATAGTGATATATTTATTTTGAAGTAAGATATTTGCCACTTAAGGATATGATATACTACTTGCTTACCTTTTTCTCTGTTGCATCGATGTTTCCAATCTTTGTTTGAATTTATTACTATTAAAAGGGGTAAAGTTTTTTTCTACAATATATAACCATAGTCCATCTATACATTTATTTACCAAAGAAGAGTGACAGGATATTGGGGTCATTGAAGCTCAAAACTGATAAATATGTTGATTAAAGATTCTTTTTTGAAATCAGGGTTCTAATAAAAATATTGGTTATTATTTTGGGTATGGTTTTCTTTCATATTCCTTGAGAAACTGTTTGAAGTAGCTGCACAGGATGGTGAGCACAGCTTTCAGGCCTGCAGTGGCTTCTGACCCGAGCCTCTTCTTTTTGTGTGAGCTCGGTTCTCTGGCTCTTGGCTGTTTTCCTGTTTGTTATCCCTTATTGTTTTATTTTAGTCGAGCCAAGACTCTCCTGATCTCCTCAGCTGTTGCCAGGCATGACAGGTCTTCTGTGTCCTCTGCCCTCAACCGGGGTCCCAGCCGCCTCTCTCCAGTGGTTTACTCAGTGACCCTCTGAGCCCACATTCCTTAAGCACTGCGAAATGCAGCACTCTGCTGGCACCTTCAGACCTCCATGCCAGCTCATTTTCTCTCTTGTATTCAGTAAAAGGAAGCTTAAAAGAATAGAAGGAATTTCTGTCTCATGTTAGGGCATATATATTTGCCAAGTATCTTTGTTGAAGAAAGGAAGCTTGTTATTTGAGTGTCTCTTTGTTGTTGAGGGCCTGTGATATGCTGGGCACTTTCCTCCACATTCTCTTATTAACCCTCACAACCGTAGGAGAGGAGTTGTGTTGCCTTAAGATTTATATGTAAGGAGACAGGTTCCTACAGGTTAATGACTTTACCTGGACACCTGGAAGTTAACTGTAACATTTCTGTGAAGGCAGTACTCATAATTAATGAGAATAAAGATTCTGCAACAATCTTAAGATTCTGACTTGCTTTTGAGTCATCAGAAAGATGTCAAAAGTATATTGAGTGTTGCTTTGTATTTTAACTATGCTGTTTTCCATTAATTCTTGAGAATTGATTATCTATATTGTTGCCACTTATTTCATATTTTTAGTCATAGAACTTACTTGGTGGACAGTTACTAGTCTAGCTTCAAGCAGTCAAAATTTCTTCTTATGATGTCAAAGACAAGGAAATATAAATTTTTAAAGTAATGTTATTCAGGTTACAAAACTGTACATATTCCATATAGAAAAATAAGAAATACTGAAAGTATTAAAAAAAAATGTCATTAATCCTGTAAGTGAGGAAAGAAAAAACCATAGGGGGGAGAAGTAGAGAAAAATAAGATCACTTATAATTCCATCATTAAAAGTTAATCCCTCCTTATAATTTGGTATATTAACTTCCAGAATTATTTTCCTGGTGTATATTTTTAAAAATAAGGTTGAAATTGTGTAATATAGTCTATATCATTTTTCTATAATTTGTCCTTTTTGCTTAATAATGTGACATTTCTTCAGACCATTAGATTGTCTTTAAAAATTTAATTTCTATAAACTTTTGTAGAGAAATCTCCATGTAAAGGTATTGAAGGAAATAAATGTGATATCACAGAGAGTCAGTCAGGAGGTACCTTGGGAGGTTCCCAGGGAAAGCCTCTCTGTGGAGATGACATTTAGGTTGGAACTAGAAGAACAAGAAGCAGCTAGACAGGTAAACATCCAAGGAATAGGGGTCTGGGTTGAAGGCTCCACTCTGAAGCCCTTAGGCAGGAACAATCAGGCGTGTCTTGGACCCAGCGAGGGGGCCCATGTGTTTGAATGAAGGTGAGGGAAAGTTGAAGCCACCAGCTAAGCCGGAGCCTTGGGACCTCCATTAGGACTCTGCATTGAGAAGCTTGGAAAGGTTTTGACAGGGAAATGACAGGATGATTCCTGAGGCAGGTAGGAGAGGACTGGGGTCATGTCGGGGAGAAGTGGCCACAGAGGCTGTGGAGAGAAGAGACATGTGCTTTATGTTTGAGGGTGAGGATTGAATTTGCTAATGAGTGGGTGTGGGAGAGGTTTGGGAACCCCAATTGGAGCCAGACTTTTGGTGAAAAACCTTTGTGATCATCTTTGAAAAAATTAATCATCTTGCAGTAGCATTTTAATGCATTGTGTGCTTTGCTTTCTGTTTCTCAGCTCTGTCAACAATCTAATTGAGACAAGACTTAAAAATTTTAATGGACCTTTATTCCTTTTTTATTCAGGTCACATTTCTAGGTTTTAATGAAGAAACAGATGCTGCTCATATACAGGTATGGTCGATTTATTGAACTGGAAAGGGACATGAGAGATTATTTGAAACAAATTTTGAGAGCATGTAAAATTTGCCTCATTAGCCTTAAAGTTACATTAAACTCTTCTGTTATCATTCCTATTTAAAGTTAAAAGATGACATTTTGAGGTCAACTTTTGAGTGTGTCCTCGACATTTTCACTTTTAGTGTTTTCACTGAGTGTTTCTGTTACGGAAAGCAGTTTTAGGTCAGGGGACCACAAAAGTCATTTATCTGAGAAGGTTGCAAACCACAGGCTAACTTTTCCTGCATCTGTCATAATGTAGAATGGAAGATTTATTTTTTATTTCAATGGTTTTTATAATCTAACTTCAACAGTCATATTCTTATGTTTTTTATTGAGAAAAGAGTTAAATTTGTTAAAGTAAGAGTATGTTTGTAAAAAATAAGAACCAGTGTAAAAATTGTAGCCTGTTTGATTTAGGCAGGTGTTCATAGAGGCACTGACAGTTGAGATTAGGATCAGCCAAGCAAAGCTGCACACTTAGGTGAAGAGGAGTGGAAGCCCGGGTAGATGTGATAGGGGTACTTTCTTTTCCACCTTGTACTGCTTCTTAAAACTTGTGCTTGTCGTGTTTCCTTTTGTGTCCGTAAAACACCTGGCAGAAGCAGCAGCACTAGCACTGCATTGTTTGCAAAGGTAATGCGTCTCTGGTGATGAGAAAAGAAACCTCTGCTGTGTGTCTTGATTGTGCCCTTACCTGAAGGAAATAGTTTAGACAGAGGGCACAAGAGAAGATATAGTTGCGAGAGCGTAAGGCTGAAAAGATGAATCCAAAGTTATTTCTTTCATACTCCACTTCCTCTTTAAAATGACTGATAAAACCATGTTTACGAAGGAAAGTACTGTATGAATGGTCAGAGATGGTAATAATTCTTGCACTGGGCCAAACAGTTACATAAAAGGGGCAAATGGAAAGAAAAACAGGCATTTTTCTTTACATCTTCATAAAATTTTCACTAAAGGGAGGAAAGGCAGAAAAATAGACTTGGATTATACAAATATGTAATTTAACCGCCAAAGAAGTGTAAAAGCAAGAATCCCATTTGAGACATTTCATGGTTAAACTTGAGGACTCCAGATTTGACATTTGCTGCTGAAAACTATTAAATGCCTCGTTGTTGTTGATGTGTGAGGTACCATGTGAAATCTTGTTACAGTTTGGTATCATTATGTTTAAAATGCTACAAAAATTGTCAATTTTAAAATATTTTCGTACATTTTATTTTTGAGTTTCTAAACAATACATGGTGGTCAATAAACTGCAAGTGTTAGCTATTATGAACTGGAAAGTTTACTAACTAGTAGACTTTAGCGTGCTGCAGTCCACGGGGCTGCAAAGGGTCGGACATGATTGAGCAACTAAACAACAATAACAAGTAGACTTTATGATTTTAGTTCAGGGCCACAATATAAGGGACTTAAAGTGTTATGCTACAGTGTTATTTATTGTGTTATTGCTTTACATTAGGATTTGGCTGCAGTTTCTTTGGAACTCCCAGATCTTCTGAACTCACTGCACTTCTGCAGTCTAAATGAAAATGAAATTATTTGTATGAAGGATATAAATAAATCATCAGATATAAACAGTGATCCTCTAAACCAGGTAACTTTTATATCTTATTTCTAATGAGTTTTTGTTGGCACATTTTATAAATGACTTTTAATTTAGCGTTGTAGTTCACTCTCTCAGTCCTGTCCGAATCTTTGCAACCCCATGGATTGCAGCATGTCAGACTCTTCTGTCCTCCATGATCTCCCGGAGTTTGCTCATATTCATGTCCATTGAGTTGGTGATGCTGTCTAACCATCTAGTCCTCTGCCTCCCGCTTCTCCTTTTGCCTTAAATCTTTCCCAGCATCAGGGTCTTTTCCATTGAGTCAGCTCTTCATATCACATGGCCAGAGTATTAGAGCTTCAGCTTTAGCATCAGTCCTTCCAGTGAATATTCAGGGTTGATTTTCTTTAGGACTGACTGGTTTGATCTCCTTGCTGTCTGAGAGACTCTCAAGAGTCTTCTCCAGCACCAAATTAGAAAGCATCAGTTCTTCAGTGCTCAGCTTTCTTTATGGTCCAACTCTCACACCTGTATATGACTACTGGAAAAACCATAGCTTTAACTGTATAGGCCTTTGTCAGCCAAGTACTATCTCTGCTTTTTAATATGCTGTTTAGGTTGGTCATTGCTTTCCTTCCAGGGAGCAAGCATCTTTTAATTTGATGCCTGCAGTCACCATCTGCAGTGATTTTGGACCCAAGAAAATAAAATCTGTCACTGCTTCCACCTTTTCGCTTTCTATTTGCTGTCAAGTGATGGGACCAGATGCCATGAGTTTTTTTTCCATTGTTGAGTTTTAAGCCAGCTTTTTCACTCTCTACTTTGACCATCTTTTGGGTTTGCCAGGTGGTGATAGTGGTGAAGAACCCGCTTGTCAACGCGGGAGACAAGAGACTCTGGTTCAATCCCGCATGGGAAGCTCCCATGGAGGAGGGCATGGCAGTCCACTCCAATGTTCTTGCCTGGAGAATCCCATGGACATAGGAGCCTGGCGGGCTACAGTCCATAGTTGCAAAGAGTCGGACACAACTGAGACTTAGCACCCACGCAAGAGACTCTTTTCTTTAGTTGCTTTTCATTTTCTGCTATTAAAGTGGTATTATCTGCACATTGAGGTTGTTGATATTTCTCCTAACAATCTTAATTCCAGCTTGTGATTCATCCAGCCTGGAATTTGGCATAATGTACTATGCATATAAGTTAAATAAGCAGGGTGTCAATATGCAGCCTTGACGTATTCCTTTGACAGTTTTGCACCAATCACTTATTCCTTGTCTGGTTCTTTTACTTCTTGACCTGCATACAGGTTTCTCAGGAGACAAGTAAGGTAGTCTGGTACTCCCATCTCTTTAAGAATTTTCCACAGTTTGTTGTGATCCACGCAGTCAAAGGCTTTAGTGTAGTCAGTGAAGCAGAAGTAGATATTTTTCTGGAATTTCCTTGGTTTCTCCATGATCCAACGAATGTTGGCAGTTTGATCTCATGTTCCTCTGCCTTTTCTAAATCCAGCTTGTACATTTTGAAATTCTCAGTTCATGTGTTGCTGAGGCCTAGCTTGAAGGATTTTGAGCATAACCTTACTAGCATGTGAAATGAGTGCAATTATCTGGTGTTTGAACATTCTTTGGCATTGCCCTTCTTTGGAATTGGAATGAAAACTGACCTTTTCCAGTCTTATGGCCACTGCTGCATTTTCCAAATTTGCTGGCATATTGAGTATAGCACTTCCATAGCATCATCTTTCAGATTTGAAACAGTTCAGCTGGAATTCCATCACCTCCACCAGTTTTATTCATAGAAATGCTACCTAAGGCCCACTTGACTTCACAGTCCAGGATGTCTGACTCTAGGTGAGTGATCACACCATTGTGATTATCTGGGTCATTAAGATCTCTTCTGTATAGTTCTTCTGTGTGTTCTTGCCACCTCTTCTTAATATCTTCTGCTGCTATTAAGTCCATACCATTTCTGTCCTTTTTTGTGTCCTTCCTTGAAATGTTTGCTTAGTATCTTCAGTTTTCTGGAAGAGATCTTTAGTCTTTCTGGTTCTGTTGTTTTCTTCCGTTTCTTTGCATTGTTCATTTAAGGCCTTCTTATCTCTCCTTGCTATGCTCTGGAACTGTGCTTTCAGTTGGGTATGTATTTCCCTTTCTTCTTTGCTTTTTGCTTCTCTTCCTTGCTCAACTATTTGTAAAGCCTCCTCAGACAACCACTGTGCCTTCTTGCATTTCTTTTTCTTTGGGATAGTTTTTGTTACTGCCTCCTGTACAGTGTTAAAAATCTCCTTCTGTAGTTCTTCAGGCACTTTCTCTACCAGATCTAATCCCTTGAATCTATTGATCACCTCCACTGTTTAATCATAAGGGATTTGGTTCACTGAATCAAATCAAAATGGTTTTGATTTGAACCACTGAATGGTCTAGTGCTTTTCCCTACATTCTTCAGTTTAAGCCTGAATTTTTCAATAAGGAGCTGATGATCTGAGCCATAGTCAGCTCCATGTTTTGCTTTTGCTGACTATAGAGCTTCTCCATCTTTGGCTGCAGAGAACATAAGCAATCCGATTTTGGTATTGACCATTTGGTGATGTCCATGTGTAGAGTTGTCTCTTGGGTTGTTGGAAAAGGGTGCTTGCTGTGACCAGCATGTTCTCTTGATAGAGCTCCGTTAGACTTTGCCCTGCTTTGTTTTGTACTCCCAAGGCCAAACTTGGCTGTTACTCTACTCTGGGTATCTCTTGACTTGCTACTTTTGTATTCCAATCCCCTATGATGGAAAGGACATCTTTTTTTTGGTGACAGTTCTAGAAGGTCTTGTAGGTCTTCATAGAACCAGTGAATTTCAGCTTCTTTGGCATTAATGGTTGGGGCGTAGACTTGGATTACTGTGATGTTGAATGGTGTGCCTTGGAAGCGAACCAAAGTCATTCGGTCATCTTTGAGGTTGCATCCAGTTACTGCATTTCGAACTCTTTCATTGACTATGAGGGTTACTCCATTTCTTCTAAGGAATTCTTTCCCATGTAGTAGATACAATGGTCATCTGAATTAAATTCGCCAATTCCTGTCTATTTTAGTTGACTGATTCCTAAGATGTTGATGTTCAATCTTGCCATCTCCTGTTTGACCACATCCAATTTACCTTGATTCATGCACCTACATTTCAGGTTCCTATGCAGTATTGTTCTCTATATATCTGACTTCACTTTCACCACTAGACACATCCAAAACTGAGCATGTTTCTACTTTGGCCCCTGGTCTTCATTCTTTCTGGAGCTATTTGTAGTTGCCCTCTCCTGTACCCCAGTAACATATTGGACACCTTCCGACCTGGGCAGGCTCATCTTCTGGTGTCATAACTTTTTCCTTTTTTATAGTGTTGCTGGGTTCTCCAGGCAAGATTATTGGAGTAGGTTGCCATTCCCTCCTCCAGTGGGCCACATTTTGTCAGAACTTTCAACTATGACCTGTCTGTCTTGGGTGGCCCAGCATGGCATGGCTCATAGCTTCATTGAGTTACATAAGCCACTTTGCCACAACAGGCTGCAGTCCATGAAGGGGTTAATTTAGAGCATTAAACTTTAAAATGCTTGGGTGAAGTTTCTTTTTGTTTAATACCATCTCAAGGAAATACAGTTCATAAGAAATCGAACTCATGAATCTTTGAAATCACTGAAGGGTAAAATAATTTTGGTCATAGCTTTAAATTAGATTTTCCATGTGTGAAGCTCCATAAGTTGTATGTAAGACATACTAACTTTTTTCTGAAAATTGATTATTTCTGGATTTCTTGAATTTTTACCTGTGTGTAAGTCATATAAAATTTTCCCTCTTCTTTCCAACTCCAAATTTATGTAAATATTGAGCTGTATCTTTTAAAGAATATACTTTAACTCATTTTCTGGTTTAAAAAATTTCATGTTGAATCAGTACCTGAAGATGTGTTCTTTATTTATTTATAAGCAAAAATGTCACCTTTCAGTGAGGTCACTAGTATCATAACATTGAACATTTAGTTCTTTACTAAGTGTTAATTTATTGATAATGCACCAAACAAAAATGCATTGCATATTTTCCCTCCTAAAAATTGAATCAGTAGGTTTAAATTTAGGTTACTTATTCCTTCAAGTGTTATAGACTACTGTGTTTTTTATGAGATTTACAGATAAAAGTAGAACTGTGCTCATTTCCTTCATTAGATTCTTCATTTATATTTACTTTGTTTTATTTACGAGAAGAGGTGATCAACTATTTTATCTCATTTCTAGCCTTTTGAACAAGTCATTTGTCAACATCTGTCTTTTAAAATAATATGTATGGGAAAGTTCAGTTGGCTTTTTATTTTTAATCAAAGCTATAAACCTTGGAAATTGAAATACTAGGGGAATTTAGGAGAAAGGAAGGGACAGTTCTTTTATGATAGAAGAGAATGTATTATCATGCTGAAAGCTGCAGGAAAATGGGATACGGGAAGACTAAGACCTAGTTCCTGTCCTTAAGCAGTTAATAATATAGTTAGTGAACCAGGTGAATGATTAAGAAAAAGCACAGGGCTGTATAGTAACAGGAAAGCATCATTGTCACAGAAATGGATGGCAAGTTCTTTTGACATTTAAAGAGACGTAATAGGTAGAATTTGAATACCTGGATAAGAGAAAGGTGGGAGAAGACACTGGAAAGTGAGAAGTGTTGTGAAGAAAGAATGAAGAAAATAATTAAACATTACAAAATCAGGCAGCCTTTTAGGATGCATGTGTTTCTTTTTTTTTTCTTTTAAAATGGTATCGTGTTATTTCTGGGCTTTATTTCCAGGTAATGTGTCTTGTAAGTATAGTATATTTTGAAATTAAAATTGTTATCATCTTTTATCTTTTCCCAGAGTCAACATCCTGGAATGCTTTGTGTCATGAGAGTGTCACCTACATTACCAAGACTTAAAATTGATTTTATTTTTAGTCTCCTAAGTAAATATGCTACCGGCATAAGGTACACCCTGGACACATATTTGCATCACAAGCACCAACTTGAGGCCACCAATGAAGACGACGATGATACTAACCAGTCTGTATCTTCCATCGAAGATGACTTTGTCACTGCTTTTGAGCACTTAGACGAGGAAGAGACTTCAAAGCCATATAATGATGGTTTGTTCTTTGCTAGATCTTTTTTCTTGAAATAGAGAATTAAGGTTTAAAGTTCAGTTTTAAAAGTTTTAAGACAGACTTGTTCAGTTGACATTTATTTTGAAATTTGTTCAAATTAAAGCATTGATACCTTTTTTTTTGTCTGATTGAGGAATTAACTTTCTTGTGTCTTTTAAGGTCATTGTTACCTGGTTTTTAGTTTTGCTCTTTCTTTTATTAGGTTGTACTGTTCAGACACTGTTTCTCTTAAAAATGCCTAAGTTCAGACTTGAGTTAGCTGTCAGGGTCACCTAAATATTAGTGTTTCTAACATGTGGCAACGTGCTAGATATTCCTTATACCAGGTATTCCTAAATGTGGGGTAGAATGAGAATATTTTAGTAATGGGTAAACTCCAATACTTTGGCCATCTGATGCAAAGAGTTGACTCATTGGAAAAGACCCTGATGCTGGGAAAGATTAGGGGCAGGAGGAGAAGGGGACACCAGAGGATGAGATGGTTGGATGGCATCACTGACGCAGTGGACATGGGTTTGGGTGGACTCCGGGAGTTGGTGATGGACAGGGAGTCCTGGCGTGCTATGGTTCATTGGGTCGCAAAGAGTTGGAACACGACTGAGCAACTGAACTGAATACTTGCTCTTAAGTACAACTTGAGATGAATCTGTTAATTCAGTGGTCCCCAACCTTTTTGGCACCAGGACTGGTTTCATGAAAGATAATTTTCCCATGGAACTAGGGCAGGAAGGGGATGGTTTCGGGATGATTCAAGTGCATTACATTAATTGTACTTGTTATTTCTAGTATTATTACATCAGCTCCACCTCAGATCATCAGGCATCACATCTTGGAGGTTGGGGATCCCTGTGTTAAAATAGTATAGAAGATACTTACAATACAAATGAGTATTTCATGCTTCAAGTCTACTTATTCCCATCGATTTAAATCAGTTAAATTCTTTTCAGGAATAATCATTTTATTCTTTTCCTCTAGGATTAAACATAATTGCACTAAGGAGCCAGTGTGATGCTGCTTCACAGACTATTTCTGGTCACCATTTGGATACCCATGATTTCAGGGTTCTGGTTGGCTCTGAGCAGCAGAAGTCATTGGCTAAACCTTCAGCTTCTTTAATAAACATTCTGGGACATAAAAAACTGCCTCCAGCGAGAACTTCAGTCACGACATCAGTCTCTGAACCTTGGATCCAGAGGAGTTTCTATAGTTCCTTTGCTGCTTCAGAGAAAGGTAGTGATGCCCAGAAACCATTGTTCTCGTCTTCTCCTGCCTACTCGTCTGAATCAGAGTGCTCAAGTCCAAGTCCTGTTATTTTCTTGGATGAAGAAGGTTATCAAAAAAGTTTGAAAGCAAAACTTGAGTTACCTAAAATTCCTGTGATGAAAGATGATATTGAGGATTCAGACTCAGAAGTGAGTGAGTTTTTTGATAGTTTTGATCAGTTTGATGAACTAGAACAAACGTTAGAGACTGCTTGTCCGTTTCTGAAAGATCTTGCTGTAGGGAAGCCATCGCAAAAGAAAGGGCACAAACATGAAAAATTGTGCTCTGTAACCACTACTATGAATCCTCAAAAATTCAAGTTTGATCGGCCAGCTCTCCCAGCTAATGTTAGGAAGCCAACACCTCGTAAACCAGAATCCCCTTATAGTAACCTGTGTGATGCCCCAGATTCTCCCCGCCCCGTGAAGGCCTCAGGGGAAGACAGTGGTTTGTTTAGTCCTATTCGATCCTCTGCTTTCAGTCCTCTTGGAGGCTGTACTCCAGCTGAATGCTTTTGCCAAACAGATATTGGTGGAGATAGGGGTCATGAAAATCCTGATTCTCTTTATTATACCTATGAAGATTATGCAAATAGCCTTTCCTGTGAAGTTCTGGGCTCAGTTCTTCATAGCCAACATACTAATGCAACATCCAACACTAATAGTATTAAAAAGGGAGAAAATAAAATGGTAGCTTTTCAGCATGGAAGCCTTGATCAAAAAAGTAAATCTAAAAATAAACCCATAATGATTGATAGCGTTCAGAAGTTTGCAGCAGATCTCGTGGAAAAAAGTTTTGGCAGTGCATTTAAAGACTTACAGAAAGGGGTCTCTTCATGTACCAATGCCTTATGCCAGTTAGCCGTCAAATTGACGTCATCCATTTTTCAAATGGCATTTAACGAACTGAGAAGGCAGTGTGCCTTTTCACTGAAAGAACGAGCCATTAGTGGCCTGGCTAGTTTTTTGGTGAGTGAGGCATTCTCAAATGCTTTAAAAGATCTACAATATGTAAAGAAACAGATCTTCACTAACACCGTCACTAGATTTGCTGCAGATCTTGCTGAAGAGCTTGTTTTTGAAGGCATCATGGAAGTGTGTCAGTTCTCATATCCTCCAACACCTGCATCTCTGCAGGGTCGGTCATTTCACTGTGAAGACAGAGTGGTGAAGTCCTATGCAAGAGATCTGTCTGAATCTGTAATACAGGAAGCATTCATTGAGCTGTCTCAAGTTGATGTTACCTTTACCACAAAGGCAGCAGTTAGTGTTTCCCCAGAAAACATCAAGTTTGTGAGCACAGAAGATGTAGTGCCAGCAACACAGACTTCTGTGTGTTCCTCTACTTCTAACAGTCAAACAGTTACGGTGACAAAACCAGTGCAGGAGTATAAAAAGGAATACACGGTGCAGCAGGCCTTGTTCTGTACTTCAGGAATTGTTACTTCAATACCAGTGCCCTTGGCAGGAAGTGCCCTTCACCCATACCGTATTTCTTCTAATACGTATCAGACAAAGTCTCATCCATCATGTGATGATAGTCATTTGAATGGTGGTCCTACCCCAGCAAGTGTTGCCACAAAAAACAAAGAAGAGGAGCTAGCTTGTCTCAGGAATATTTGTTTACCTTCAGACCACAACCCCGGTAGCCAGAATGAGGTGAAACCAACTAGTGATGTTGTTGAAACAAAAAGCTCTTCAAAGTTAACAAATGATCCTGTCATTATTGGCGATTTTTCTGCCGCAATGGTGCATACGATAGTAAATGAAACTATAGATTCACTGACATCTTCCAAAGTTGCAAAAACAGAAGAACACACAGATTGTTTAACTCAAACAGGAAAGGGAAAAACCCCTTCTTTCTACTGGGATCAAGCAACAGTGCCACACAGTGAGGCTAGAAAGAAGGACATGTTCGCTGATCGGTTATCTAAATCTATTATCAAACATTCCATAGATGAAAGCAAGTCAGTGATCCTAAATGTAGATAAAAATGTCCTCCCCAAGAAAGACTTGCCTGTTTCTGGAGATGAGTCACAGTTGACCTTGGAAGAGTTCCCCAAGTTTCTTGAAGCTCAAGATCATTTAACTCACTGTTCACTTTCAGAAGTAAAGGATTGTGTTCCAGAAGGTAAAGGTTCTGTGGCTCCTGGATTTTCTTTGGAGACGCTACCACCTTGTCTAGCAGCGGCAGGCCAGAAAGCTGATCTGAAGGAAATTGCTAAGGACAAATCTGTGAAAAAGCAGAATTTGCATAATTCAGCCCTTGAGCCCTTGGCTTTTGGGCAGGAAAACTCTTTTCCCCATTCACATGCTTTCTCATCCACAGTGCTCACCTGTGTAGATGGTTTGCACGTGGAAGATAAACAGAAAATGAGAGATGGGAATGTAATACCTGACACCCCTCCATCAACTCCTCTGGTTCCATCCCAGGCTCCTTCTGATTGGGATATCAAGAAGTTAACCAAAAAGCTTAAGGGGGAGTTAGCAAAAGAGTTTGCACCGGCCACACCACCATCCACACCTCACAACTCATCTGTAAGCAGTTTGTCTGAAAATGAACAAAATGCAATAGAAAAAGAAGAGTTCATGTTGAAGCTCATGCGGTCTCTCTCAGAAGAAGTTGAAAGTAGTGACGGTGAAGAGCAGCAAGAGATGGACGTGAAATTGGAGCCAGCAGGGAAAAAAGTTCAGTTTGCAGACGCATTAGCGACGCACATCGTTTCTCTTGCAACCGAAATGGCAGCTTCCCATTTGGATAATAAATTGATTCAAGAAGCCGGGGTGACAAGTCCTTGCTTAAATGTGCAGAGTCAAAGAAGCCTATCACCTGCTTTTTTAAATTGCTCAGATGAAAGCTTACAAGCATTATGCAGTTTTGCAGGTGATATGGCTGCAGAAGTCATTACAGAAGCTGAAAAAATAGCAAAAGTTAGGAGCTGTATGTTTTTCAGGAGGAAGAGGAACAGTTGTGTTGATGGTGACCAAGATCGTAGATCCGAAGAGAAGTTGGATGTAGAGGCTGTAGCGCACCCGGGAGGAGTAGATCCGTTTGTTCTTCCTTTACCACCAAGTTCTTGTCTGTCAGGTCTAACGTACAAGTATCCCAGCTGTGAAAGTGTGACAGATGAGTATGCAGGTCACATTATCCAAATACTAAAACAGGAAGGTGGCAATAGTGAGTTAATAATGGACCAGTACGCCAACAGACTTGCCTATCGGTCTGTTAAGTCAGGATTGCAAGAAGCAGCTAAAACAGCCAAAGTGAAGTGCAGCTCCAAAATACTCCCTGTGCAGAGCTCACAGGTGAAAACCAACGATGAACTGTTACTGTTTTTAAATAAAGAACACCAGCAAGAAGCAGATAAAAAAAGACAAAGCAGAAGTGCTGCAAGTTACCTTCATAAAAACCGGACTTGTGAGTGGACACGGGACATGTACAGAAACGAGTGCTTGGAACTACGTAGTTTTTCAACCTGTCTTGCTCACAGCATCACAAGAGATGTTAAAAAAGAGCTGATGGCATCAACAGGTGGCTTGCCAAAATCCTTAACAGATTCTTGTCTTTATGAAAAAAACGTACGTGACGAAGATACTGAGACTCATGTCGGGCCAGAGTTTCCCAAGTCTCTTCAGCCTTCTTCACAGAATCACAGATTTTCTCAGAGTACAGGCAGCTTGAGTGGGTGTGGCTATGGAGAGACTGTCGTTCAAGCTATAGAGCAGTATGCTAACAAAGTCGTGGGCGACACTTTAGAGCTGGGTTTAGGATCTGCCATCTTCCACGTGTCTGAAGCCACAAAAGCAGTTGATAGGATTACTTACGCAGAAAAGCTGTCACCTCTGGTGGGTCAGGCTTGCCGATACTGTGACCGTAAAGAGCTCCATGACTGCACTAGAAATTCGTCTCCTCGCTTTCCCAGACCGGATTCACTTGCTGGTAGTAAGCCAGTTTCTCATTCACAGCTTAGCAGCTTCTATCAGAAATCTAGGATTTTTCATCTTGATGTTCCTCAAATTCACGTTGATCTCGATAAGAAGACAGTGCTTGCTGAGAAGATAGTTGCTGAAGCGATTGAAAAGGCAGAGAGAGAGCTGAGCAGTACCAGCCAGGCAGCCGACAGTGGGATCGGACAGGAAGGTGTCAGCTTTGCCGAGAGCCTCAGCACGGAGATACTGGCGTCAGCAGTGGTCAGTGCTGGACAGGCCATCAGCAGGTAAGCTTCTCATTTCTTTTGGGTTTTGCAGTAAAGAGTTAACTTGATTATTTATGTCTTAGAAGGATGTTCAGAAAGGTGTGATTCTTTTTAATCCTAAATGAACAAAAAGAAATACTCCCTATTACATTTGCATATCGTTGATATCCTACCTGTTACTTTTCATAGACACTGTCTCATTCTCCCCCAGCAGCCCTTTGGGGGAAGAAAGGTATGAGCCATTTCCTTAATTGGAAGGTGAGGCTTAGAGTAGAAAGTCCCTTTGCCCAAGTTTACACAGCTGTAGACTAGGTAGGGTTGAATCAAGGAAACAGCTGGAGAAGTTCATACAGCAAGTACTGAGTATCACCATATTAATGTACCACTCTGAGATTATGTTTTTATTTCTGTTCACAAAGGTAAGTTTTCTTACAAAGAGTATAATTGAACGTGCCAGGCGTCTCTGTCCATGGGATGTCCCAGGCAAAAATACTGAAGTGGGTTGCCATTTCCTTCTCCAGAGGGTCTTACCCACCCAGGGTTCTGTGTTGCCGGTAGATTCTTGACCAGTTGAGCCATCAGGGAAGCCCCATGAAGAAAGCAAGTGTTCTCTACATAGCTCCCTCCTGCCACCACTCCTCTTGATAAGCCGCTGTCTAAGGGGCAGTTCTCTGTGATAGTCCTACAGTGTTTTGTGTTTCAGAGACTGTGCCTTGTGCTCAGTGGTCCTAACAGCTTAGTTCAGATGTTTACTTTTAGCCTTCTCTCTCCCTGGGAAAACATCAGGACTGACTTGTGTTATTAGTTTGTAGGATTATTTTTGTTAGTCTTATGGAAAGAGAAAGTTTCTTGAACTGAGAAGGAATTTCAATGAGCCACATGGTAACCCAGGATATTTTAGTAGCTTTTGTCAATGCTGTGACAAGCACTGCCTCTTTTCTTGGCCAGAGGGAGATGCAGGGAGCTAGTGCTGGGGGTGGCGGTGGGCAGCAGCAGGCGGGGGTGGCGTGCAGTTTTGAAGAGGTAGCAGGAAGCAGCTCGGACAAAGTGACATTTGAGCAGCGAGCCAAAGGTGAAGAGACAGTAAGCTAAGTGGGAATCAGGGAAATGGGGTTCCCAGCCAAGGTTAGTGGGACTGTGTGTTGGGGAAACAGCAGAGAGGCTTGTGTGGCTAAGGTGGGTGAGCCAGGGAGAGCAGGAGGTCATGAGAGGTTATCATACCAGATGCATGTTAAAAGGGTTTGGACTCTTATTTTGACTGATGAGAAGCCACTGGAAGGTTTTGATCAGAAGACTAACACTTCCCCTCTTAATGTTTGAAAATATGGGGCAAGATTGGGGTATAGGGTTAAGAGGCACAAACTACTATGTGTAAAATAAGCAACAAGGATAAATTGTATAGCATTGGGAAATAAATATAAGCCATTATTTTGTAATAACTTTAAATGGAATATAATCCTCAAACATACCGAATCACTGTGTTGTACACCTGAAACTAATAAAATAATGTAAATCAACTGTACTTTAACAAAAAGTTAAAACATCACTTTAAACTGTTCAGTTCAGTTGCTCAGTCGTGTCCGACTCTTTGCAACCCCATGAATCGCAGCACGCCAGGCCTCCCTGTCCATCACCAACTCCCGGAATTCACTCAGACTCAGTCCATCGAGTCAGTGATGCCATCCAGCCATCTCATCCTCGGTCATCCCCTTCTCCTCCTGCCCCCAATCCCTCCCAGCATCAGGGTCTTGTCCAATGAGTCAACTCTTCACATGAGGTGGCCAAAGTATTGGAGTTTCAGCTTGAGCATCATTCCTTCCAAAGAAATCCCAGGGCTGATCTCCTTCAGAATGGACTGGTTGGATCTCCTTGCAGTCCAAGGGACTCTCAAGAGTCTTCTCCAACATGACAGTTCAAAAGCATCAATTTTTCGGTTCTCAGCTTTCTTCACAGTCCAACTCTCACATCCATACGTGACGACTGGAAAAACAATCGCCTTGACTAGATGGACCTTTGTTGGCAAGTAACGTCTCTGCTTTTGAATATGCTATCTAGGTTGGTCATAACTTTCCTTCCAAGGAGGAAGTGTCTTTTAATTTCATGGCTGCAGTCAATCTGCAGTGATTTTGGAGCCCGAAAAAATAAAGTCTGACACTGTTTCCACTGTTTCCCCATCTATTTCCCATGAAGTGATGGGACCGGATGCCATGATCTTCGTTTTCTGAATGTTGAGTTTTAAGCCAACTTTTTCACTCTCCTCTTTCATCTTCATCAAGAGGCTTTTTAGTTCCTCTTCGCTTTCTGCCATAGGGGTGGTGTCATCTGCATATCTGAGGTTATTGATATTTCTCCCAGCAGTCTTTATTCTAGCTTGTGCTTCTTCCAGCCCACCGTTTCTCATGATGTACTCTGCATAGAAGTTAAATAAGCAGGGTGACAGTATACAGTCTTGACGTACTCCTTTTCCTATTTGGAACCAGTCTGTTGTTCCATGTCCAGTTCTAACTGTTGCTTCCTGACCTGCATATAGGTTTCTCAAGAGGCAGGTCAGGTGGTCTGGTATGCCCATCTCTTTCAGAATTTCCACAGTTTATTGTGATCCACACAGTCAAAGGCTTTGGCATAGTCAGTAAAGCAGAAATAGATGTTTTTCTGGAACTCTCTTGCTTTTTCGATGATCCAGTGGATGTTGGCAATTTGGTCTCTGGTTCCTCTGCCTTTTCTAAAACCAGCTTGAACATCTGGAAGTTCACAGTTCACGTATTGCTGAAGCCTGGCTTGGAAAATTTTGAGCATTACTTTACTGGCATGTGAGATGAGTGCAATTGTGTGGTAGTTTGAGCATTCTTTGGCATTGCCTTTCTTTGGAATTGGAATAAAAACTGACCTTTTCCAGTCCTGTGGCCACTGCTGAGTTTTCCAAATTTGCTGGCATATTGAGTGCAGCACTTTCACAGCATCATCTTTCAGGATTTGAAATAGCTCAACTGGAATTCCATCATCTCCACTAGCTTTGTTCGTAGTGATGTTTTCTAAGGCCCACTTAACTTCACATTCCAGGATATCTGGCTCTAGGTGAGTGATCACACCATCGTGATTACCTGGGTCGTGAAGATCTTTTTTGTATAGTTCTTCTGTGTATTCTTGCCACCTCTTCTTAATATCTTCTGCTTCTGTTAGGTCCATACCATTTCTGTCCTTTATTGAGCCCATCTTTGCAGGAAATGTTCCCTTGGTATCTCTAATTTTCTTGAAGAGATGTCTAGTCTTTCCCATTCTGTTGTTTTCCTCTATTTCTTTGCATTGAACGCTGAGGAAGGCTTTCTTATCTCTTCTTGCTATTCTTTGGAACTCTGCATTCAGATGCTTATATCTTTCCTTTTCTCCTTTGCTTTTCACTTCTCTTCTTTTCACATCTATTTGTAAGGCCTCCCCAGACAGCCATTTTGCTTTTTTGCATTTCTTTTCCTTGGGGATGGTCTTGATCCCTGTCTCCTGTACAATGTCACGAACCTCATTCCGTAGTTCATCAGGCACTCTATCTATCAGATCTAGTCCCTTAAATCTATTTCTCACTTCCACTGTATAATCATAAGGGATTTGAGTTAGGTCATACCTGAATGACCTAGTGGTTTTCCCTACTTTCTTCAGTTTCAGTCTGAATTTGGCAATAAGGAGTTCATGATCTGAGCCACAGTCAGCTCCTGGTGTTGTTTTTGCTGACTGTATAGAGCTTCTCCATCTTTGGCTGCCAAGAATATAATTAGTCTGATTTCGGTGTTGACCATCTGGTGATGTCCATGTGTAGAGTCTTCTCTTGTGTTGCTGGAAGAGGGTGTTTGCTATGACCAGTGCATTTTCTTGGCAAAACTCTATTAGTCTTTGCCCTGCTTCATTCTGTATTCCAAGGCCAAATTTACCTGTTACTCCAGGTGTTTCTTGACTTCCTACTTTTGAATTCCAGTCCCGTATCATGAAAAGGACATCTTTTTTGGGTGTTAGTTCTAAAAGGTCTTGTAGGTCTTCATAGAACCGTTCAAATTCATCTTCTTCAGCGTTACTGGTTGGGGCATAGTCTGTTAGTCAAGAATAAAATGTAGAAGGGGCATACACAGTAATTGAACAGCAAATGGAATTTCTTGTGAAGATAGAATAAAACTATAAATGTTTTTTCGTTGAGGAAAAAAATGAGAGGGATTATGATCCATGCTCAGAATGTTGAAGAGATTTGGCTAGTCAGACTGTACCCTCGATTGACAGTCTAGAATTCCTTGAACTACTTTTTTTGTTGTTCTTAAAGCCAGAAAAGGGGTAATTTTTGGTACAAATAAAAATACTGTTTTACAAAGCAGATGTGGCAGACTTAGGAACTTGTGGTCCTTCATAGTGTCACTGTTGAAAATATGAACTGCTTTGAAGAGAATTTGAATAAATGATGTGCTTGGGATGAACCCATAATGAACAGAGTAGGTTAGGGGTATCAGTGGGTATCTCAATTAATTTTGAAATTAATAAGCTCTCCTGCCAAGTCTCTCTATTAGCAGACCCAAACAAAGGGTTAGATCGACCACTGGTCTAATTCTGAAGGTCCCATTTCTTGTTTTTGTCATCGATATCATCAAATGGATATTCCTGTTAATAATACAATTCAGAACCTGATGCTTTTGGACTTATTTTCTTTCTTTCTTTTTTCTAGTCCAAAAGAAACAGAAGAGATTCAGTCAGCTGAGTCTCTTGGTAGCCAGCAGATGCATCTCAGTATTGGTGAGGACAGTACTGGGAGCTGGTCCAACTTAAGTTTTGAAGATGAACACCAGGATGAAAGCAGTAGTTTTCACCATCTAAGTGAAAGGTAACTCTGATTTTGCATGTAATTGCATAGTTTAGGTACTTAGACTCCTCAGAAATAAGTCCCAAATTATACTGAATTTGATTTTAAAATTCTTAATTTGTAAACCTAACCATTATTATCAAAGTGTATTTAGTTCCAACATTATTTCTAATGGTTTGACATTTATTAAATATAGTAATTAGCTGGACTAATTTTCTTTGTGCCAATAATTGAAAAATATATCATACATTTAATTTTATATGCTTCATGCTATACTTGGCCTTCTCATGACCTTTAGAGAAAAAATTTTCTTTCTCACTTTAAAGGACAGGAAAAAGAATAATTATCTGTAAAAGGCATCAAAATGGTCCTGTAATTTTTTTAATATTATAGTAGTATTTTTCTAGGGGAAGGTCCTTATTTGTCCATTCAGGAACACTGTAACTTGAGCAGTTATACCTGAATGACTGAAAATATGTAAACTCATTACAAAAATACAGTATAATATAACAGAAGGCACTTCATGTATCATTCTCTCAGTTAACCTTGTTCCTAAAACCAGTTTTAGAATATTTTATTAATTAGAATTATTTCTTTTATTCGTAATGCTGTACAGACCTTCCTGAGTAACCTATAAAATGTTACAAAATCTTTATTCACATTAAGTGATACTTGGAAATAGTAAACACTGATCATAGCTGAGCCTGGGGAGAGGAGGGGTTTTGGGCACTTGTAGAAAGGACCCTGTGAAGCTTCTGTAGAACAGGCCCTTGGAATGGACTTACCAGGAGGAGGAGGAAAGAGGGGATGAGGAAGCAGAAGGAAAGGAAATGGCTTTTCAGCTGTTAGAACACATCATCTCGGAGTACTTGGTTTGATGCTTGGATTAACCAGTGAGTGTTAATATTTTTATATTTTTATTGTCATAGTTTTTAAAATGTGACACAAGCCACCAATATTTTACAAAATTTAAATCCAAAAAAGGCAGTCTTTAAAACTAGTAGTAGGAAGTGGGGTAATATCACAGATTATCATTTGGCCCTCTCCATAGCTTTAGAAAGTTTACACTTAAATTCTTCTCTCACTTTGAGAAACAGGCTTCTAGAATTTCAGTGGAGTTGACATTGTTGCTTATGAAATCCTGGTGTTAAAGTGGAAGAACTTAAAGACTAGTGGCCATAAAAGGACTGTAGCTGGTTGAACGACTCAATATGGAATGCTGTCCAATATGATGAAAAGAAGGAAGTGCCTACCAGGGTCAGCCCTTGGTTCTTCCTCTTTAGCATTATTTTATCAGTGGTGTAGAACACTCATTATTTGTGAGTGACTCAAAACAGAGATGAAAAGGTTAATCCTGTTAATAGAACCAGAGTTCAGAAAGACCAAATCAGGCTGAGGCTAAACCAGTTGTGTTTAACGTGAGTAAATATCTTTAGGTTCAGAAGATTAATTACTTGAATGGGAAAAACCTGACCTGATAGCATTTTGTCCAGGAAAAAAAAAAACCTGTGGTTTAATTGACCATAGAATTAATAAGAACTAACAATACTGTGTGAATTTAAGGTTCCGGCACAAAGAAAAACTTACTGGGGCTCATCCAGGGTTGGTGGTGTGCTTGCCTCCTAGAGATTAAGATTCACTGGGTCATTGGCAGTCCCAAGATTCTGCATGCTTGATAAGTGCCTCAGATGATTTTAAAGCAGGTGTTTCAGAGACCTCACTTAAGATACATCCACTTTAGTGTAGAAATGGGTAAAAATTTTAATTTTGTAATTTTTTTCTGTGTGTAATCATTGTATTAATGGAAGTAAATATGGTGTTTGAGATCATTAATTTTCTCTCTCTTTGGCTCACAGCTGTCTAACCATTCTGTATTTCCATATTTTCTCGATTTTGGTTTGTCTGTCACCAGACTGTGTAGGCAAAACTGGTTGGTTTCATGGTTTTACACTAGAGCTAAATTTGTTTGAATGTAATGCTGAAAAGACACTGATCAGTTTTAATTTTTATTCTGTAATGCTTTACGGTTTGTAACAGTTGGATAGTGCTAATATGTACATGTTTATTATTGAGATAGCCTGAAAACTCTTTAGAACTTTTAAGTAATCAGCCCCTTTTTGGGAACCGTATCAACATTTACTGATGCATAAAAGGTGATTTTATGTTAACTCATTTTTAGAACCCAAATTTTATATTGTGTAAATATTTTTATAATTGTCTAGCCTACTATGGGAAAATACAGCTGCTTATCACTGCAAACTAATGTGCTTACTAATTATTTTAATGATAAGAATTTTTAAAAATTGCATGTTTAGATTTTAATCTGAAAAGCTGAATTTAGTTTTGTTTCCAAACACAGTTGCTTTTTGTGTTGTGTCGCTTTGCCGCACTTGTGGAATGTAGTTGCTTTCTTCTTCTGATTAGGCAGTAAGAAGGTATTGGTGGGGTGTTAGTGACTGGCTGATCTGTCAAGTGTAACACTTGATGAGACCTTGGCTATGCAGTATTCTGAAGAAAATGTATATTATTTAACCTGCTGAATTATACATAATGTGTGAAATGAAGGTAATTGACATAATAATGAGTATCTTAAAATGAGAAGATGTCTTTTCTCCCCGTAGTTAGACAAGGTCTTTTGGGAATATGTTTCAGTGCCTTCGTTCTCATCCTTTTCCCGTCCTCCTTCCCCGCCCTGGCCGTCACTGTGTGCACTCTCTGAAGACTCAGGGGAAAAAAAAGACTCGAGAGAATGTTAACCTGTGTAAACTTTATCCAAACTGAAGAGCATTGGCTTTTTACAAATTATGTCCTAAGTTTTGCCATAGACGTTAATTTCATTGTGAAACTTTTTCCTTCTTCCATTCATTTACTGTCCTAAAAGTCACTGTCTGAATCTGTAAAATAAATATAAATTTAGAATAATTTTCATGAACTGCTGAGGACAAGTAAGAAAACTCCCTAATCTCTGAAGCTGTCAAACACCTCGTGTAGTAGCAACAATGGTCTTCACGTAACTCCATGGATGCTGCGCCCACTGAGGCAGCTTCAGAACATCCTCAGTTATCAGTGATGGATGCCGTTCCAAGGAAAACCAGTGTTGTTTTTACCATTCATTTTCTAGTTCAGCTCTGTTCTTTTCTTCCTCTGGCAGTAATGGTAACAGCAGTAGCTGGAGCAGTCTTGGTTTAGAAGGAGATTTGTATGAGGACAATTTATCCTTTCCAACATCAGACAGGTTGGTCCAGTCCAGAAATCTAAACACTGATGAGTCTTTCACCACTAATGCATGATATCATATTCTTAAAAGAATGTGGGTTAGAGTGCCAACATGTATCAACCTGCTTTTCTTCTATATTTGATTCTGCTTGATAAATTTACATCTAATGAAAAAATTCAACTCTGCTAAGATACGACTGACACCTAATTGCAAAATGTGTTACTTTTATGCATGTGTTGCACTGCTTGCTATTTTTCATTCTACCAATTACTGTTTCATTAAAAAGAGCTTGCTTCCTACAGGATTTCTGTTGTTTTGTTTTATTTTGTTTTGTTTCTGTATATAGTTTCATTTCATTTATAAGAAAAGTATAGGAAAAAATGTGTTTTTAACTATTAAAAATAGACAAATGGCATCAACCGAAGCACTAATAAATAATTACTCATGGCATTCTGTGATATTCAAATGCTGTGTTATCTAAAACCAAATTAGCATATTTTTGCTTTAAATTATTTTAAATTTTATTATGTAATTACTTGACACTCTGTATGTCATGGTCAGGTAGAAATTCTATTACTGATAACTTCCCTTTAGGCACCATTGGCACTTGAGATTTTAACATGAAATGGTGTGAGAAGCAAAGCTTCCTTTTTATTGTCATTTCTCCCCCTTTTAAATGTCATATGTCATATTGTAACATTCATTTTTTGGTCACATTTTAAGAATTGACTTTAATACCATTATTAATTAAAGCTTTTTTTTTTTTTTAACTGCTTTTGCTTCATTTGGTAAGTGATGGGCCAGATGATGATGAAGAGGAGCGTCAGACTGATGTAGAAGGTAACTGGCTGTTTGTTTGTTTTTTAAAGTGTTTGCCTGTTTTTTGTATAAGGTATAAAGTTCTTTAGGAAAGTTGTGCATTTTCATCAAATAGGCACTGTATTATTGATGAGTAATCAGGGTTTTTACATTGCAAAACAAATTCTTTTTTGTTTAAATTCATTAATTTATTTGCCATTTTACTAGACTTGGAACATTCAAACAATACAAACATACCAAAAAAAAGACGTTATAAGAATCTATATGGAGCCCTATCAGATGGGAAATACTAACTGAAGACTGTTATTAATAACAGAAAAAATCATTTTATAATTCCATAATGTTTTTTTTTCCCCTTCCCTTTTGGTTATTAATGTCTTTTGAGATCCCTTCAACACAATATTACTCATTTAAACTATTCAGTGTAACTTGAGATTATTTATTAGGACAAACATTGATTTATTTTTAAATTGTTTTCCATTAAAATTACAGAAGTTTGCAATTGGAGTAGACCCAGGAGAAGTTCTTGTCTACATTTCTTATTACACAGATAATAAAGGAATTGAAAGATGAAGAAATATTCCAAATCAGGGTATTCTTGAACTAATCTATCCAGTGTCAGATCTTTTGCTGAGCAGCTTGTGTTATTTGATTGTTAAACTAAAAGGAGGGGGTACTCATCAGTATAAAGATGAACTACTTTAAAAGAAGTATTCAGTTATTTGAGGGAGAAATTTATAATAGTCTCTTCATATAATTTTGTTTAAAATATAAAATTCTTATATTATGAGATATAATTATTATAATTATCACATGTCAATTTGTTTTCCTTTTAAACTAGTTATTTCTAGAATTAGTGTTTGATGTCAATCTTAAAAAAAATCAGTAAATAAAAGATATTTTTAAACCAGTTCTCCCTTCCATTAATTCCAGTCTTACACTTGCACATATATTTGAAGAAAATACTCATTTCTTCCTTTAATGATCATGGTTCCAAATGTGTAAATACTACGGTTCTGGAATGTGATTTGTAATTCTTAGTTAAATATATTAGAATGTCTTAAGCAAATCTCAAAAACTTCTCATGTTGAAACTGAGTTTTCATTATATTTAGATGGGTGTTTTTTTCCAAAAATCTTATTTTCCTTTATTTCTGAAAATAACAATAATGTCTTCTATAGAGTGGCATGTAAGAATATTCATGTTTAGACATTAGTTTTTGAACCAGTGATTCTTTAATCATCTCTTTAGAAATAGGCAAACAGAAAATTGTAGGAACAAATTACTTAAAATGTACTTTCCACCTGGGTTTCCAGTTAGTTTTATTACCAACTGTATTTTTTTAATTTAGAAAGGTCATGTATCAGTTTTGAGTCCAAATCCTCAGACCTAAGATTATTATTATTTTAGTTCTAAAACCACTCCTAAGTAGCCATTTTTCATATAGGGTTTCTGGAAGTAAGTTTTTTTCCTCATCAGATATAAAGTAGGGGTGAAAAGGGAAAGTAAAAGTGAAAGTCACTCAGTTGTGTCCGACTGTTTGAGACCACATGGATTATACAGTCCATGGAATTCTCCAGGCTCTAATACTGAAGTGGGTAGCTTTTCTTCTCCAGGGGGATCAGACAGTATTTTTAGAGTTTTTGTTAGACTGTTTATACTTAGTTGCTCAGTCGTGTCCAACTCTTTGTGACCCCATGAACTGTTGCCCACTAGGCTCCTCTGTCCATGGGATTCTCCAGGCAACAATAGTGGAGTGGGTTCCATGCCCTCCTCTGGGGATCTTCTCAACCCAGGGATCGAACCCAGGTTTCCCACATTGCAGGCAGATTCTTTACCATCTGAGCCAGCCAGGGAAGAATTTTTGCTTTATTTTTTGCTGACTAAAAACAATTCAGAATTATGGAAATCCTAAGGCAACAAGCTGTATTTATTTATTTTTGTTTGTAGTTATAGGATGTCAGTTCTTTCTCTTTTCACTAGAGTTGAATGACCTCTCTTAGAGATCACTCTTAGGCAACCAGACACCCTGAAGTGAAAAATCAAGTGATACAGAGAACCTTTCAACTCCATGACCTCTGCAGAATTTATAGAATGGCCCAAAGACTATGGGACTGTTGTGTGCCAGACCCATTTTTGATAGAGAATCAGAGTGCGGAAAGGAAGGAAATGATAATACATTTATTTTAAGAGAATAGCATGAACCAATTTTTTTAAATGAAAAATCTTACAGGTCAGTAGGAACCCTAAAAATTAGTAGTGGTCTAAAATGCCCTCCCAACTGTAGAAAAAAATTAGGGACACTCACCAGCAAATGTCCATTACTTGTGCAAATTGGTGCGGTGTCTGCCCACATCCCCCCTTCCTGCTTCTTGTGGGGGAGGCCCGGGCCTCAGCACTGCTGGTTGCTCAGCCACCACTAAGCAGTGGTATTCAATACAGGATATTGGTTTAGTTTTATAGTCAACAGAGATTCACCTTTTTTTATGTTGAAAACATAATTTTATTAAAAAAAAAACAAAAAAACAAAACTTGAGAACAGTGTCTTATAAGACTGTACCAGAAAAGTCCGTGGTTTGGTTTTGTGGATGTAAGTGGTTGCATATGACTTTTTTTTTCTCCCCGCCCACCTGGCCCGCCCCCCCCCCCCCCCCCCACCATATTTTACCTGAAAAGTGAAGTGATTAAGAGCATGGAGCCAGATTGCCAATGTTAATATCCTGACTCAACTGTGTCCCAGCTGTGAGACTCTTGGTCTGTCTCTACCCCTGATCCCTCACCTGTAAAATGGGATGATAGCAGTTCCCTCCTCCTAGGGTGCTTGTGAGAGGTGAGGGCGTTAGTGTGGCTAAAGGGCTTAGAACAGCACTTGAGCTGTAATATGTGTGATCCGAGTATTCACTCCTGCTGCTGTTTCTCTTAGTTCAGAAAGCTTTCTGAAAGTCCATTTAATATATTTATTTGTGTTTTGATTGTAATTGTAGCATTTTCGTTTTATTTGCTATACTTGTGGATTATATTTTGACATAAATTATGGCATTTGTGAATTGCCAGTTGAATTCAGTGCCTCAGAATAGAGTTTTGCATTGTGCTGTCACAGATGATCAAACTGTTTCTTTATTTTAGCATTATTTTGCCCTTTCGAAGTAATGCTTTAGTTGGTGTTACGGTGCAGTTAAGAAAAGATTATTTTTTGGAAAATTCCTTGGAATCTTAAGAAATGGAAAATGCTTATATATCCTTAGAAACCAGAGTACTGACAGTTGAATTGATGGATTTCACTGCATATTGCTTAAAAATTTAAATTTTAGGTTTGGAGCAAGATGGAAAGACTCTGCTAATTACAAATATTGACATGGAGCCATGCACAGTAGACCCCCAGCTAAGGATTATTCTTCAGTGGCTCGTTGCTTCTGAGGCAGAAGTTGCAGAACTTTATTTTCATGACTCTACAAAGAAGGAGTTTATGCAAGTAAGTACCTACCTTGTAGGGTGGGTGTGAGGGCACAGTGTATGCTGCTCTGTGTCACACAGTTGATCTGATAAGATGCCCACTGATAGCAAATGGGCAGATGCCCGGGCATTAGAGTCCAGTGCTTGGGCTCAGATACCAGCTCTGCCGTAGTCACACCTTGGGCGGTTCACTGGTCGCAGTCTTTTTATCTGGACTGTGGACATGAGCATAGAATTTACCTGGCAGAGGTTTGTGAGGATTAAATATAACACTGTTAAAAGGTGCTTAATCCAGTGCCTGGCACATCCTAAATTCTCAAAGCTGGGTGTCTTTAATAAGCATTTCATGTGCTCATATGAAAAGATTGAGTTATTCTTTGTACTTAATTGATGCATAATTATGCCTAGTAATGAGTATGTCTCTTCTGTTAATCCAGTGTCATTAGTATGAGAAGCTAGCATAAGCAAAAGCCCCATTTAATAAGGGATAATAGTTCACTTTGAGCATTTAGTAGGGTTCTAATAATAAAACATTCAGATTAGGTGCATTAAGAGAATATTTTTATTGATAATTTACCATGTACCAGTTACATTATTAGCCAAAATTTTTAGTTTGCAGCCTTAAGGTTTTTGTCCAGGACTTTTCTTTATCAGAACTTTAATTTAATCTTATTGTATAATGTAGAATAGTTCAAAGAATAACCAATATAAAATGATTAATAGTAACAAAAAAGGAATTGTCAAGTTACTCTTGATTTCCGGTTCAGAATTTTCAAAAATATTACTGAAAGAAGTATGTGAAAAAGATATATTAAAAAATTGTTTTTTGTATTTTGTTGTTTTTATTTAGACTTCTTGAATTTTTCCAGCATAGATTTCTGTTTAGAGGCAGAGGGAGAAAATAAGACAGAAAATAAGTTCAGGAAATGAATTGTCAAGGGGAAAAAATGGGTAGGCAAAGTATTAGAACTGACTATATGGAAGCAAGCATTTTCAAGTCGTTTAGTCTTAGATAAATTGAGGACTAAGGAAGGCCTTAGGCAGAGCTGAGTGTAATGGTGCTGAGGTAAAGGAACCGCATCCCCACATAACCTAAGAAAACATTCTTGCAGTTCCTCAAAAAGTCAAACACAGCATTATTATTATAACCCAGAAATTCTCCACCTAGGTCTGTACCCAAGAGGAATGAAAACATATGTCCAAGGCAGTGTTATTCGTAATAGACCAAAAGTGGAAACATCCTAAATGTCCATTAACTGATGAATAAAATGTGGTCTGTCCATGCAGTGGAATATTGTCTGTCAGTAAACAGGAATGAAGTAGAGACATGCTACACCTTGGAGGTGGAGGACCCTTGAAGTCATTATGCTAAGTGAAAGGAGCCACGTCACAGAAGGCCATATATTTTGTGATTCCATTAAAATGAAATGGCCAAAATAGGCGAATCTATAAACTGAAAGTAGATTAGTGATTGCCTCGAGTTGACGGGGTTGGGAGGAATGGGCAGTGATTATTAACAGGTAGGACTTTTTTTGGTAACAAAGATATCCTAATGTTTGTGGTGATGTTGCATTCAACTCTGTGAGTACACTAAAAACCATTGGCTGGTCTATTTTAAATGGGTGAATTGTGTGGTATGTGAATTATATCACAGTAAAACTATTTTTGAAAAGGTTAAGCATATTTATATTACAAACAATTGTTTTTATAGAACTAAATAGGAAAAAAATCTGAGTTGAAGACATATTTAGATTGGTGATGATAGTTTAAACCTGTATTTTTATACTTAAAAAAATGAGGTATAATTGATATATAACACCATATTAGTTTCAGGTGAACAACATAATGATATTTGTACATACTACAAAATGATTGCCACAGTATTTAATATTTATTTACTTTTTTTCTGAAACATGAACATTTCTTACGTGTTTCTGTTGAGCCCGGAGTGCGTATTCCAGGGGAGAAAGCCACTGTATGTTGTGGAAGGAAAATCCACATCCTTTTATTAAGCTTGACATTGTCTTTATTATTTTATGTTCCCAGTTGAGGGTGTGGCAGATGTATTTAGTTCAGTTCAGAGTTTCCTGTAGAGATGGAGCCTCTCCACGCCCACACAGACACTGTGCTGGGTGAGGTTTGTGGGGTTCAGACTCCCGCAATCCCAAAGTGTCACTCTGTGGAGGAGAGTATTTATAAAAGCCAGGAAGGAAAAATGTTCAATTTGTGTAAAGAGTGGTGGTTTAGGGGAGAATACCTTGTTATAACTGGGAAACAGTATTTTGCTGCAAACAGCAGTTTCATCCAGTGTTATAAATAAAAATGAAAACTTTATTAAAAAATTGCTTTTGGTTAATGTTTGGCTTATCTTCCTTTTTTACTAGCTTTCAAAACGGCTACAGGAAAAAGGGTGGAAGGTGGGAGACCTCCTGCAGGCTGTGCTTAAATACTATGAGGAGGTGGAGAAGAAGTCCAGTGAGGAGAGATGCAAGTCCCTGTTTGATTGGCTCTTGGAAAATGCATAGAACAAACTCCAAACCAGTAAATTTTATTATTTGTTTTGGGAGAGGAAGAAACAGATAAAGACACATAGGGTAAAATTTGAGTAGTGAATATTAACATTTAAAGTGAATTGGGAGGAAAGTAAATAGCTATTAAGTGTGTTGTGTCATCATATGGTGTATATAGTTCATACTTTCGTAATCTGTCAGATATTATCTTCATTTATTCTTCTGTACACATGTGCAGTGTGTTAAAAGTAAGACCCTAAGAACATGTATTTGAAGGAAGGTCTGACTGTGAGGCTTTCAGGAACATTGACTGATGACGGCGTTCTTTTCGCATCCAAATAGTGCTGCTAGAAATTGCACTGAGGTGGCTGAAGGTGGGTTCCAGGGATAAAGAGTTATAATTTTGCTCCTTTACAAGCAAATGGTTTCCTGTTAATAACAAATCTGACATCAAAAAAACAGCATTGAGGCTAATTTATTTTTCTGACATCTTTTTCTATTTTTAAGGGTCAGTTTTATTTTCATGGTTCAGCTATTGGTATTTTCTTGAATCCCCCAAGTTATTTAATTTCTTATAAACAGTAGTTTAGGTTTCTATAAATACTATAAATGACAGTTTCCCCAGCCTTTCATTAAATAATCTTATTTGCTAATGTTTCCAGTTGTTCTGGCATGAAAGTGAGTGAGTGAGAGTGTGTTTGTGTGTGTGTGTGTGTATTTGTGTGTATGTAAAGGAGAACTTAAACCTTGCTAGTGGTGGGTACCCTCTTTTATTTTACTCTTTTCTGGTTACAAACCCACTGTTAACATTAAAAAGGTGCTTTAAAATAAAATGTCTATAAAGATTGTGCAGTAAGAATTTTTCTTTTTTGACTATTTTGAGTCCCCAACTTATTCTTTAAATGAAAATAAAGGTGCAAAACATATTGAAATTTTAAAATTTAATGTTCATTTGGAAATGCATTTAGAGAAGCCCAATAATTGTTTTCTCTGTTGGGATTTTGAAAAAATCCTTTAGGAAGGATTTTTAAATTAAAACTCCACTTTAGCAGGGTTAAGCTTTTTCTAGAAAAAACGGGACCTTCCCACCAACCCCTTCCCCAGTAAAATGTATCTGTACTGTTTTGTAAAGTCCTCTGATACAGTCTTTCTGGGCTCTGCATTTTGTTCCACTCGTCTTTAGTAACTGCGAGTTGACTTGAATAGAGGACCAGGATTGTGTTTTGTATGAGGGTATGTGCATGTGAATTTTTGATTCTTCCATTAGCAGATTTTTAATTGAGAAGAAATCATTTTTGTTGGAGGCTTTTGGTTTTGCTCTCACTTTTTCTTTTTTTCCTGAGAACTGACTCTTCTGGAAGCTGCACAAAGTATCGAGGACAGTAGCACCTGCAGGGGACAAGGAACAGGGCACTTGCATTGATTTGAATTACAGTTATGGCAGGGAAATCATTGCTTCTTAAGAAAAATGCCAAAATCTATTTAAATGTTTTGAGGTTACACTTACAGAAGCTTCTATTTTTCTCAATTTAAGATGAAGAAATAGAGCAGGCCTTAAAAATAAATTTTGCTAAAGTTTCTTTGGGCATTTTTTAAGGTTGGAGAAATGTAGGAAATGTATGTAAGCAGAATTGATTCTGTCTTTAGCTTCTTAGAATTTGATCTGCAGCAGCACTGGACTAGGTTCTTAATTGTTAGGAAGCAGGTTGTTATAACATAGATTAATTGATTATTAAGCTTAGGTTGAATTTTTACAAGTGTATAGCTATCAAATTGTGTTTGGTATTTTCAGTGTATGTACGGGTGTTATTAACAGCAAAACTGAGTTCTGAATTTCTTTTAAGCTAAAGTGACAATATGTTAGTTCTGTAAAACTCTCTACTTGAAAATGTTGATTTCCTGTATGGTAAGGTTTTCCTCCTGTCTTTGTTTTTGTTCGTTTTCTGGAGCTGTGCTGGATTCCGAGTTCCCTGTTCAACCACTGTGGCCCAACAGACCAGTCCTTGGACCCTAGCGTGTGTTACTGATCACAGTGGAGCTGCACACATAGCGGTTCAGTGCAGGGATGTAGAGAAAAATGTTTAACGTTGGCAAATGTGAAAAGAAGCGGGAGTTAAGCTTCCTTATATAGAGAGAGAACATTGGAGTTTAGAGCAGTATCTTTTAATCAAGAACAGTCTAAACTTACTTTGTTTAAAGGCACTTTGTGATTTTTCCAAAGATGTAGATCTATTTGGTTGCTTAGCCTTCAGAACAGATCTGTTTGTTGAGGACGACTCTGTCTTATTTTGTTAAAAATCTATTTGATGTAACTTTATTATGATACTGTAATATTGCCATTCTACATACTTTGGCCCTTATGAAATATCATGTCTTATTCAGAACTGTTAAAATTGTGATGTGCTTTGGGTTGAATTTTCTGTTTTATCAGTTTCAGAACCATTGGAGAACTGTGAAAAAAAAAGTAAAGGAAGTCTTGGATGGGGTTTTTAGAACATTGTTTCAGACGGAACTTCTTTTTCCAAGCCAAGTTTAAAATTCCATTTATATTTGGGGTATTAACTCATTTTGATTTTGATTTATTTCCTGATTTTCACAAAAGGAATGCTTCATTTATAAATCACAGAAGAAAATTACAGTATCTCTGGGATGGTTTAACACAGTTTAATGGTTTAATGGAGTTTTAAAATCTTTGAGAACATTTACTCAGTGAATATATGTGATAACATCTTCATAGTTTGACAACCATTCCATTTACCCTTTTAGATATTTGACATGAATTAATTCAACTCATAATACTTCCATTTTGCTTAAATAAAGGTTTTATTTTGCTGGTAGGAGAAGTTAGTTAGTTATTAAATGCACCAGGTATAAAGTAAAAGATGGTTTACCCACGTGGTTTTGATATCACGCACATTCCCCAGATGCAGTGTTTAACCTTGACTCATCATCAGGGTCTAGACTCAGATTAGTAAATATTCCTCTCTCACAATTAAAATGATCAGTTTCCCATCAGTCTGTTGCTTTAAATTTTGTTTCTTCAAGAGAAACTTTCCACAGAATTAAGAAAAATAATAATGCATCCATATTCAGGGTGTAGGGAAAATTCTTTCCATTTCAAGCTCTGTCCACCCGTCACCAGCACAAGAGAAGTAGAGCTTCCCTGGGAATTACGAAGCTGTGCTCAAGTGAAATGCTTTTTTCCTCACTCTCGTTTGAGGCCCTGCATACATTGACTAACTCACCGTATTCCTGCTCTGGAGATGCAGATGCAGTGTTGGTCACACTTGTCACTTTATATATTTATTTTTTTCTACCATCCATGTACATTCCTTTCACAGGGGTAGAATCATAGGTCTAGAAGTTCATTGTCTTGTTTTTTGTTGTAATGTTTGAACACTATTTAATATCAGGTTTTAATATTGCTGGATTTGCTACCTTTTGTTACTTGTGCAGTGTTAATAGTAATAATTCACATTCTTGTTTAATATACCAGCTATAGAGCAAAAGCAGCTTTGAATAATTATAGCTGTTTATTTGACTGTGCTGAATTATTCCGTTAAGATCTTGTATAACAGTAACTTTTTTCTTTTGCTTTTTCAGTAATTTAATATGTTCATTTACCAAAATATGAACTTCAGGATGCACTAAAATTTTGTTTTTGCAGTGGCTCAAAAATAAACATTTCAGAAATTACTTTTGTAATAATTTGCGATCAATTGTTCTTTTATTTTTTCCAATTGTTTAAGTCTGTGATCTTTCTCTCCCAATTAAGAATTTCCCAATAAACTTAAGAGATGCCTGACTTTGGTTTTCAATCTGTAGTATCTTGTTAACACACTCAATACTGGACTAAAACAAAAGCATAGAAGGCACATCAAACAACCTCTACGTTTCTAACATTATTTTAAAGAAGAACGGAAGCTAGAATATTTTTAATTGGACACTGAATCCTAAGTTTTTATTCGAGTGCCTCTGAATGCTGACAGGATGACTTGACAGGCTGTTTGCCTTTTGGATTTTAGTGCAAAGTAGAATATTGTGATTGCCTTGAATATAAGTGTGTTAGGGAATTCTCCAGTTTGGACTGAGCACTTCTTCCATAGGATATAGAGATCAGACCTTTGTCATGCTATATAGTATCAGGTACTTCAAAGCTAGGTGCTTGATTATTTATTACTAATGGAATTTGACTTTAAGTGTCTTCAGCCTTGGAATTAGTGATCTTCTAGCTTTTCATGAACGTTTCAGAATGTTAGCAAATAATGATCACATATAATGGCTTGGGTGTGAGTACATCTCAGGAACCAAGAAAACAAAATGCTTTCAAACCATAAGATTCTTTTGACTGTAATTCCAAAGAGGAAAAACATTTCAAAAGGAATGGGACCTTGTGACAAATGACATTTGAATACCTTTGCAGCATCATTTATTTACAGCAGAAACAGTAAAGGGTTTAGGAAGTTGCATTTTGGGAGGCAGTGGTGGTTGCATTTTTTCCTCTTATCATTTGAGATCTGTGTTTCAGCTGGGATAAGGAGGGAGGATGAGAGACAAGCCTTGAAGAAGTACCTCACATTTAAAGTATGAAAGATGGAAGAGCCACATACCCCAGGATGAATATACTCTTGGTGCTTTTATGCAAAGAGGGTAGGAGTAAAAACCTCAGAGCCTTTAGCAGCAGCATTTACAGCAGAAACAAGAGTTCAGGAAGGCTGCCCCTTGGGAGTGGAGTGGTGATGGTTTTTTTCTCTGTCCTTAGTAGTTTTGTAATCACCTCACCTTCATTTTACTTTTGTGCTCTGGAGCAAGAAGGGTAATATTTTAGATTGGAAAGAGATGAAAAGAGACATTGCAAGAGGATTGAAGCTTCAAATTTGACATTTTAGGTCTTTCCCTCCCTGCCTTTCCCCATCCTGCACCCCATGTTATCTTTTAAACAGACACTTCGATTTTTTAGTTTAGAGCAAGGGATTAAAATCGGACTCCTTGGTCCAATGTGAGATCTGATTTTTAAAATAATTGCCAACACTTAAAAATAAGGAGATTTCACATTTAAATAGGTTTTGTATTTCAGCATCTCTTGAAGCATTGGATGCCATGGAGTACTGATTGGGGGCTTCCCAGGTGGTGCTAGTGGTAAAGAAACCCGCCTGCCAATGCACAAGACATGAGACACACTGGTTTGATCCCTGGGTCAGGAAGGTCCCCTGGAGGAGGGCTTGGCAACCAGCTCCAGTATTCCTGCCTGGAGAACCGCATGGACAGAGGAATCTGGTGGGCTGCAGTCCATTGGCTCTCACAGAGCTGGAACAGTTGACTGAAGCAGCTTTGCATGCACGCACGCACTGATTGGACTCCCGTGTGGCAGCAGTTTGACAGGAGCTGCATAATGGTTGCTCCTGTAGTCCAGCCTTGTGTTTCTCTTGGCCTGTGGCCGGACATGCTTCACTTTACTCACTTGTGTTGCCTGCTGGGGCCCTATAGGAGTTTGAGATGCAAACTGACTTAAAGCAGATGAGTTACTTGATGTGTTTAGAAAATCTGAATGATTCTCTAGCAGCTCTTTGCTTCTCTAGGATTGTGCAGAGTTGGGAAGGCGAGTCTAGAAATTAAAGACTTGGTGAGTTTATTGCTCTTGAACAGGAACAGATCCTAATTATTAATAGCATGTAGAGACGAAAGAAGGGAAAGCCAGCCTGGCTTTACCAAGAGCAGATTCAGTTTACGTTTCCTTTTTCAACAGAACTACCCGGTGGGCATGATGGAATACCAGAGATACAGTATCTTTTTTAATGAGGCATTTTATATGGATAAAGGAATGACAAATTGTGGCTTCCTGACTTTTTGAGAAGGCACAACAGTTCGATTAGCAGTCTGCTCAACAGTGCGCTGAAAGAGAATAGCTTCAAGTGCTGGTTAACCATCAAATCTAGAAATTCATATTTTTCTAAGCTATTTTTCAAGAGTGATCATAAAAATTAAGGTAATTTCCAATAGACTGAAAGAGTTTATGTTTACCTCTGTTGAGAATAAAAACTACTGAAGTGGATACTATTTTTCTAAGAAGGAAATTGAACTCTAAAGAAACAGGGTTAGCAGCATTAAAAAAAAATAATATAGAAAACGAAAGCCACCCCAATGCAACACTTATTCACATAATCCTATTTACCATTATGGCAAGCATTCCATGTCATTGAATCCAGACATCAATCTTGTTGTTATGATTCCTATTTTTCCTGTGAGAAAACTCAGGCTCAGGTTGAAATTTTTTACAGCAGGAATAGTTGTGATGCCCTGATCTCCCAGGCTCCAGAGCCTAAGTTCTGCTCGTCACACTACATTGTTTCACCATAATTAAAAACCAAAATACAAAAACATGATGAAACCACCTGTAAGAATACATGTTGTTGAATTGTCTCTGACTCCTTTGTGACCTCATAGACTGTAGCTCACCAGGCTCCTCTGTCCATGGGGTGCGTTTACATCTGTCTAGTTCCAGAAAAACATCTTTCTGCTTTATTGACTATACCAAAGCCTTTGACTGTGTGGATCACAATAAACTGTGGAAAATTCTGAAAGAGATGGGAATACCAGATCACCTGACCTGCCTCTTGGGAAACCTATATGCAGGTCAGGAAGCAACAGTTAGAACTGGACATGGAACAACAGACTGGTTCCAAATAGGAAAAGGAGTACGTCAAGGCTGTATATTGTCACCCTGCTTATTTAACTTCTGTGCAGAGTATATCATGAGAAACGCTGGGCTGGATGAAACACAAGCTGGAATCAAGATTGCCAGGAGAAATCTCAATAACCTCAGATATGCAGATGACACCACCCTTATGGCAGAAAGTGAAGAAGAACTAAAGAGCCTCTTGATGAAGGTGAAAGAGGAGAATGAAAAAGTTGGCTTAAAGCTCAACATTCAGAAAATGAAGATCATGGCATCTGGTCCCATCACTTCATGGCAAATAGATGGGGAAACAGTGTCAGACATTATTTTTTCGGGCTCCAAAATCACTGCAGATGGTGACTGCAGCCATGAAATTAAAAGATGCTTACTCCTTGGAAGGAAAGTTACGACCAACCTAGATAGCATATTCAAAAGCAGAGATACTACGTTTCCAACAAAGTTCCGTCTAGTCAAGGCTATGGTTTTTCCAGTAATCATGTATGGATGTGAGAGTTGGACTGTGGAGAAAGCTGAGGGCCGAAGAATTGATGCTGTTGAACTGTGGTGTTGGAGAAGACTCTTGAGAGTCCCTTGGACTGCAAGGAGATCCAACCAGTCCATCCTAAAGGAAATCAGTCCTGGGTGTTCATTGGAAGTACTGATGCTGAAGCTGAAACTCCAGTACTTTGGTCACCTGATGCAAAGTGTTGACTCATTGGAAAAGACTCGGATGCTGGGAGGGATTGGGGGCAGGAGAAAAAGGGGACATCAGAGGATGAGATGGCTGGATGGCATCACTGACTTGATGGACATGAGTTTTGGGTGAACTCTGGGAGTTGTTGATGGACAGGGAGGCCTGGCATACTGCGATTCATGGGATCGCAGAGTCGGACATGACTGAGCAACTGAACTGATATTATCTATTGATATCTATTGATACTTGTCTATTTATATCTATCCATATCTATTGATACCTATTTATCTTCTATTGAGAATGATTTATTTTAAAGCATTAATTCACATGATTGTGAAGGCTGGTAAGTCCAAAATCTAAGTGGGCAGCAGGCTGGAGACCCAGGGAAGAGTTGATGTTGTAGCTCTAGTCCAGAGGCATCCTGCTGGAAGAATTCCCTCTTTTAGGGGGAGGGGACTTCAGTCTGTTTTTTCGTAAGATCTTCAACTGGCTGGATGAGGCCCACCCACACAATGGAGTGTCATCTGCTTTACTCAGAATCTACCGATTTTAATGTTCATCTCATTAAAAAGAATTCCTTTTCAGGTAAATATATTTGCACTCCAGACATGTGTGACCAAGTATCTGGCCCTGTGGCCTAGCCAAACTGAGGCATTTTTCCTTAACCATCACACCAAACTTTTGGGCATGACCAGAGTGAAGACCTCAGATGACTACACCCACAGTATCAAAGTGAAGTTGGGGTTGGGGGAACAGCTTTCCCACTCTAGGGCTTGGAAGGAAACTTCTCTAGAACTTTGGCAGTGACTCAAGTTAAAAGTCTTTCATGAGACTTGATAGGCTAACTCTCATGTGAGCAGTTCCTCAAAAAGTCAAAGTTATATAATTCAACAATTCTGTTCCTAAGGAGATTCTCAAGGGAAATGAAAACACAGATTTCTACAAAAACTTGTGCATGAATATTTATAGAACTATTCATAACAGTCCCAAAGTAGAAGCAACTGTCAATCAGTTGATGAATAGATAAACAAAATGTTTATCCATAAAATATTCAGTCATTAAAAGGAATGAAGTAGTGATACGCATTACAACATGGATGAACCTTAAAAATGCTATGCTAAGTATAAGAAGGCAGACACAAGTGGTCACATGTTATGTGATGCAATTTATATATAATGTCCAGAATAAGCAAATCCAAAGCGATACTTAATTGTTTCCAGGGTCTGGAGAAAGAAGGGAACGTAGAATGACTGTTAATGGGTAAAGGGTTTCCTTTGGGTGATGAAAATGTTCTGGAATTATATAGATTGAGAAGGCAATGGCAACCCACTCCAGTACTTGCCTGGAAAATCCCACGGGCAGAGGAGCCTGGTAGGCTGCAGTCCATGGGGTCACGAAGAGTCCAACATGACTGAGCGACTTCACTTTCACTTTTCACTTTCATGCATTGGAGAAGGAAATGGTGACCCACTCCAGTGTTCTTGCCTGGAGAATCCCAGGGATGGAGGAGCCTGGTGGGCTGCCATCTATGGTGTTGCACAGAGTCGGACACGACTGAAGTGACTTAGCAACAGCAGCAGTGGTTGAAGAAATCAACCATCAATATTCATTGGAAGGACTGATGTTGAAGCTGAAGGTCCAATACTTTGGACTCCTGATGTGAAGAGCCGACTCATTTGAAAAGACTGTGATGCTGGGAAAGATTGAAGGTAGGAAGAGAAGGGGACGATGGAGGATAAGATGGTTGGATAGCATTACCAACTCAATGGACATGAGTTCACGAAAACTGCGGGAGATAGTGAAGGACAGGGAAGCCTGGTGTGCTGCAGTCCATGGGGTTGCAAAGAGTTGGACTTTTGAGACTTAGCGACTGAAAGTCCGACATGTCTTAGCAACTGAAAAACCATAACAAGTGATTGTACAACTCTGAATAAAGACTGAATTTTATATTTAAAAGGATGAATTTTGTGTGATAAAAGTTATATATCAGTAAATTGAATTAAAAACAGCAGAAAGCAAGGAAATAGTTTTAAAAAACAAGTAAAAACTTCTAAAATTAAAAAAATAATGGAGCCAAAAAACTCAAGAGTTTAATAGCAGATTAGTCATGGCTTAGAATATTGAAAAAAAATGTCCAGAATGCAATGTAGAAAGACAAAGATGTGATATATTAAAGTTTAAGTGACCAGGAGGGAAAGGACAACTAATAAAAGGAGAATAGGGCATGAACAGGATCAATAGCTGAAAAGATGATTGTTGGAAATTTCCTAGAAATGATGGATGAACCACTCAGTTTCAAAAAACCTAACAATTCTTAAGTAAAAACAATATACATATTAGATTTCCCAGGAAAAGCTATACACATACTTGTCTACTTTTCTGGATTATTCAATAAGCAAGCTAAAATAAATTTCTAGGATTGCCAGTAAAAGAATATAAATTTTATATATATTTAAAACTAGCGGAGAAAAAAGATTAGAAGCCAAGAAAAACTAGAAAAACAACTGGGGCAAAAAGTGAAAAGCACAAAGTAAGATGGCAGATCTAAATCTCGCTTCCCTCATCCCTCACAGGTGTTCCTGAGAGCACCCCCTCCCAGTAAACTTCCTTCCAGGAACATCCCGGTCTGTTTGCAGGGCAACCTCATCTGTGAAATGAGGACAACTGCTTTGGAAAAGGATGATTACTTAGTTAAGGTGGACGTGTGTGTGCCCTGTGACATGTCTACCCTTATATGGAAGCTCTAGAGAAAATCTTGCTTATGAAGACCAGGAGATGTGTACAAGTGTTTATCAATAGTATAAGTTATGGTGTGTTCATCCAGTGGAATAGTCCACAGTGGTAAAGAAGGATGACAGATATATGCTTCAACATAGACACGCTGCAAAAACAGCCAAAGAAGCAAGTCACAGAAGAATATAAAAGAGTGAGTCCATCTACGTAAGGTTCAAAAACAGGCAAAACTATGTTCAGTTGACCCTCTATATCTGTGGGTTACGTGCCCCTGGATTCCAACCAACTGTAAATTGAAAATACCTTTTTAAAAGCCCAAAAGTTTCCAAAAAGCAAAATTTAAATTTGCTGCATGTCTACAACAATTTACATAGCATTTACATTGTGTTTACAGCAATTTGCTTTGTATTTACATTGTATTAGGTATTGAAAGTGATCTAGAGTTGATTTAAAGTATACAGGAAGATGTGCATAGGTTAAGTGCAAATATTAGGCTACAGTACTTGATATAAGGGATGTCAGCGTCTGTAGATTTTGGCATACAAGGGAGTTGTGGAATCAGTCCTCTGATGACTGAATTATGTTGTAATATATACATCTACACATACATGTATGGGCTTCCCAGGTGGCTCAGTGGTAACCCACCTGCCAATGCAGAAGATGCAGGACATGCGGGTTCAATCCCTGGGTTGGGAAGATCCCCTGGAGGAGGAAATGGCAACCCACTCCGGTATTTTTGCGTGGGAAATCCCATGAACAGGGGAGCCTGTCACAACGAGTCTGACATGGCAACTGAGCATGTGTGCACGCATGTATGTATATATACCATGCATTCATTAAGGGGCTTAGTTGCTTCACAACATGTGGAATCTTCCAGACCAGGGACTGAACCCATGTTCGCTGCATTGGCAGGCAGATTCTTAACCGCTGGACTACCAGGGAAGTCCCATACAACCACTTAATAGTCAAGTATGGCAGAGGAACCAGAGATCAAATTGCCAACATCCTCTGGATCATGGAAAAAGCAAGAGAGTTCCAGAAAAACATCTATTTCTGCTTTATTGACTATGCCAAAGCCTTTGACTGTATGGATCACATTAAACTGGAAAATTCTGAAAGAGATGGGAATACCAGACCACCTGATCTGCCTCTTGAGAAATTTGTATGCAGGTCAGGAAGCAACAGTTAGAACTGGACATGGAACAACAGACTGGTTCCAAATAGGAAAAGGAGTACGTCAAGGCTGTATATAGTCACCCTGTTTGTTTAACTTATATGCAGAGTACATCATGAGAAATGCTGGACTGGAAGAAACACAAGCTGGAATCAAGATTGCCGGGAGAAATATCAATAACCTCAGATATGCAGATGACACCACCCTTATGGCAGAAAGGGAAGAGGAACTAAAAAAGCCTTTTGATGAAAGTGAAAGAGGGCAGTGAAAACGTTGGCTTAAAGCTCAACATTCAGAAAACGAAGATCATGGCATCTGGTCCCATCACTTCATGGGAAATAAATGGGGAAACGGTGGAAACAGTGTCAGACTTTATTTTGGGGGGCTCCAAAATCACTGCAGATGGTGACTGCAGCCATGAAATTAAAAGACGCTTACTCTTTGGAAGGAAAGTTATGACCAACCTAGATAGCGTGTTCAAAAGCAGAGACATCACTTTGCCAACAAAGGTCCGTCTAATCAAGGCTATGGTTTTTCCTGTGGTCATGTATGGATGTGAGAGTTGGACTGGGAAGAAGGCTGAGCGTCGAAGAATTGATGCTTTTGAACTGTGGTGTTGGAGAAGACTCTTGAGAGTCCCTTGGACTGCAAGGAGATCCAACCAGTCCATTCTGAAGGAGATCAGCCCTGGGATTTTGGAGGGAATGATGCTGAGGCTGAAACTTCAGAACTTTGGCCACCTCATGGGAAGAGTTGACTCATTGGAAAAGATTCTGATGCTGGGAGGGATTGGGGGGCAGGAGGAGAAGGGGACAACAGAGGATGTGATGTCTGGATCGCATCACTGACTCGATGGATGTGAGTGTGAGTGAACTTCGGGAGTTGGTGATGGACAGGGAGGCCTGGTGTGCTGCGATTCATGGGGTCGCAAAGAGTCGGTTACGACTGAGCAACTGAACTGAACTGAAGGTACCAGTGATGTTCTGTTAATGAGAGGTAGATCCCTGGATGTTCACTTTATTATTTTTCTTCAAATTATACACATTCTTTTATAACACTTAAAATTTCACACCCAAAATATTCATTCAAAACAGATTACTCAACAGAATTTGTTCAAAGAGGTTGCGGGGCATATTAATTAGGTGTTTTCTCAAATGTTTCTAAAAACAACTTTGAAGAAAAATTCAGTTTTTAAGCACAACTGAAGATTAAGGGGGAAAAGCTGAAAACTTATCTGTTTCCCAAATTATGCCCTGTGAAAAGGTATGCATTACCAAGGCTTTCTGCTTGTCAGCCTCTTGGAGTTGGGGCGGGTGGCATTGAGGCAGGAGGGGAGAGAAGCCGCGGCTGCTTTCTCTCTACGTCTGTCCTGCATTTCCTGGTCTGTATTCCCACATCTGGACTCCACCCCAGCTCCTGACACAAGCTGGGTTTATCCACTCTTGTTTAGCCACTAAGTTGTGTCTGACTCTTTTACTACCTCTTGGCCACACATGCAGGGCAGGAGAGGCAGAAGACACGGGTTCCATCCGTGGGTCAGGAAGATCCCCTGGAGGAGGCAATGGCAACCCAGTCCAGTATTCTTGGGCTACAGTCTATGGAGTCACAAATAGTTGGACGTCTGAGGGACTGGGCAGGGACTGTAGCCCACCAGGCTCCTCTGTCCATGGGATTCCCCAAGCAAGAATACTGGAGTGGGTTGCCATTGCCTCCTCCAGGGGATCTTTCTGACCCAGGGATCAAACCTGTGTCTCCTGCACTGGCAGGTGGATTCTTCATCACTGCGCCTCCCGGGAAGCCATATCCATTCTTCCTCTGAGGTTGTATCAAGAAGTGCCTGTGGCCCTGCAAAGGGACTGGATCTGAGGGAGGGGATGGAGGGTGGTGGGGTCGGGCAGGGAAGGACACGGGGAGGCTTAAAGCAGAGCTAGCACCATCAACAGGCAGCAGTGCTGGATGAAAGGACACCATTCGGCCAGGAGATGAAGAAGGGCGCAGCGCCCCGGCCAAGAGTGGGGAAATGCTGAGCCCCAATCCCTCCCACCCCCCTGGGAAGCTGCCTCGTGATCCAGCCTGCAGAAACAGGGACCTGAGATGCCTGAGCTCTGGGCTGGGGTGATCATTTTGGCAGCGTGCTCTCCACAGTGGTACTCTGCATGCCCCAGCCAGGCTGGACCTGTCACAGAACAGATTGGCTGGAGGCCCTGCCCTTCTGCAGCAATCTTGCAGCCTCTCCCACGGGGTTCATAGCAGGGAAACCCCATAGCCAGCCCCGGGGCATAGGGCACTTTATTACAAGAGGCAGTCTTTGGGAAGGGGCCGCAGAAACCCAGCTGAAACATCGGGGAGGCGGCTGTCCTAAAGCTGCAGTCTCACTTTGAGCCGCTAGGTGGTACAGCAGCCCAGCCTACGGCTTAACAAAAACCAGAAGAATTAATACAGCTTTGCACGATGCTTTGTTCTTGTTCAGGCACTAAGTCGTGTCCAACTCTTTGCGACCCCTGAGATGCTTCCTAAGGCACAATTCCCACCCACCCCACCCTGACGCTTAAACCATATCTCAGACACTTGAGGGCATTCTTTATTTCAAAGAACCTGCCTCCTACTCCAGCCCGGATTTTAGGGTCTTTTCTTGCTGACTTCCTCTCTTCCATCCCTGATCCAAATCTGGTTCATCTCAGTGTTTCAGGCTTCTGTTCAGGTTCACCCGTCAGTTTCAGAGGGCTGAGCTGCTGCCCTGTGACCATGGCCCCTGTCTTTATGCCCCCCTCCCCACTGCCCCGCCCCAGACAGTGCCAGGCACCCAGGACAGGTAAGTGCCGTTCCTTGTGCAGTCACAGGGAAGCTCTGGTGAGCAGCCTGTCACCACTAGCATCCCTCGGGTGTCCAAGCCACCTTCTTCCTTCTTATCTTACCTGCCTCCCCTCCACACACATCCTCAGTCACTCCTCAGGCACTTTGCTAAATTTTTTCTGGAATTTTCTATTAGCATTTCATTATGTCCCTGCCATTCATGATCAGCTTTTATTCTGAGTGTACTGTAAATTGTAATTCAAATTTATTCTCTGCTCAGTGTCACCTTATGAGTATGGTTGTCCCTGAGCTTGCATGGGAAACAGCAACCACCTTCCAGCACTCTTTATTCCCTTGTTGTTTAGTTGCCAAGTCATGTCCAACTCTTGTGACCCCCTGGACTCTAGCCCACTGAGCTCCTCTGTCAGTAGGGTTTCCTGGGCAAGAATACTGGAGTGTATTACCATTTCCTGCTCCAGGGGATCTTCCTGACCCAGGGATCAAACCTGTGTCTCCTGCATTGGCAGGCACATTCTTTACCACAGAGCCACCAGGGAGGCCCCTCTTTATCCCCTTGGGTTGCTTTATTTTCCTTCTTAGCCTCTTTTCCGCCTGAGATAAGTATGTATTTGTACTCTCTTCATTCCCTAGAGTGGAAGCTCCCTGAGCACTGGAACTTGGCTGGTTTTGTTCTCTGTTGTGGCCTCAATGCTAGAACAGTGTCTGGCATGTGGTGGGCACTCAGCAAATGTTTCTTGAATGAAAGGGTAGATGGATGGATGGAAGGATGAATGAATAGTTGGAGGGACAGATGCATGCATGCACGCATGGATGCATGGGTGGATGAGTGGAAGGATGAATGAGTAGATGGAGGGATGGATGGATGGATGGAGGGATGGATAGATCTGCCTCTCCCCAGTAGGCCATGGGAAAAGCAGTGTCCTGGGGGTTTGAAGTCTTAAGGTTTTTGGCTCCAATTGAGCCACTACTGGACTTTGAGCAAGTAACTAAATCTTCCAGTGTGGCCTGTTTCCTATTTTGTAAAATGAGTGGGCTGGACTTTGTGATCTGGTGTTTGTTCCTGCCCTGACCAGTTTGGGTTTTATAATTATTCCCAAAGGTGCTGAGGTCATTAGCTAGGTAATAGACAACATGCTTTTTTGGCAGAAAGCTGTTGCAAGTAATAACTTAGAATCAAAAGATGCATTTATATATGTGGATAAAGACATAATTGCTTCACAATATTGTCCTATGAAAATATTGGATGCGTTGGTCTTTGCTTATATTTCCACCTTGACCTATTACTCCAGGTATTAATGATTCTGATTATTCTGACAAAGAGATTTTTTTAAAAGTTATTGTTCTTCATTTGGAATTTTCCTTGGTTATTTCTTTTCATTAGTAATTTATGATTATTTAAAGAGTTGAAAATATTCTATAGGAGACACACCTACAGGTTTTGGAAAATTAGTAACATTATTTTCAAAAAGATATCATGTTTCTAGTGCACTTCCACTATTGTAAGCAGATTTTAAAATAAAATACTATTAACAATATAAAAATTCTTAATGTTGAAGAAGAATGATCACCCAATGTCATGATTTTCCTTTTGCTATTTGGTTGGGATTATGTAGGATTGGCTTGTGTCTGGTATCTAGAAAACCTTCAGATGTTTTTGAGTGAATGGCCAGTGGCCTGTGAGAGAAAAGACTCATCCTGAGATATAGGTAGAACTTCATGAAAGTAGTTCTTTCTTTTCCAAGAGCAGAAATCTAAATGAGCTTAGGAACAAAAGGAAGGACTCTCTCCTAAATCCTCAATTCTATTTAATCAGTTAATTAATTTTGAATCAAGGCTGTCTTTTTTTTTTTTTTGAAAGAAACTATATTTATTTAAAATTTTTTTAATGTGGGCCATTTTTAAAAGCCTTTATTGAATTTGTTACAATATTGCTTCTGTTTTATGTTTGGGTTTTTTTTTTTTTTTTTTGTCCACATGTGGGATCTTATGTTCCCCACCAGGGATAGAACTCACGACCTTTGCTTTGGAAGGCAAAGTCTTAATGACTGGACTACCAGGGGAAGTCCCAGTCCTCAATTTTAAATGTTTACTCTTCTCTGTAATAAGGGGTAACAGAACTTGATACCTGTGGTTAAATAGAGTAGTGGCCCCTCAAGTCCAAGTCCTTCTCCCCAGGAACTGTGACTATGTCACCTCATCTGGTCAAAGGGACTTTGCAGATGTGGTGAAGTTGAGATGGAGACTGTATCTTGGAATATCCGAGTAGGCCAATTTAACCTTCTTGAATTGGAAGACTTTCTCAGCTGCTGTTGGGGGAAGATGTGGTTAGAGAGGAGGAGTGAGAGGCGGGGCATGGCTGGCTTTGAAGATGAAGGCAGATGTCAAGGGCCAACGGGTGCAGACTGTCTCCAGAAGCTGGAAAAGGCAGAGAAGTGGGCTCCCCCTCAGAGCTTCTAAAAGAAACGCATCCCTGATGACACTTTGATTTCAGACTCGTGAAACCCAAGTCAGACTTCTGATCTACAGACCTGTGACAGGGTGCAATTTGTGCTAAGCCACTAAATTTATGGTCATTTGTTACAGCAGCGACAGGAGACTGATACATTACCTTTTCTTCTTTTTAACTTAATTTTTATTGGCGTATAGCGTTTAGTTGCTTTACAAAGTTGTGTTAGTTTCTACTGTGCAGCAAAGGGAATCAGACATACGTATACACATATCCTCTCCCTTTTGGATTTCCATCCCATTCAGGTCACCACGGAGCACTGAGTGGAGGTCCTGAGCTATACAATATGTTCTCATTAGCTGTCTGTTTTATACAGAGTATCAATAGTAACAATATATTGTATGTCAGTCCTGATCACCCAATTTCTCCCACCCTCCCTGTCCCCCTTGGTATCCATCTATTTGCTCTCTATGTCTGTGTCTTTGTTTCTGCTTTGTAAATATGATCATCTATACCATTTTTCTGGCTTCCCTGGTGGCTCAGATGGTAAAGAATACGCCTGCAATGCAGGAGACGTGAGTTTGATCCCTGGGTCGGTGGGTTTGATCCCTGGGTCGGGAAGATCCCCTGGAGTGGGGAATGGCAACCCACTCTAGTATTCTTGCCTAGAGAATTCCATGGACAGAGGAGGCTGGTGGGCTACAGTCCATGGGATTGCCAAGGGTTGGTCACGAGTGAGCAACTAACATACACACACATATATACCATTTTTCTAGATTCCACATATATGTGTGAATATATGACATTTGTTTTTCTCTTTCTGGCTGACTTTGACAGATGCTAGGTCCATCCATGTCTCTACATGCATTGCCTTCTTATTTGAGCAAATGCTTTGAGGTCCCCAGAGTGAAAGAGAGAGGCCAGGCAGAGAGCTAGAGCTGGGCTAAGCAACATGGTAGCCACTGGAAAGGCAGCTGGTCTAAATTCAGTGCTATGAGAGAAATATACATAGATTTCGAAGAGTCGGTATGAAGAGAAACTTATGACTCATTTATTTTTATTGATCAGATGTTGAAATGACACTGCTTTTGGACATACTGATTTAAATAAAAAAATTATTCAAAAGCATTTCACCTTTTTTTAAAAATAACTTTTAAAAACTGTGACTGTTAGAAAATTTAAACCACACACATGGCTTGCATTTGTGCTTCTGAGTCAACTCTTCCGCTGCCCTCTGAAGGATAAGAGGTAATCATTCCCAGGGCAGACAGTTCTCCGGCTAGGCTGTGATCTGGGACATGCAGGTATAGGTTTTCAAGAGGATGGGTCAGACTTCCCTGTATCTTCCTGTACTGGACTTCCTGGAAGAGAAGGTGTCTCGTGGGTCTTTATATCTTCACCACCTAATACAGTGGTCAGCTTATGTGGAGACTGTTTGCAGAGCACACACAGATGCCGCTGACCCTAGAAGGTGCTTTGACAAGGCACAACAAGGTGATAAATTTGTCTCTAGCAATTGTTCCAACAGACCTAGACACTGTGGTCTAACAGAAAGCAGGATCCAACGGCTGAGCCTTTTCCCCTTTTAGCCAGTATTTGCTCCCGTATCTTTCCCATCCCGGAGAAGGTCTGTTAGCATTTCCAGGAAAGAGAGATGTCAAAAAGAGAAACCAAGAGGCAGCCTCAGATGTCTGCGAGCCTAAATACCAAGAGCCATTCCATATAGTGATTTCTGCTCAGCCTGTTTCTTGTCTCTGTGGCAACTTCTCAGTAACGCTGAGAAAAGGGGCTTGAGCTGAGGACCAAGAGACAAACTCTTCATTTGAAATTTTGGTTCTCTCACTGATGTGCCCCATGCTGAATTTACCTCCCTGTAGTTCCCCTCATCATGCCTGCATAAAGAGGCCAATGTTTACATTGATCAGTACCGAGCGCCCTGAGGATTAATTAGTGACTGTGATTAGAAGCGTTCTTTAAATATCAGGAATAGTTTGTGTTCTGGGAACAGGACTGGGGATCTGACCGGTTGCTTAGCTGCAACCCTGAATTTGGCATTTGCAGAATATTTGGGGTTTCAAAGCTGAAGCTATGAAAGTCAGGACTGCCTGTATGTACAAATGTATGCTGTCCATGCACAAGACAGTGAGCTTTCTTTGGGATCCTGGAATAATAGAAAGCACGCCCCAAAACCATCTGTCATCATTTAGTTGCTTAGTCATGTCCGACTCTTTGCCACCCCATGGACTATAGCCCACCAGGCTCCTCTGTCCGTGGGATTTTGGAGGTTCAAAAGTTATTAGAGGTCCAAAATGCCATATTGGAAAGTGTCTACCATGGTTACATGCAGCTAAATGTTGCTGTTCCCCCCACCCCCGCCCCACCGTATGGTATCATTTGCTTAACTCAAATGAACTTTGTGCCATTAAAAATGGGGAAATGCAATTGATTTCAATGCCATTTGAGTCTGTTTTGAGGTCTTGTGGACGGAAATATCCTGGTTACTTGGTTCCGATGATTCATGTCATAAACTTTATCTTGTCTTTATTTTTGTTTTCTATATGGAAACTCATCATTTGAGGTTGGCAATGTGGATGTGGACTGAAGTTCTTCAATGAATTTTTTTCCGTGGTTCTCTATTTCAGACCCCAAATCTCCAATTCTAGGCTGTTTTCCAAAAGCAAACATAATCATGGGCCCTCTGAAAGACGGCTGGCCTGTCGGATATTACAGTTAGCCCTCCTTTGAGGTTGGTTAGGCTCAGAATTTATTGCCTTTTAGTCAAAAAGAGAGAGTGTTACAATTCATTCCCAGGAGGGAGGAAGCAAATTAGTCATGAAAACATTGTCTGGAAGATTGTTGCTGGTACACAGGACAAGCTCATTAGTCTGAGCACCTTACTGGGGCAGGGGCCGCTGACCAGGAAGAAAGTGCTGATGACCACGTGATCGAAGACAGCGTATGTTCATATTCATTGCCCTGTCTTCAGCAAGCGACACGGCTGTTTTGGTTAAAGACACACACACACACACACACACACACACACATACACAGTTATGTCTTTCCTGATGCTTCAGCAAAGTCTGTAAGTTAAGGCAAATGATACGGGCTGGGAGTAACTAACCATCCTGTCAATATGGAAATGTCGTATTTGCAGGAAGTGAATAATTTGCTCAGTAAGAAAACAAACTATATGAAGAAAGAGGTCAAGGCATTACCTATCCACAGAGGGATAACAGACAGATACTCCAACCATTCCAAGATTTCTAATAGCCATGTATGTTTATCCTCTCTAACTTCTTCAGTCACTAAGTTGTATCCGACTCTTTGCGCCCCTGTGGACTGCAGTCCTCCCTGTCCTTCACCATCTGACTAAACAAATGTAATAGTCTCAAGGCTCCTATTTAAAATTGAAGACCACTCCTTAGATAAAACTGTATTTCTCTGAATTGACCACATGTAGAGTAAATATCCTAGGGCTTTGAAGTATACCATGAGACCATATACAACTAAGCCCTGGTGGATCAAGCTTTGAGGACATACACAGCACAACCCTGTCCCTGCTCCCCACCTCGTGAATGCGTAACCTTGTCCATGTGATGTTGTGTTTAGTTTGAGGGCCGCTGGAAGCAATGTCTTTTATTTCCTCTTTTATTTTCTTTGTCTTGCTAGCTCGCAGGGCTGGAGGCCGCAGGGCAGTGTGTTATCACCATCGCAGTTTAAAGTTTAACACGCTGAATGTGACCATACGTGGGGGTTGTCAAAACCTGAGGAAATGTATCCTTTGGTGAATGGCCCTGGGGTAATAGGACCACATTTTCAGGGTGGCCAGGCACTTGGAATGCTACTCGTGGGCCAGGCAGGCATGAATCCATCCTTCTCAACCTTGGAGCCTCTGGTACTCAAGTGTGGGGGAAGGTAGACATTTTGTTGGCCATTTGTTTGTCTCCTTATGGGGGCTTCCCTGGTGGCTCAGATGGTAAAGAATCTGCCTGCAATGCTGGAGATCTGGGTTCAGTCCCTGGGTCGGGAAGATCCCCTGGAGCAGGGAATGGCTACCCACTCCAGTATTCTTGCCTGGAGAATCCCGTGGACAGAGGAGCCTGGCGGGCTACAGTCCTTGGGGTCGCAGAGTCAGACATGACTGAGTGACTAACACTAATGCACTTTCAAGCAAATGCATCTGGATGGTAGCCTTTAAAAGATGGCACGGGCGTCTGCTGTGGCACCACCTGGCTCCCTCCCTCTACCTGTCCATGGCTGAGCCTTGCACCAGACCTCCTGAACTGCAGCCTCTGGGCACAGGGTCCCCAGAAATCCTAATTTCTTGAAACTTTTAATTTTAGAAGAGTTTTAGGTTAACAGAGAAGTTGCAAAGATAGCACAGAAAGGTCCCATTTATACTATACCCAGTTCTTTATTAAACTCTTACACTAATACAGTACATACGTTATAATTTTAATGAACCAATATTGATGTGTGATTATTAACTAACATCCACATTTTGTTCACATTATGCCGTTTTTCCATGACAGGACCCTGTCTGAGATAACCACATTACGTTTGATTGTCAGATACATGTCTCCTTTGGCTTCTCTTGGCTGTGATGGTTTCTCAGTCTTTCCTTATTTCTGATGACCTTTCAGAGTTTTGAAGAGTCCTGGAGACAGTTTTGTAGACTGTCTCTCGATTGGGATCTGTTTGATGTTTTGCTCGTGGCAAGACTGGGGTTATGGGTTTGGGGAAGGAAGACCACAGAGGTAAAGTGCCCTTCCCATCACATCCCATCAGGGGTTCGTAGCATCAACATGACTCATGCTTGATGTTCACCTTGATCATCCGGCTGAGCCGGTTTTGACGAGCTTCTCCACTATAAAGTTTTCTTTTCCCCCACCTTTTCATACTGTATTTTTTGAAAGGAAGTCATTGTGGGTAGCCCACACTGAGAGAGTGGGGAGTTATATATAGTCTGCCTCCTCGTGGGGGGAGTAGCATTGGGATTCTTCTGCTTAGGGCATTTGTCTATTCTCCCGCATTGATCTGTTCAATCATTTTATTATATCAGTATGGACTCATAGATGTTGGGTTATAATCCAATAGTAGTTTGTTGATCAAATTCCTCCTGCTTTGCATATTGGGGATTTAAATTTGCTCCTTTCGACATAGCCCCATTATTGTGGTTTAGTGGGTGTACCTCTGGGACTTTCAGCCACCAGAGGCAGCTCCAAGAATCCACATTTTAAAATATATTTAATTTTATTTGTGTGTATATATATACACACACACATATATATATATATATATATATATATATATATGAATCTACCTTAAAAACAATGTCCACATTAAAAATATCCATATTAAAAATAGGCTCCAACACAGTCTAAAATTCAAGATTTATCATTTCCAGCCATGGAAAGCAGACATTTCCAAATGGCCTGCTTATTGATAAATGTGACACCAAGTGGTTAAAAAGAAGTTACAGAATAATTTGTATCTTCAAAGTCTCTCTGAGTTTATTTTGTAACATACAAAGCCAAGGCATGTATGGAGAGGCAGGTATTCAAATCCAATCAAGAGACTAGGGATCCCCCGAGACATCATCAGGGAAGCATCTTGCTGAGCTTGGCAGGGCTTCTGGGTGACAGGCAAGTCCGAGGGAGGGCAGAAGCTGCTCTGAGCTGTCTCAGTCACTAGCCATGAGGAGCCGGAGCCATCTCAGCGGCTTCCTAGGGACTTCCTGGTGACTTCTCTGAGAGAGGGTCAGAGAAGACCCCTGGACAGCAAAGCTGAGGGCTGGCAGGGTTGGGCTAGGTGTCCCTCTGGTGGAGTTGTACAGAGAAGACCAGGACTATAGGCACGGGAAGGAAGTGACTGTGTTTGCACAGGGTACTGAGTATGTGTTGCTCTGTGTGTGTCCACGAAGACTTGCAGAGGGGTGAACACTTCTTCCATCTTCCTTAGTTATGATCATCTACACTTTATAACTGGGTTAGACTGAGAGCCTGTTATTTTGTTGTTTGTTTTTTGCCAAACCTCGATGCATGCAGGATCTTAATTCCCTAACCAGGATTGGAGCCCATGCCTCCTGCATTGGAGGGTGGAGTCTTCCTTCCACGTGCCAGGCGAGTCCCTAGACCAAGAACTTGTTCCCGAAGCCATGGATGCTGTGTCAATACACTGACTCCACAGAGACACACCTAGTGCCATTTCTGATTCTTGTTGAACAGTCTACGGTGATGTTGCAAATGCAACCACCGTACCCAGAACCATCCCAGCAGGAAGGCAACCGGCTCCCGCTCTTCTTGGCTCTTCCTTGGTTTCCATATTTGCTTTGGCTCCTCCACCATCTCTGAACATCTGTTTACCTTTACAGAATGCATCTGGTAGCGTTTCTAATTAGTGATCACAACAAATTATATGTACTCCTAGACCTCACGGCATGTTTAAGCTGCTGCATGTCTAGTCTCATGGCCAGGAATCACTAGTTATTATTAGGTGTAGCCCCACATTATCCTTTTTGTGATTCTTCTTCCTCTCTACACCATGTCACTCTCCCTGCCCCCATCCTCCCCGCCCCCAGCACGCATATCCTCTCTCAGTTCTGCCGAAGATGTGGAAGAACCTCCTCCAGGTAACCTTCCCCTGCAGGCTAGCGTGTCAGCAGCAGCTGTCCCTAGTATGATTCCTGGCACCCTGTAGCAAAAAAAGGAAGAACTTTTTTATTTTTTTTCAGTGCTTCAGCCTTATTGATCATTTTTTCTTATTGGGGATTAGGGGTGTTGTGTTTTGTCTCATGGGACTTCTATTCCATCTGTTGCTGGGCTGGAGTTTATGGCAGAGATTCATTTGAAATGGGCTTGGTGTCTTTTTTTTTTTTTTTTCCGTTTGAGGCAAGAGTGCAGATGGGCTGTACTTTTAATTCTCTTGCTGCCACCTGGGAGGAATTTGTCATTTCATTCCTAAAGTAAAGAAGGAAAAAAAACCCACATCTGAAATTATCTGATGCCAGTGTGTGCCAACCAGTCCAACAACTGCACCACAGCAATTCTAACAACTTGTGTGATTATCTATGTCTAGAAAGATCTGTCAGTGGGAAGACTGCTTCTGAGTTTCCACTCAAGTCTGTAATAATGATGATAAAAGTAATGTTAACAGCGGCAATAAAGTAACTTATGTTCGCTGAAATCTGCCTAATTGGATTAAAAACCCTTTTACCTAGTTTGGCTTTCACAATAACTTTATGAGTTAGACAAATCACCTCCATTTTATGGCTGAGAAAACTGATGCTGAAGAGTTTATTTTTTCTCCTTTAAACTCATCAAACTCCTAAAAGTGTGTAAGGATAATTTGACTGGAGGATCTAAGTAAATAAACCAGGCAACCAAATTATCAGAGGGCTGGTGTTGGGACTTCCTGGGTGGCTCAGTGGTATAGAATCTGCCTGCCAGTGCAGGAGACATAGGTTTGATCCCTGATCCAGGAAGATCCTACATGCTGAGGAGCAGCTAAACCCGTGCGCCACAGCTGTTGAACCTGTGCTCTAGAACTGGGGGGCCGCAACTACTGAAGCCCGCATGCTGTAGAGCCCATGCTCCGCAACAAGAGAAGTCAGCACAGTGAGGAGTCGTCATACCACAGCGAGAGAGCAGCCCTCGCTCACTGCAACTAGAAACAATCTGCACTACAGTGAAGACCCAACACAGCCAAGATAAATAAAATTAAACTAAAAAAAGAGGGCTGGTGTCAAAGGACAGATCCAGAAATAGGGAAGAAAGATCCTCGCTTATCTTCCTGGATTGAACAAAGCATCTTGCCCCTAGGATGCTGGTCCAGAGTTCCTGCACAGGGTCTGCCTCTTTGTTTCTCCTGGGGCTTCCGTCTCTTCTGGCCTCAGCTGCTCTGCACGTCTGGTCAGTTCCTCTCCGGATCTAGCCCCAACTGATGAGGTACTTTCCTGTCTATCCCCCAGGGATGCTCCTCTGGGCTTCCAGCCACCCAGCATTGACCTTGCAGTCACCTCCTTCATTCTCTTCCTCTGAGGGGGTCTCAGTGGGATTCCATGCTAACCCTTCACCCATTTCTTCTCCCCAGACCGACTGAAAGCAGCTAGAATACTATTAAGCATTAAATGCTGAGACCTGGCTCTTGGATCCTATCCTGCAGTGGTTGCCAAGGCTCACAGGCGGGCTTGATTGATCATCACAGCGTCTATTCTCCCCCATGACCAGTTAGGAGCACTGCCAGGAGCAGAGCGTGGCACATGTGTTTCTTTTGGAGATATCTTCTCGAGTTTTCTTTGGACAAGGGAAGCTGACCTTGTACCGGCTTCAAGAAGCCCCCTTTCCTCTTGCCTTTTTTTGTTTGTTTGGCTGTGCTGGGTCTTCATTACTTTGTGCGGGCTTTCTCTATTAGCGGTGAGCTACTCTTCATCGCAGTGTATGGGCCTCTCTCGTTGTGCAGCGCGGACTCTAGGGCACACAGGCCGCAGCACACAGGCTCAGCAGTTGCGAGCCCCGGGCTCTAGAGCACAGGTCAGTAGTTGTGGCTCAGGGGCACAGTTGCTCCGTGGCATGTGGAATCTTCACAGACCAGGAACAGAATCTGTGTCCATCCACTGGGCCACCAGGGAAGTTCCCTTCTTGGCTTTTTGCACCCTTGCTCTTTCTGCATCTCTCCTCCAGGGTTCTGCTTCATCCTGCAGCGAGGGGAGCATCTCTTCGTGTTTAGATGTGGGCCGACTCTGTTAACTCTGGATCCTTAATGTACTTCAGAGCCAAGTACCCCTAAAGCTAAAACAACAGCAACCACCAACACTCTTGCTAATATCAAGTGGATATGTATTCTGCCAAGCCCTTCCCATCCTGAACACACACCACACAAAACCAGCGGTGAGGCTGAGAGAGTAAGGGTGAACAGAAGCTCGTTTTGTGCCATTAGCAATTCTCCAGGTCTATTTAGAATTCAGAAATTCTCAATTTAATTCTCAAAATTAAATTGAGAATTTAATTTTGGAAAAGGAAAGGAAAGTGAAGGTGCCTAGTCATGTCTGACCCTTTGTGACCTTGTGGACTGTAGCATACCAGGTTCTCTGTCCATGGGATTTTCCAGGAAAGGGCCCTGGAATGGGTTTACCTTTTCTTCTCCAGAGGATCTTCCCAGCCCAGGGATCGAACCTGGGTCTCCTACATTGCAGGCAGATGCTTTACCATCTGAGCCACCAGGGAAGCCAGCGTTATATCAGTCGCCCTAAAGCAGGATGCAGGGGCTTCCCAGGTGGTGCTAGTGGTAAAGAATCTGCCTGCCAATGCAAGAGATGCAAGAGATGCGAGTTCGATCCCTGGGTGGGGAAGATCCCTTGGAGGAGGGCATGGCAACCCACTCCAGTATTCTTGCCTGGGAAATCCCATGGATAGAGGAGCCTGGCAGGCTACAGTCCACAGGACCACGAAGAGTTGGACAGAACTGAACATACACAAAGCAGGATGTCCCCTCTGTTTCTTTCCAAACGTGCACTTCCTTGGACAGCAAGTCCCTGCTTCTCACGTGAGGGACCCCTCCATCTCAGAGTCAAGCAAAGATGACTAACGTCCCAGAGCCTATGGGCGACTGCTCATACTTCCCACAGTTCCATCGACTTCAGGTTTTCTTATTGACTCATGCCATTCCCTGTACGCCATTCCTTGCAAACCTTCATTGAATTGCTGTTCAAATATTGTGCCAGACAGGGTGAGGGGGGTAGTGCAATCAAGGGAAATGTTTTATTCTTGCTCTTCTGAGACCCACGGTGCAAGGCAGAGGGGGGCCATTGGATAGGCATTTTCATAATCTACATTTCCTCCGAGTCACGGATTGTGTTTGCATGTCTAGTGAACTGAGAGCGCTCCAGAGGAGGGAAGGGGGAGCTTTAATGCAGACAGTCAGGAATGTTTCCTGTGGGAGGTGGCATGTGGTCGTGACCTTGAAGGACGTCTAGGCCTGTGACCGGCAGAAAGACACCACTTAAAGAGTGATTCACGCACAGCGGAGCTCAGGAGTGGGCCCTGCAGGGCTTGTCCTCAAGACCCCCTGTAGATCCAGATGACTGCTTCTGTGACCAGCATGGAACTGTGAAGAGATGTGGGAAGAGGACTGGGAAGGCACAGAGGAGTGCCGCTGTTGTGGGATTTCACAAATGAGTGTTTTCCTCGTTATTCAACTGATAACAATAGAGAAAGTACTTCACATATACATTTCTGTCCACCCTCGGTCACTCAATTGTGTCTGACTCTTTGCGATCCCGTGGACTGTAGCCCACCAGGCTCCTCCGTCCATGGGATTCTCTAGGTGAGAATACTGGAGTGGTTTGCCATTTCCTTCTCCAGAGGATCTTCCTGACCCAGGGATCGAACCTGGGTCTCTTGCGTCTCCTGCACTGGCAGGTGGATTCTTTACCACTGAGCTATCTGGGAAACTCCCTGTATATACATTAGACATTATATAAATATTCAACATCATTTCAGGGTGAAGGCGGCTGTCACTCACCACTCTGCTGTCACTTCTGGTTTTGAACTTTCTGGAAGATATGGAAAAAGATATGCACCAGTATCCTTGTGCCTGCAGGGAAATTTTTGTCCCTGAAAATAATTTATTTAACTCTGTTTTGGCTTTATAAATGGTTTGATGCCTTTTATTTTTGTTCTATGCTTGTAGCCTGTGTGTTTTGGGTTTAAGAATGCAGGCTTGGGGGTCAGTCTGCCTGGGTTTAGATCTTGGCTCTGTTGCATCCCAGAGGTGTGATGAAGATCAGATTACCTAGCTCCTGGGTTTCTTACTTTCTTTAACTGTAGAATGGGAATAATAATAGTACGTACCTTTCAGGGTTATTGTGAGGATTAAATAAAATTATGCATGTAAAAGCCCTTACTGCCTGGCACAGGGTAAAAGTCATTATGATGCTTTTCAAAACAAAATGAATTATTCATGTTGGTGTCAAAAGAACTGAAAGAGTAATATGTACCCAGGATAAAGCAACAACCAGAACACTCTGTAAGTACCAGAGGGTAACTAGTCAATGAAACTCACACCCTGAACCTCCCGATGCCCGCCCCCCTGCCCCCAGCAAGTCTGAGACAGTGCCTGGTACATTTCTCAGTATCCTTGCAGAACCAGCCTGAGTTTCTGGAGCACATATATGTATATGCTCCCCTCTCTCTGAATCTGAAGTAAACGTATGTATGTGTATGTGTGTGTGAATGTACACACACAAAGATCCCGTACATACATATATGTATTGTTTTGCACTTTATATTTTCAGAATATAGCACATCTTAGTGATCACTCTGTATCTGCAATATGGACCTACATAACTTTTAATGATAACACAATATTTCATATGTATTTATAGATCCAATCCCTTATAAACGGAGTAATAAGATTGCCTCTAATCTTTGTGTTGCAAACAACTTTTCAAATGTCATCTTAAAAAATAATTTTACTTCTTTTGGCTGTGCTGGGTCTTAATTAAAAATTTCCTCAATCTTTCAAGTTTTATGGAGTGAACGTACTATTTCACAGTGGAAAAGTGGAATAATAAGACTTTTAAAAAATAACAAAAATAACAGTCCAGTAGACTGCTGGAGAAAGGCACACAGATTGTATGAAAAAAGGACAAACCGTGGAAAGGCCACAGAAGAATTAAGAAAGCATAGCAGTTGGGTCTACAGCTAAAGCCCTGGAAACTCCAGGCAACCCTGGGGATAAGTGGTACCACTATCACAATAAATATTAATATTTGGGAATGTTAAGTCATTGAAAAAAAATGCTTAGCGAAAGCATAATGAGTTGGCTCAAGTGAGCTAGTGAGGAAGTTTGTAGTACATGTTAAAATAATCTTCATCAAGATAATTTTTGAAGTGTTGTCATTTAAAGGGGAAACCAGCTGCTATTTGGAAAATGCACTTGTATAGACAGCCTTGTTGTTTAACAACACTGGATAAATGGCCTTACTGTACCTAGTCTTCGTAAAAGTCTGCTTTTAAAAATGCTATCTTCAGACAGATCTGTGTGCTCCTTACTTGGTTAACTGTCTTTGATTATACTATTCCCTCCTTGTTCAAATTGTTTAAGAAAGCATCACAGAAAGAATCAGAAAAATGACCCACAGGTCTAATTCCTTTCCATAGAATTCAAGGGACTTTCCAATAATTTATTTGAATTCCACTTGGAATTGCAGTTCAGAAAGCGGTTGATAGAAGCTTATGTTTTTACAATCTATAAAGATAGGATTTACAGAGTGTATGATTTAGGTTTTACTTTCAGGAAGCTAATTTCTTTTTTTTTTTTAGTTGGAGGAAAACTGCTCTACAATGTTGGGTTGGTTTCTGCTGTATAACAATGCAAGTCAGTCATAATTATATATATATATTATATATATATATGTAAAATCCCCTCCCTTTTAAGCCTCCCTCCCCTCCCCTATCCCACCCCTCTAGGTCATCACAGAGCACCAGGCTCTGCTCCCTGTGTACACAGCAGCTTCCTGCTAGCTCTCTATTTTATGCCTGATAGTGTGTGTATGTCAGTGCTGCTTTCTCAATGTGTCCCACCCTCTCCTTCCCCCACTGTGTCCACAATATACAGTGGATTAGTTCAGTTCAGTTCAGTCACTCAGTCGCATCTGACTCTTTGCGACCCCATGAATCGCAGCATGCCAGGCCTCCCTGTCCATCACCAACTCCCGGAGTCCACCCAAACCCATATTCATCGAGTCGGTGATGCCACCCAACCATCTCATCATCTGTCGTCCCCTTCTCCTTCTGCCCCCAATCCCTCCCAGCATCAGGGTCTTTTCCAATGAGTCAGCTCTTCGCATCAGGTAGCCAAAGTATTGGAGTTTCACTTTCAACATTAGCCCTTCCAATGAACACCCAGGACTGATCTCTTTAGGATGGACTGGTTGGATCTCCTTGCAGTCCAAAGGACTCTCAAGAGTCTTCTCCAACACCACAGTTCAAAAGCATCGATTCTTCAGCACTCAGCTTTCTTCACAGTCCAACTCTCACATCCATACATGACTACTGGAAAAACCTTAGCCTTGATTGGATGGACCTTTGTTGGCAAAGTAATGTTTCTGCTTTTCAATATGCTGTCTAGGTTGGTCATAACTTACCTTCCAAGGAGTAAGTGTCTTTTAATTTCATGGCTGCAGTCACCATCTGCAGTCATTTTGGAGCCCCCAAAAATAAAGTCAGCCACTGTTTCTACTGTTTCCCCATCTATTTGCCATGAAGTGATGGGACCGGATGCCATGATCTTTGTTTTCTGAATGTTGAGCTTTAAGCCAACTTTTTCACTTTCCTCTTTCACTTTCATCAAGAGTCTCTTTAGTTCTTCTTCATTTTCTGCCATAAGGGTGGTGTCATCCTCATATCTGAGGTTATTGATATTTCTCCTGGAAATCTTAATTCCAACTTGTGCTTCTTCCAGCTCAGCGTTTCTCATGACGTACTCTGCATAGAAGTTAAATAAGCAGGGTGACAATATACAGCCTTGACGTACTCCTTTTCTTATTTGGATCCAGTCTGTTGTTCCATGTCCAGTTCTAACTGTTGCTTCCTGACCTGCATGTAGGTTTCTCAAGAGGCAGGTCAGGTGGTCTGGTATTCCCATCTCTTTCAGAATTTCCACAGTTTATTGTGATCCACACAGTCAGAGGCTTTGGCATAGTCAGTAAAGCAGAAATAGATGTTTTTCTGGAACTCTCTTGCTTTTTCGATGATCCAGCGGATGTTGGCAATTTGATCTCTGGTTCCTCTGCCTTTTCTAAAACCAGCTTGAACATCTGGAAGTTCACCGTTCATGTATTGCTGAAGCCTGTCTTGGATAATTTTAAGCATTACTTTACTAGCATGTGAGATGAGTGCATTTCTCATCTCACTCATCTTTGAGCATTCTTTGGCATTGCCTTTCTTTGAGATTAGAATGAAAACTGACCTTTTCCAGTCCTGCAGCCACTGCTGAGTTTTCCAAATTTGCTGACATATTGAGTGCAACACTTTCACAGCATCATCTTTCAGGATTTGGAATAGCTCAACTGGAATTCCATCACCTCCACTAGCTTTGTTCGTAGTGATGCTTCCTAAGGCCCACTTGACTTCACATTCCAGGATGTCTGGCTCTAGGTGAGTGCTCACACCATCGTGATTATCTGGGTCATGAAAATCTTTTTTATACAGTTTTTCTGTGTATTTTTGTCACCTCTTCTTAATATCTTCTGCTTCTGTTAGGTCCCTACCATTTCTGCCCTTTATTGAGCCCATCTTTGCATGAAATGTTCCCTTGGTATTTCTAATTTTTTGGAAGAGATCTCTAGTCTTTCCCATTGTATTGTTTTCCTCTATTTCTTTGCATTGATCGCTGAGGAAGGCTTTATTATCTCTCCTTGCTATTCTTTGGAACTCTGCCTTCAAATGGCTATACCTTTCCTTTTCCCTTTTGCTTTTCACTTCCCTTCTTTTCACAGCTTTTTGTAAGGCCTCCTCAGACAGCCATTTTGCTTTTTTGCATTTATTTTTCTTGGGGATGGTCTTGATTCCTGTCTCTTGTACAATGCAATGAACCTCCATCCAGAGTTCATCAGGCACTGTCTATCAGATCTAATCCCTTGAATCTATTTGTCACGTGCACTGTATAGTCATAAGGGATTTGATTTAGGTCATACCTGAATGGTCTAGTGGTTTTCTCCACTTTCTTCAATTTCAGTCTGAATTTGGCAATAAAGAGTTCATGATCTGAGCCATAGTCAGCTCCCGGTCTTGTTGTTGCTGACTGTATAGAGCTTCTCCATCTTTGGCTGCAAAGAATATAATCAATCTGATTTCGGTGTCGACCATCTGGTGATGTCCATGTGTAGAGTCTTCTCTTGTGTTGTTGAAATAGCATTCATACTCATCCATAAAAGGAATGAATTCGAGTCAGTTGTAGTGAGGTGGGTGAACCTAGAGCCTACTATACAGAGTGAAGTAAGTCAGACCGAGAAAAGCACATATTGTATATTAATGCATATATATGGAATCTGGAAGGATGGTACTGATGATCTTATTTCCAGGGCAGGAATGGAGACATGGACATAGAGGATGGAAGCTAGCTTCTTAGGGTCATCAAGTTTTGTTCCAGGCATGTGTTCACAAGCAAATGGTATGCGGTCTGACATCACTGATCTGCACAATCTTCCTATTAACTTCCAAGGACTCTATTTGACAGCAATCTATTAGTCTGCTTGAAATGACAGATTTTATTTCTGGAGAGTCAAATTTTTCTTCCTAACCTTCTGTCATTCTTTAAATGGGTCTGGATTATTGAAGTTAATATTTTATTTCACTTAACTAATACCTTCTACCATTTCAATAATTACTGGATTGAAGAGTCTTGAAATTATGGAGCTTGCATTTTGATTTTTTTTTTTAATGTGGAGATTTGGTTGCCATGGTTCCTACTTTGATCTAGACACCTTGAGTAGTCATTTCTCCTTATTTGCAGCCTGTTCTTACCCAGTGTTAATGAAAGTTCTGGTGGATGTCCCCCACCCTGCTGTTTTCCTCTGTTTTTCTATTATAGGATATACAGTTATTTAAAAGGATAAACCACTGTTGTTCTCTCATAGACAAAAGATGGTATCTTTCTTATAATTTTCCAGTGACTGCCCAGCAATGCCCCCAGACTCAGGCCCTCATGATTCCAGTGGCCCCTTTCAGATGAGGGCAACTGACAGGCCGGCCCATCTGAGCACCTAGCAGAGCCCTCTGTGTTAGATGACCGCATTGCTGACATAAAGGACTTGGCGCTGGACCTGGGACTCCAGGATTTTTTTTCCAACTCTTGAGCTTGGCATGTTACTCTCTTGTCGTCAATGCTGCCATCTTTGGTATACAAAGGTGTTAATTTTAAAAGGTCTTTTCTGGCTCTCAAATCCCATGATTCTAGTGAAAGCAAAAGAAAACCACAGTTTAATTTCAGATGTATTATTAAATGATTGATCGATTGAGCTTTTGGCTGCTCTGGGTCTTTGTTGTTGCAGGAGGGCTTTCTCTAGTTGCAGAGAGCGGGGCCTACTCTCTAGTTGCGGTGCACGGGCTTCTCACTGCAGCGGCTTCTCTTGTTGCAGAACATGGGCTCTAGAGCTCCAGTAGTTGCGGTTCTTGGGCTTACTTGCCCTAAGACATGTGGAATATTCCTGAACCAGGGATCAACACCTGTCCCCTGCATTGGCAGGTGGATTCTTCACTACTGGACCACCAGGGAAGCCCAATGATGTATTTTTAAGCCTGATTCTCACCTGCTGAGACTTTCCAGGTCTCTTTCCTCTTCCTATGTTCCAGACCTCCCCATTCCTCCCACTGTGTCCCCACAGTGCTTTGTCCTTAAAGGCTCCACATTGGACAGTTTATCATGTGATTTTTATAATTATCTGTTTATAGTATCTGTCTCATCTATGGTACCATGATTCCCTAGAGGGCAGGAGCTGTATCTCTCTCACCTTTATATCTCCAGCTTCACACTCAGAATCCATCATATCAGGCCCCTGAAATGAGTGCTGAACGGTCATCCATCTCTAGGAATAAAAAGCAGCAACTCTGAGATCCTGAGTCTTTTTTCTTATGAGAGCACCTGACTGGCAGTCAAGAGACTCTGGTTCAGCAACTGACCAGCTCTGGGCCCTGCATGCCTTGCTTAACCTATAGTTTGCCAAAAATCACTGGGTTGTGCTAAGGGTCAGATGGGCTTCCTAGGTGGCACTAGTGGTAAAGGACCCACTTGCCAATGCAGGAGACATAAGAGATGCAGTTTCGATCCCTGACTCGGGAATATCCCCTGGAGGAGGGCATGGCAACCCACTCCAGTAGTCTTGTCTGGAGAATTCCAAGGACAGAGGAGCCTGGTGAGCTGAAGTCCATAGGGTCACAAAGAGTTGGACACGACTGAAGTGATTTAGCACATGCACAAAGGTCAAATAATATATAACACACCAGAAAATACCTTGAGAAATAAAGTGGTATTACTGAACTCACCATTGCCATGCCCATTTTATGTGTGAGGAAACCAAGACTCGGAGGTAACTGCTTTGGTGCACAACAGTTAGCAGGTGGGTGGACTGGGATTCAAAGCTCTTTCCACTCTACCACACACACTGCCTCTGACTTTGCGGTGCGTATTTGTTAAAGTAATACATTAACATTTAGTGAATACATGCCATGTGCAAGGTTGTATATGTGTGTACGTTATTGGTGGTGAGGAGAGGTTGTAAAAATATAGTACTTAGATGCTGCAGTCACACCCAGTGGGTAGTCTTTAGTCCTCATCCTGTTTAATCTCTCACCAATATTTGACCCTGTTGGCCACTTTCTCCTTGAAATGCACTCTTCCCTTGGCCTTTGTAATACAGTCCTCTCTCTGTGACTATTCCTTTTCAGGTTTTTTTTTAATATTTTTTGATGTGGGTCACTTTTAAAGTCTTTATTGAATTTGTTACAGTATTGCATCTATTTTACGTTTTGGCTTTTCGGTCATGAGGCCAAGGACCTCAGCTCCCTGACCAGGAATCAAACCTGCACCCCCTGCATGGAGGGTTTAATCTTAACCTCTGGACCACCAGGGAGGCTCCCCTTTTCAATATTTTAAAAAGACTTTCCCCTTTCTACGTAGCCATCAAATGTTGGTATTTCTAGACACTCTCCTCTTTTCATTCCTTCTTTCTTCCAATACATTACCATCTGAAACAAAGGCTTCCAGGGCTATTTCTATACTGATGAGTTTTAAATTCATATCTCTGGGCCCCAGGCCAGTATGCCTACTAGCCATCTCCAAGGCACTACAAATATAGGTCCAAAGCTAAATTCAATCTGTCTACCTTTCTCCCAGTACCCCTTCCTGATCTTCCAGTTTTTCTGAATGACATCATCGATGAAAGCCAAAAATCCGGGATTCATCCTTCGGACTGCTCTCTCCTTCCCTCTTCCTCTGGGTGCAGCTCATTGCCAGTTCCTATCAATGTCTCCACTAATTAGTTCTCAGCTCTGTCTCACCTCTCCATTTCCACGGTCCCGCTGCAGTCCAAGCCAGCCCCACCTCTCAGCAAGACTGCCGCATTAGCATCCTGACTTGGTCTTCCACCATCCTCTCGGGCCCTCCTCCTCAAGTCCCCAACACAGAGTAATGTTGTTATTATTTTTTTACTTTATTGACTTTATTTTATTTAATATTTATTTTCATTTATTTATTTGGCTGTACCGGGTCTTAGCTGCAGCATGGGGGATCTCAGCTGTGGCACGTGAGGTCTAGTTCCCCAGCTAGGGATTGAACCCATGTCCTCTGTAGTAGAAGTACAGCATCTTAACTGCAGGGCCACCAGGGAAGTCCCAGAGTGATGCTTTTAAAAAAACGAAAATATACTCCTTTTCCTCACCCTTAATGGATTTACATTTATCTTAGGAAAAAGACGGGATCTTTCTCACGGCATGGGTTCTCAATGATCTGGTTCTTGCCCACTCTTCTGGCCTCATCTCATTCACCCTTCCTCTCTCTTTACACTTCAGTATCACTGGTCTTGCACTTCTAAGGACTTACTCTCTCCAATCCACAAGTGGGTCCTGGTATAGGCTGTTTCTTCTGTTTGAAATGCTCATCCTACCTCTATCTACCCTGTGGCAAGCTGAATATTTGCCCCCAAAGATATTCCAGGTTCAAATCTCTGAAATCCATGAATGCTACCTTATATGGTATTAGGGGCTTTGCAAATATGGTTAAAGACTCTTAAATTTGGAGATTATCCAAAATGAGCCCTACATGGAATCGCTAGAATGAGACAGAAAGAGATTTGACATAGAAGGCGGAAGGCAATGTGATGACGGAAGCAGGGAAGCAGGAAGGGATCTGAAGAGGTTGTGATCGGGCTTTGAAGACAGAGGGAGATGTCTTGGCCAAAGAATATAGCAAGCTGGAAAAGGCAAAACAACGAATTCTTCTCTACCGCCTTCTGAGGAAGCACGGCCCATGCGCACCTTAGTTTCTGCCCAGTGAGACACCTTTTGGACTCAGGCCTCCAGAACTGTAATCTGAGATGCTTCTAAGAAGGTACTGAATTTATAGTAATTTTTACAGCAGCAGTAAACTAGTCAACTAGTACAATAGCTTCCTGTTCAAACAAATGCTTTGAAGCAATGGAGCCACAGACATAGAGACAGACTGATGGATGCAGATGGGAAGGAGAGGGTGGGATGAGTTGAGAGAGTAGCAGGGAAACATACACAGTACCATATATAAAATTAGATAGCCGGTGGAAATTAACTGCTGGATGCAGGGAGCTCAAATCTGGAGTGCTGTGATAACCTAAAGGGGTGGGATGGCGTGAGAAGTGGGAAAGAGGTTCAAGAGGGAGGGGACATATGTATGCCTATGGCTGATTCATGTTGGTATGTGGCGGGAACCACGATATTGTAAAGCAATCATCCTCCAATTAAAAATAAATAAATACATTTTCAAAAAAGAAAGAGGAAAAAAAAAAAAATGGTTTGAACTCTCCAAAGAAGAGAGGCCAGGCCAGGGGGTTGGAGCTGCGCTGTCCAATATGGAAGCCAGAGCTCCAGGTGGTTACTGAGCACTTGAAAGTTACACTTGAGTTAGTGTAGCTGAGGAGGAACGAGGGAAGATTTAGGTCATTTTCCTAAAAGCACTGCAAATCCAAAGGAGGTGAAGGAAAGGAATGCATTTGAATTTGATGGAACTGCCAACTGAACTTAACTTTCCCTTGCCCCTGTCTACAGTAATGGGCACATGACCCAGGCCTGGCCAATTGTAGTAGACTCTCCCCAAGGCCGTGGTAGCTGGCCTGATGGTCTCATACCCAGGCCAGAGCAATCAGGAGTGCCTCCAGGGATTGTATATGAATGCAGAGAGGGCAAGCTCTCTTTTCCCCTCAGAGCTGCAGAGCTGGGATTATGTAAAACTGGAACTATCTCTGACCCCAAGCTCCCCTTCTCCCTCTGCTTGGGGAAGTGCTGATAGGAGGGATAATAAAGTTGACATACAGAGAGAAGCAGAGTTCAGATTGGCGGGGGTGGGGGTACAGAGAGAACGATCTGATTACATTTCTAGAGTCCCTGGGTCCTTAAGGTCACTGTGGTCCCTGCAATTACAAGGGAAAGGATCACACAAATCTGGGATCGTAGGAGGCCACCTTTGCCACTGTGTGGAGGGAGCTTGCCAAAAATGAAGCCAAGAGGGAAGGAGGCAGAGATGAGAAATCATGGAAAAGAGCAGGCATCCTGAAGAAGAGCTTATGAACTTCTGGGATCCAATGAGTCTGATGCTAGCATGACCTCTTAGCTGTCCCAATCATGTGAGCAAATAAGTTCCCCTTTTTTTCCTAAGTATTTTGAGTTAGGGTTCTTTTGCTTGACCAATCCAGTTTTATTCATATGGCTAGCCAAGTGACTGTGCATTATTTGAAATAAGATGTTTAAATATTTACATTTGCACCATGCAAAGGAAAAGAAACTATTCAGAGATTCTCATAAGAAGATTAGGCAAAAGAAGCAATAACCTATTATACAACAGCCTTATAAACAGCGGCGATAAATTCAGGTCCCAGTCAATCAGTGGCCTCCCTGCTGAGTTCCATTCCATTCCACGCACTCTCCCCCTCACCAGTCCTAGGGTGAGCTGTGATGCCAAAGGAGACATAGGGTCTGTGATCTCAATGCTTTTATTATCCTCTGTCTCTATCCTGGTGATGATGATTTCAAAAGTATTAAAGTATAAGGTCTGCAAGGTAAGGGGTTTTGATCTCTTTTGGTCCTTGTATCTTCAGTACCTAGAATAGTGCCAGGCCGATAATAAGTGCTCAAAAAATGTTTTTGAATTGAATGAATGAATGTCAGCAACAGCTACTTTGCACCCATTGTGTTAGGATGCAGATCAGGAGATGCAAGAGAACTGAAAAAGTCAGGAATGGTTCTCGGCCCTTGCAGAGGGTACAGATTAATTTTGACTCTAATTTTTCTTTATTATTATTATTTTTCTCATTGCCCTGCTTCCACCCTGCCCTCTGCCCCCCGATTCTTTCTTTCTCAATCTATTTTAAGCCATAGCCTGAAAATCATTGAGTTTGTTCCCTTATAATTTTCAAAATGCTCTTCCAAAGAGCACCCATGTTCTGAGAAATTCTCACGTCATGTCATCTAGTTCAGATATTTCCTTAGATGCTAAAGTGGGTGTGGATCAAATGCTTAGGATTTACAGACTCCCTGGAAGCCCCTAGGAGATACAATTGTTTGTTTTTAAGCTTAGAAAATAAACACGGCAGGGTAGGATGATTTAATTCCACATCTGGGGTGAAAAGATGGCAGCACATTCTGTGTTACTCATGGAGCAAACATAACCCATTCAAGTAAGCCACTGGAAATTGTGAATAAAATTACCATAGTGACTTCGCGATGGTGGTTTTCTGAATGCCACCAGTCAGTCCACAACGGGAGATCTGCCAGTGTCCCCTCCGCTTCTGAACTGGGCTTGAGTCATGGCCAACCTACTGTCACTCCCTGACCTGAATGCATTGTTTTTGGTAATCCACGTGGACCTTGGAGGCTGGGCTGCAGGTACCCAGTGCGCATGCGCAGATCAAAAGCTGGGTTCCCAGCATCAGCACGTTGGGCATAGGGAATTCTGCCCATAAGGTCAGGGCAGGGTTACAGCAGATGCTTGCTCCACCCTGACACAGTGTCTGAAGGCAGCAATCTATAAACCCATAGAGGCCGTCAGCCTCCCAGTGTCCTCCCACCACGAGAGTGTGCACAGGGCTTTTAGCACCAGGAGCTGGGCGCCATACACTTCTGTTTGCTTAAGCAGTCATTATCAGCCAGAAAGGAATTATGACGTCAGTCTGGTCTTTGTGGATTTCCTGATTCATTGTTTAAGAAGGAGACATACTCCTAATGAGCCTTCGCTCAGATATTTGGTGAGGTATCTGGTTTAGTCTATGTCATAGGACCATCATTTTTCATTTTCCACGCCCGGAAGAGAGGAACGAGGGTCTTGTTTTCCATCTTTCTTCCGTTCTAGCTATAGGGCGGGGCTGCAAACAATGAAAGGCAGAAGACAGCTGGGAGGATCCTGATGATTTTCAGATTCTGTCTTTCATAAAAAGCTGCAGTTTAGGCACCCTCTGCCATCCATCAGGTCCTGGTGTCCCGGAGTCGGGAGTGTTTCCGAGGCTGAACGCCCTTCAGCTCTCTGAACCACCCGCACGGGAGATCTGAGATCTGCGTGGCTCCTTTTCTCAGTGGCGAAGCGAGGATCTGAGGGCTGAGCCCCTGTTTGCGTTCAAGGAGCAGGATAGTGTCTGTGAGGCTCTTGGGCCTTTCAAGGCAGGTGCTGTAAGAACTTGAGATAAAAGTTTCCGGAGATGAAACGCTGGTCAGGAGGCCCTTTGAGGGCTGATAACAGCATCGTGCAATTGCTTCCCACCCCCCGCCCCCAGCCCCCCTCTGTTGTCAAGCCCTTGGCATTCGGTTGGCTGTAATGTAAGGACTTGAGGCGGGTAAGGTCCTGCATTGTAACGCCTCTTCCCTGGCTCCCCCTTTAGGGAAAGGGGCGAGAAGAAAGGAGGGGAGTCGGGAGGCTGGAGGGGGCGGTGAGGGAGGGTTCTGATGCTGATCTCTTCCCAACAGCGCCGCAAGAGGACAGAGCCGCTGAGATGGCCCCACGTGCCTCATGCTCACTCTTTCCAGGATGTCTGGGGCCTCTGTAGCTGCGGTTCCCTCTTATCTCCTCCCTGGCTGGGAAGGAGGTGAGGCTTCCCCTGAGATTGGCGGCTGGTGGCCAGCCAGACCCCCCTGGAACTTGGTGATGCCCCTGCTCCAGAACGTGGTGGTGTTCTCCGCCATTCATTATCTGTGTCTCCCAATAGACGGAGCTCCTTCTGAGGACAGGAGCTGGGCTTCCTCCACGTTTCCCCCACTTCTCTGATTCTGAATTCCAAGAAAATCTGCTGGCACAGAACCTGCTCGATAACAAGAATTGAAATGAAAGGGACTTTGACAAACTAGGGCTTCAACTCTTCTCCAAAACACACACATACATATATATGTGCGTGTACTCAGTCGCTTCAGTCATGTCTGACTCTTTGCGACCCTATGGGCTATAGCCCTCCAGGCTCCTCTGTCCATGAGGATTCTCCAGGCAAGAATACTAGAATGGGTTGCCATGCCCTCCTCCAGGGGATCTTCCCAACCCAGGGATCAAACCTGTGTCTCTTATGTTTCCTGCATTGGCAGTCAGTTTCTTTACCACTAGCACCACTTGGAAAGCCCATTTATATATAACTGAATCACTTTTCTGTACACCTGAAACTAACACAATATTGTAAATCAACTATCCTTCCATTGAAAAAAAAAAAAAGACTGATACTACAAGAAGTGCAAGTCCAGGGGAGTGGTGATACTCCAAAACCTGAAGGTCCTAGCACAGCCATGCCACTGGAATGGAGTTGAAAGATGACAAATTTGAACCTTTGTTGTTGTTCAGTCACTAATTCATGTCTGACTCTGTGACATGCCAGGCCTCTCTGTCCTTCACCATCTCCCAGAGCTTGCTCAAACTCATGTCCCTTGAGTCGGTGATGCCATCCAACCACCTCATGCTCTGTTGCTCCCCTTCTCCTCCTGCCCTTAGTCTTTACCAGCATCAGGGTCTTTTCCAATGAGTCAGCTCTTCGAATCAGGTGGCCAAAGTATAGGAGCTTTTTAACCTTGAAGCTGGTTAATTTCACAAACAGCCCACATCCTGTTAATCTACACATTTGTTTTCTAAATGTTATCTGTACGATGCTTTTCTTTATAGGGAGAGATCTCATCTCATTTTTATTTATAAACTCTGTGCTTCCAAACACCCCTACTAATGCAATATTCTGCACAAAGGAGGTGTTTGTATAACCTTAGATTCCTCATCCTACTTCTATGATATGGTTGTGGTCAGCAGAATAATGACTCCTAAATAAGTTCACATCCTAATTGCTGAAATCTGTTACTTTTATATGGCAATGGGACTTTCCAGATGTGATTGAGTTAAGGATCTCAAGAGGAAGAGCTTATCCTGGATTATCTGGGAGACTGGTACATAGGAGGGACACAGGAGGAATTGGAGGAATCAGAGGAGAGGACGCTGAGACCTTGGAAGCAGGGGTCAGAGTGATGCACTTTGAAGACAGATAAAAAGGTCACACATCAAGGAATTCAGGTGGCCACAAGAAGCTGAAAAAGGCAAGGAAGTGGATTCTCCCCTGGATCTTTCAGAAGGAGCTAGCCCTGCCAACATCTTGACCTCAGCCTTGTGAATCTCATTTTGGATTTCTGACCTCCAGACATATAAGACAATGCATTTCTGTTGTTTTATGCCACAAAGTTTGTGGGAATTTGTTACAGCATCAGTAGGGAACTCTGCAGTGGCAGGGCTAGTACCAGGGGTCTGGGTGACCCCAGGGCAGGGTGAGAGTCCTGCTGGATGGAGGGGGCAAGAAACAGGTGTAGACAACCTGCTGATGTCCAGCCCTCTCCCTACAGGTCTTGGGCTGGGGAGGTGATGTTGTTCCAGCTTTGTCCATCCCTAGGGATTTAAATGCAAAATTCTGGCTATGGTGGTTGCTTGGTGATGGAGCAGCAAATGGGAACAAGCAACAATGCTTCTATGATGCCTAGGGCTTCCTACATGAAGCTTGTCCTCACCCCTGAAAATCACCCACAGTGACACAAGCTAGGGCTTAGACTCTACTCCAAAACACATGCCCAGAAAAAGAATCTAATGGTCCCAGAGGAAATGAACCTGAAAGTTACTGCTTAAAAGATGAGTCAGATGCCATTGGCCATATAGTGACAGAGAGCCAACTGACCCAAGCACATAGCACATCATATATATATTGGGTGTGCTCAGTTGCTCAATCATGTCCGACTCTTTGCAACCCCATGGACTGTAGCCTGCCAGGCTCCTCTATCCATGTGATTTCCCAGGCCAGCATACTGGAGAGGGTTGCCATTTCCTACCCCAGGGGATCTTCCCGACCCAGGGATCGAACCCTCATCTTGTGCATTGGCAGGCAGATTTCTTACCACTAGTGCCACCTGGGAAGCCATATATATGATAAGGGACAGTATTAGAACTATAAGATAAGACCAACTGAGAAGTAAAAAAAAAAAATTAGAAGTATGTATGAAAAATTTAATAGTTGAATCAGTAACATGGAGAAGGGAAAAATACTTGGAAGAGTACATCTGAGACCAAGCTTGTGAGTTTAGGATATAAGATTGAGGGACTTTGCCAGAAGGAAACTGGAGAGGAAATTTAAGAGAAAAGCCAAATCCAAGGGCACTGAAGACTGAAGTAGAAATGCCATTGTTCATCTGATAGGAACCACCAGAAAGAGAAAAATATGAAAAAAGAAATGTATGGAGAAATCATGGAGACTAACTTCCTAGAATTACAGATAAAAGATTAAAAGACTCATTAGCAAGATAAAGAGAACCTCACACATAGACATATTAAAAGAGGGACATAGGCAGAGACTGAGGAAGAAAATGGAACATTTATTAAGCCATAGAGGAAGTTGCCATAAGAACCAAAGGACTAGTATCATGTAGTCTACATTCTAAAACTATAAAACAATATGGGCCCATTTCGCTGTTGAATGTAGCTGTGTAATTCTTAAAATGTCAGCTAGCTGAATCCAACAATGGTTTTATAAATAAATCATGATCAAGTGAGGTAGATCCATAAACACAAACATAATGTTAGATGGAGCATCATAGATATATCTTAAAGGTACAAAGATGAGTAAAGTGAGAAACAGAGTGAGATACACACGAAATACCTTTAACATGAAATAAAACCACATGCACGCAAAACACCGGCTCATAAATCTTGGGAATGGGTTTCCCCAGTGGAACAGTGGTAAAGAGCACCTGCCAACGCAGGCGATGCAGGAGACACAGGTTCGATCCCTGGGTCAGGAAGATCCCCTGGAGTTGGAATGGCAACCCACTCAAGTATTCTTGCCTGGAGAATTCCACGGATAGAGGAGCCTGGTGGGTTACAGTCCATGGAGTTGCAAAGAGTCGGACACGACTGAGCACGCACACACATACAAAGGAAAGATGCACAATGAACAAATCAGAATGGTTACCATTGGGTAGGTGAGAGAAACTGGAATGGGGGTTGAGCATAAAAAGATAAGTACTGATAAAAAGAGGAAAATCTGAGTTTAACATGGTAGAGCTCAGTTATTCCTTCTGTTTCCTTCTAAGGTTGGTTTTCAAAATGGCCAGGGTAATTTGCTCCTCTTCTTTAAAAAAAAATTAATTAATTTTAATTGGAGGTTAATTACTTTACAATACTGTGGTGGTTTTTGCCATACATCAACATGAATCTGCCACGGGTGTACACGTGTTCCCCATCCTGAGCCCCCCTCCCACCTTCCTCCCCATCCCATCCCTCTGGGTCATCCCAGTGCACCAGCCCCGAGCACCCTGTCTCATGCATGGAACCTGGACCGGCAATCTGTTTCATATATGGTAATATACATGTTTCAATGCTATTCTTTCAGATCATCCCACCTTCACCTTCTCTCACAGAATCCAAAAGACTGTTCTTTACATCTGTGTCTTTTGCTGTCTGACATACAGGGTGATTGTTACCATCTTTCTAAATTCCATATATATGCATTAGTATACTGTATTGGTGTTTTTCTTTCTGGCTTACTTCACTCTGTATAATAGGCTCCAATTTCATCCACCTCATTAGAACTGATTCAAATGTATTCTTTTTAATGGCTGAGTAATACTCCATTGTGTATATGTACCACAGCTTTCTTATCCATTCATCTGCTGATGGACATCTAGGTTGCTTCCATGTCCTGGCTATTATAAACAGTGCTGCGATGAACACTGGGGTACACATGTCTCTTTCCCTTCTGGTTTCCTCAGTGTGTATGCCCAGCAGTGGGATTGCTGGGTCGAATGGCAGTTCTATTTCCAGTTTTTTAAGGAATCTCCACACTGTTCTCCATAGTGGCTGTACTAGTTTGCATTCCCACCAACAGTGTAAGAGGGTTCCCTTTTCTCCACACCCTCTCCAGCATTTATTGCTTGTAGACATTTTGATAGCAGCCATTCTGACTGGCATGAGATGGTACCTCATTGTGGTTTTGATTTGCATTTCTCTGATAATGAGAATTTGCACCTTTTCTTATTTTTAACTTCTTGCTGTTGGCCACACACTGCAGTGTGTGGGGTCTCAGTTCTCTGACCAGGGAATGAACCTGGGCCATGGCAGTAAAAGTCCAGAATCCTAACCACTAGGCAACCTGGGAAGTTCCCACAACTCTTCTTATTCAGAGATGAACTCTACTTCCCCATCCTTTGTATTTCTTCTTTGATCAAATTTCTTAGAGGACGTTTTGACTGTATGTCTCAAGAGACCATGGAGCTTCCACTATTCCTGCTGGGGACCCTGAAAATACAATGCAGTCCTCCCGGGTTGCTGTTGGAGAAGAACCATAGGGAGAGATGCCCCAGTGGTCCCCCACTGGCCTAACAAGGCTAGCACCAACCAGCCAGCCTCCATCAACTCACCAGCTTATGTTCTAAGAGGATCACTCTGGCTGCTGAGTTGGGCAAAATTGCTGGGGGGGGGGCAAAGGTTTGTGACCACTTGACCCTGAACTTTTCCTGTAGTCATTTATCAGACCACCTTTGATCCCTATGCCCTGGAATTTTCTTTATCACTTTGCCCAAACCTCTCCCTTTTGTTTCTCCCAAGTATGTGGTGAATAAATGTTGAGTTAATGAATGAATGAAGGGCTGATCTTCCTCTTGGGACCTGACCTTGCACTTCACAGTGGAGATGAGCCCCATGTCTTCAAAGAAGGGATGGGTGACATTTTACCTGGAGAAGCACAGAGAGGGACACTGGCTTTATGACTGTGTTAGCTGCTGGGGAGTCAAAGAGATGCAACCATTGGCATTGAGCAACTCATCACCTACTAGAGGGACAGATAGGTATACTCATTAGTACCAGGTGGAGTGTGCTATAAACAGGTACATGGAGGGAATTCCTTGGTGGTCCAGTTGTTAAAAGTCTGTGCTTTCACTGCAGTGGACATGGGTTGGATCCCTGTGCAGGGTAAGATCCTGCATGCCGTGTGGCCAACATGTGTTCAGAACCTCTCTAACAGGCAGGTGGATAGGGAGGTTTTCTGGAATTTGAAGGAGACCCTGTATTCCTCAGATATCTGTGTATACAGGACCATACACATGCTGTCACGTTAGATAATGTGCCCTGAATGCTTGTTACTCTTTATTTTCTTGTGTGTTAGACTTCTATATCTGACTGCACGCTGCCTAGGCACTGCATGCTACTCATGCAATCGTGTCCGACTCTGCCCCCTCATGGACTGCAGCCCACCAGGCTTCCCTGTCCATCACCAACTTCCAGAGCTTACTCAAACTCATGTCCATCCAGTCGGTGATGCCATCCAACCATCTCATCCTCTGTCATCCCCTTCTCCTCCCGTGTTCAGTCTTTCCCAGCATCAGGATCTTTTCCAATGAGTCAGTTCTTTGCATCAGGTGGCCAAGTATTGGAGTTTCAGCTTCAGCATCAGTCCTTCCAAAGGATATTCAGGACTGATTTCTTTTAGGATTGACTGGTTGGATCTCCTTGCAGTCCAAGGGACTCTCAAGAGCCTTCTCCAGTGCCACAGTTCAAAGCATCAATTCTTCTGTGCTCAGCTTTCTTTATAGTTCAACTCTCACATCCATACATGACTATTGGAAAAATTATAGCTTTGACTAGATGGAGCTTTGTTGGCAAAGTAATGTCTCTGCTTTTTAATATGCTGTCTAGGTTGGTCATAACTTTTCTTCCAAGGAGCAAGAGTCTTTTAATTTCATGGCTGCAGTCACCATCTGCAGTGATTTTGGAGCCTAAGAATATAAAATCTCTCACTGTTTCCATTGTTTCCCCATCCATTTACCATGAAGTGATGGGACTAGATGCCATGATCTTAGCTTTCTGAATGTTGAGTTTTAAGCCAACTTTTTCACTTTCCTCTTTTACTTTCATCAAGAGGCTCTTTAGTTCCTCTTCACTTTCTGCCATAAGGGTGGTGTCATCCTCATATCTGAGGTTATTGATATTTCTCCCAGCAATCTTGATTCCAGCTTGTGCTTCTTCCAGCCCAGTGTTTCTCATGATGTACTCTACATATAAGTTAAATAAGCAGGGTGACAATATACAGCCTTGATATACTCCTTTCCTGATGTGGAACTAGTCTGTTGTTCCATGTACAGTTCTAACTGTTGTTTCTTGACCTGCATACAGATTTCTCAGGAGGCAGGTCAGGTGGTCTGGTATTTGCTGTTAGCAAGTGTTTATTCTTTGAATTCAAAGCCTTGCCTGGCTTATGTGTTGGCACATAGTAAATGTTTGAGAAGTTGAATTGAAAATTATAATTTATGTGGGAATAAAACTAGAAGACAGGATGGATGTAACTTTAGGCCTACAGTTTCCTGCATTATCAGAAAGGTTTAGTGTAAGCAGTCAGTAGCCCACCCAATTATTGTCCAAAGATGAGAACCAGCAGGTGGACTCAGAGTAAAAATATCTCAGGCTATGAAAATGTAGAAACACGGTGGAAAATTGGAGCATACTCTAAAAGATTTGTTGACAAAAATGTTTCTTTTTAAAAGTGATTTGGTTAGTAAATCAAACACTGAATAAAAATAAAGCATATCCATGTTAAGTAGTGGCTTTGAAAAATGACATGAATTTACTATCCTGGCACCTTAGAGCTGAAAGAGTCTTGAACATCTTAACTCCTCAGATTTCTGTTTCCTTATCGACAAAAAAAAAAGGTGGGGGGCATTGAAGTGGCTTCTCTAAAGTCATATGACCTCTTGTGCCAAAATTAGATCCCATGTCAGTGCTTGGTCCAGCAGGGTCAGCTGCTCTCATGGTAATTAATTGTGATAATTATCAAACCAAACATGTTACATTCTGATGCCTGTCAAGCCTGCTCCTCCTTCTGCTATGATGGCATTGCCCTCCTCCCAACTATCTTCAGTTGGATAGTACTGATCAGAATGGCAATCTGTCATATTGTGGGAGGACATGTTAGAATGTGTTAAGTCAATGAGTCAGGAAAACATACACAGATTAGCTGATGAGCGGAGAAAAGCAGATGTGATAGCAAATATTAGGCCCCAGAAAATTTACATTCTTTAGTCAAAAGAGTGAGATAAACCAAGAAAATATTTTGTTTTTTTAAAAAATCTGTTAAATAGGCTATAAAAGACTGGACAAAAATTGAACTTCAAAAATACTCTTCCCATGTCCCTTCAATTATGGTTATTTAGTTCATTGTAATATTCTGATGTGCACTTTACTTAACTGTATTCAGTTTTATTCCTTCCAAGGATATAAAGCACATTGCTGTGTACACAGGGGAAAATAATAAGTAATATGCTGAAGTAAGGTGCATTGCAGTTTTACAGTCCAGCCCTATTAAAAATCAAAGAATTTGTTTCTCTCTATGTCCTTTTCACTCACATTAGTTTATACACATTGGATGATTCATACAAGTGAAATTAAATAATTAGATTGGGGGCAAGCACATATTTTGATTTGTCCCAGTCTTTGGAAATTTTTAGACCATCTCAGCTTTGTGACCTCAAGATGTGTTTTTCTACTTCTCTGATCCTCATATTTCTCTTCTGTAAAGCAAGGATAAAAATAACAGTCTCACAAGAGTGTTGCATGTATATCTCTTGAGTGTCTGAAAACACCAGCAAAACATCTCATACATAGAAAATGCTCCAACTATTTTGTTTCCACGGACATTTCATCTTCTCCACTCCTCTTTCGTCTCTTCAAGAATATCAAATCATCCTTGAAGTATAAATTTAGGTTACTGAGAGGTTTCCCGCCTAATATACAGGGACGTAGCTAGCACTGGTTAATAATTCTCCTTTTGTCTGATCTTACCCATATTTTTTGATTGGGGGGGTCATTTTTATTTTTAATTGAAATATAGTTGATTTACAATGTTGTGTTAGTTTCAGGTATATAGCAAAGTGATTCTATTATATATATATATATATATATATATATATATATATATATATACACACACACCTATCTATATTCTTTTTCAGATTCTTTTCCCTTATTGATTATTACAAAATAGAGTATAGTTCCCTGTACTATACATTAGGTCCTTGTTAGTTATGTGTTTTCTGTACAATAGCAGATATATGTTAATCCCAGACTTCTAATTTATCCCTTCCGCGTCCTTTCCCCTTTGATATTAAAAGCTTGTTTTCTTTCTTTCTCCTTTAGGCAGTGTTGTCTTTATCGCTGCACGAGGGTTTTTTCTAGTTGCAGTGGGCAAGGGCTGCTCGTCCTGCGGTGCGTGGGCTTCTCACTGCTGTGGCTGCACAAGGGCCCCAGAGCTCAGGAGTGGTGGCCCACAGGCTTAGTGCTTTGCGGCATGTGGGACCTTCCCACACTAGGGATCAAACCCGTGTCTTCTGCATTGGCGGGTGGATTCTTAACTGCTGGACCATCAGGGAAGTCTCCATAAATTTGTTTTCTATGTCTGTGGGTCCATTTCTGTTTTGTATATAGGTTTATATGTATCATTTTCTTTAGATTACTCATATAAGGGATATCATATGATATTCGTCTTTCCCTGTCTGGCTTATTTCACTTCGTATGACAGTCTCTAGGTCCATCCATGTTGCTGCCAATGGCATTATCTCATTCTTTTTTAACGACTGAGTAATATTCCATTGTATAAATATGTACCATGTTTTCTTTATTCATTCATCTGTCAGACATTTAATTTGCTTCCATGTCTTGGCAATTGTGAATAGTGCTGCTACACTGGGGTACATGTATGTTTTCTAAATGTTTATGGAAACAGAAAGGAACCTTTCCATGGTTGGTTCTTTCATCCTACAAATAAGATAGAATTACCCTGTAAGTGGAACATGTCCCAGTCACTGAAGCACTTTGAGTATAGGTACCACCTCCTATGTGTGACAAGAGATCTAGACCCTGGATGAAGCTTCAAAAGAGGTAGTTAGGTTACGTATCAGGAAATTTATTTCTGCAGCATTTTCCACCCAGAAGTGGGTCTGGCAGCGTAGCTGTCCAGTAGCCTCTGCTACATACACAAAAGCAAGGGCTTCTAGAAACAGGTTATTGAACTGGTTGATAGGATTTCCTGGATTCATTTCTCAAATTTCATAATAGAAAACATGGAAAGACATGACTGGGAAAGAGAAGGGGAAACAGTGCAATGAGATATTGAGCCACTGAATGGAAGTGGTGCTTGTCAATATTCTTGGTGATTTTCTCCAACCAACATCTGTTATGAGTATTGTGTGTGTGTGCTTGGTCGTGTCTGACTCTTCGCAACCCCATGCACTGTAGCCCACCAGGCTCCTCGGTTCATGTGGTTTTCCAGGCAAGAATCCTGCAGTCCGTTGCCATTTCCCTCTCCAAGGGATCTTCCTGACCCAGGGATCAAACCCATGTGTCCTGTGTCTTCTGCATTGCAGGCAGATTCTTTACCTGCTGAGCCATCAGGGAAGAAATCCATTACACATATAATCAGAAGTTAAAAAGTGATTTGCAAAAAAAGCTCATTCAAGGAAGAAATTTGGAGGAAGATGTCCTGCTTCTTGAGGCAGAATCAAGTTTGACTGTGATGGCCAATGACGTCTCCAGTGACCAGGAGAGAAGCAGTTCTGGAGTGGGATTATTGCGGAGCTTAAAGAAATGCTTTGTTTGAAAAAAGTCCTACATTAAACAAATTATTTTAGATTATACATGCTTAATATAAACATTTAATTCATTCAGAAAACAGTAAGAAAGAACCTCATTTCCAAATCTTTTCGGATAACAAATCCATACACATTTATCCAGACACCTTTCTATGAATTTATATAATTTGAGTATATGTACGCAACTTTCCTGGAATGTGAAGTCAAGTGGGCCTTAGAAAGCATCACTACGAACAAAGCTAGTGGAGGTGATGGAATTCCAGTGGAGCTATTTCAAATCCTGAAAGGTGATGCTGTGAAAGTGTTGCACTCAATATGCCAGCAAATTTGGAAAACTCAGCAGTGGCCACAGGACTGGAAAAGGTCAGTTTTCATTCCAATCCCAAAGAAAGGCAATGCCAAAGAATGCTCAAACTACTGCACAACTGCACTCATCTGACATGCTAGTAAAGTAATGCTCAAAATTCTCCAAGCCAGGCTTCAGCAATACGTGAACCATGAACTTCCAGATGTTCAAGCTGGTTTTAGAAAAGGCAGAGGAACCAGAGATCAAATTGCCAACATCTGCTGGATCATCAAAAAAGCAAGAGAGTTCCAGAAAAACATCTATTTCTGCTTTATTGACTATGCCAAGCCTTTGACTGTGTGGATCACAATAAACTGTGGAAAATTCTGAAAGAGATTGGAATACCAGACCACCTGACTTGTCCCTTGAGAAACCTGTATGCAGGTCAGGAAGCAACAGTTAGAACTGGACATGGAACAACAGACTGGTTCCAAATAGGAAAAGGAGTACGTCAAGGCTGTATTTAACTTAACTTTAGCAGCAAGTACCCTGCTTATTTAACTTCTATGCAGAGTACATCAGGAGAAACGCCGGGCTGGAAGAAGCACAAGCTGGAATCAAGATTGCCAGGAAAAATATCAATAACCTCAGATATGAGGATGACACCACCTTTATGGCAGAAAGTGAAGAGGAACTAAAGAGCCTCTTGATGAAAGTGAGAGAGGTGAGTGAAAAAGTTGGCTTAAAGCTCAACATTCAGAAAACTAAGATCATGGCATCTGGTCCCATCACTTCATAGGAAATAGATGGGGAAACAGAGGAAACAGTGTCAGACTTTATTTCTGGGGGCTCCAAAATCCCTGCAGATGGTGACTGTAGCCATGAAATTAAAAGACGCTTACTCCTTGGAAGGAAAGTTATGACCAAACTAGACAGCGTATTAAAAAGCAGAGACATTACTTTGCCAACAAAGGTCCGTCTAGTCAAGGCTATGGTTTTTCCTGTGGTCATGTATGGATGTAAGAGTTGGACTGTGAAGAAAGCTGAGCACTGAAGAATTGATGCTTTTGAAATGTGGTGTTGAGTCCCTTGGACTGCAAGGAGATCCAACCAGTCCATTCTAAAGGAAATTAATCCTGGGTGTTCTTTGGAAGGACTGATGCTAAAGCTGAAACTCCAATATTTTGGCCACCTCATGCGAAGAATTGGCTCACTGGAAAAGACTCTGATGCTGGGAGGGATTAGGGGCAGAGGGAGAAGGGGACAACAGAGGATGAGATGGGTGGATGGCATCACCGACTCAATGGATGTGAGTTTGAGTGAACTCCGGGAGTTGGTGATGGACAGGGAGGCCTGGCGTGCTGGGGTTCACGGGGTCGCAAAGAGTCAGACACGACTGAGTGACAGAACTGAACTGAACTGAACTGATGCAACTTTACCTAAATGGCATTAGGCAGCTTGCATTTTTACCCAACAAAATATATATATATATATATATATATATATATATATATATATATATCTTAGATTTCTATTGGAAAAAAACAGAAGTCTTTGTCATCATTGTTAATGGCTATATAATATTTCATTATGTTGGAATTTACTCACAAGACTCCATTTGATTGGCTCTAATAAGCAATGTCTTCCTGAAATGTGGGAGACCTGGGTTTGATCCCTGGGTTGAGAAGATCCCCTGGAGAAGGAAATGGCAACCCACTCCAGTACTCTTGCCTGGAAAATTCCATGGATGGAGGATCCTGGTAGGCTACAGTCCATGGGGTCTCAAAGAGTTGGATACAACTGAGCAACTTCACATAATAGACATTGATTTGAGAATCCAACTCTTCTCTACTAAATCAGACATTAAAGAACTATGCAAAAATGTGAAACAGCAACACTTTTCCCTAAGAAAAGTGTTTTCTCACTTTTTTTTTTGGTTTGAAAAGTAGTTATTTTTCCTAAGAATGTATTATTTCTATTAATGTGCAGTAATGTCACTTTTGTTATTTTTAACTGAACTACTACATATTAAGAGTTTTAAATTTTAACATGGTAATTGTTGATAGATACAAATAAAGCTTTTTGAGTTTCTCAATAATTTTGAAGACTGTGAAGGTGTCCTAAGAACAAAACATTAGAAAACCAGGAGAAACAAGGCCATATACAGCATTAACTTTTGAGTTAATTGCCTTGAATTATTAGTAATCTCTTCTTTGTAGAATCTCATTGGTTTTCTAGTCTTTCTCACAGCTCCCAAAGTAGTGCTGGACTTAGCAGTTGCTCAGTAAATACACACAGAATCAATGTGAGCCTCACCGTTAAGCTGCCTAACTGCTTTTCTGTAGTTGTTCTTTGAGGCAACACTGGACCTTGAATACACAGGCAGAGTTCACACTTCAGTACCTGCATGTTTGAAATACTGGGTATGACTGAAAATGTCAAGTGTCTTTTTGCCTTGTTGGTACTTACCACTTCAAATCATCTTCAGTTTGCTTATCAAGTGATGTGATGATTGACATGTTTACTTTGGTTTCTCTTTCTTTTTATCAAAGGTAATGATCAAATATCCCACATGAGCATGAAGCTTCGTAGTCACTACTGAGAAAAAAAAAGATATAAAATCTTTCCCTTCAAGGAATGTACAAGTTAAGGTGATTATTCTTCTAAGAAAGATTTGTGGGAATTTATTGGGGTTGTGATATGGTGGATTCAATATGATGTCTTATAAGACAGAAACCGTACCCTCCAAAACCTCCCTATGTGGGCGGGAGACGTTAAGATGATGACAAAAGCATGTTGAAGCATAAATGTTTAGAGTCTGAAGCACTATTATTAATATTTGATTAACCCTTATAATCATGAGCTTCTGTAGAAGGGAGATGAAATTGTAACAGGTGTCTCAACAACTGAAAACTATGGGTTAAAAAAAATTTTTTTTAAGACAAAGACATCGAGTGGTATGATTCAAGTAAATACAGTTACTAATACTAAAAATTACAATAATAATACTGGGCAAGTTTATTTTAAGTTTAGTTATAGCTCAAGTAATTAATATTAGTATAATTTGTGAATGTCCATAATCTTCCGCTAGCCATGTGGCATGAATTTCTAGAAACTTTTGAAGCATAGTTTACAGACAGAAGTTTACATTGTATTTTTCTTATTTTTATTGGAGTATAATTGCTTTTCAATGGAGAAGGAAACGGCAACCCACTCCAGTGTTCTTGCCTGGAGTTTCAATGCTGTGTTAATTTTTGCTGTAAGGGAATCATTTATGTGTGTGCATATTTGTCCTCCCTCTTGAGCCTCCCTCCCACCCTCATCCTACCCCACTAGGTCATTACAGAGTACCGAACTGATCTCTCTGTGCTCTGCAGCAGCTTCCCACTAGCTATCTGTTTTACACGTGTATATGGGCTACCCTGGTAGCTCAGCTGGTAAAGAATCCACCTTCAATGCAGGAGACCCTGGTTTGATTGCTGGATTGGGAAGATCCCCTGCAGAAGGCATAGGCTACCCATTCCAGTATTCATGGGCTTCCCTGGTGGCTCAGATGGTAAAGAATCTGCCTGCAATGCCTGGGTTAGATCCCTGGGTTGGGAAGATCCCCGGGAGGAGGGCATGGCAACTATACCAGTGTTCTTGCCTGGAGAATTCCCATGGACAGAGATGCCTGGTGGGCTACAGTCCATAGGGTCGCAAAGAGTCAGACACGACTGAGCGACTGTGAGCCACTAAGCACTGCACAGCACACTGTGTATATGTTAATGCTACTGTCTCAGTTTGTCCCACCTTCCTTCCCTCCCGTGTCCACAAGTTTGTTCTGCATCTGCTTCCTGCCCCGCAAATATACATTTTTTTAAAAAAAATTTCCATATATATGTATTGATATATAGTACACATTTTTCTCTTTCTGACTTTCTTCACTCTGTATGACAGACTCTAACTTCATCCACATCATGACAAATGCCCCAATTTTGTTCCTTTTTATGGTTGAGTAATATTCCATTGCATATATACATACCACATCCAGAAGTTTACATTCTAGATGAGTTGAATGCAAGCTGTTGCAATAAAAACAATTTGAAGCCAAGAGCATTCTTATTTCTATCTATATGACAAAAGGAAGTCAGAACAGAGGACTCTGCCATTTAACCTTTCTGGGTACCAGCATCTGTTTTATCAACCAGCCAGAACTCTTGGTTAAATTTACTTGTCATAAATCCATTGTTTAAAATCAAGGAAGACTCCTAAGTCACCTGCCTAGTCAATTCACTTTTACTTTTCTCCCCCTTAAAGCCAATCACAACTATTTACTGAGCGTTATGGAGGACACACAATGGGAAAGGCACTCTGTTAAGCACTGCTGCTGCTGCTGCTGCTGCTGCTGCTGCTAAGTCGATTCAGTCGTGTCCGACTCTGTGTGACCCCATAGACGGCAGCCCACCAGGCTCCCCCGTCCCTGGGATTTTCCAGGCAAGAACACTGGAGTGGGCTGCCATTTCCTTCTCCAATGCATGAAAGTGAAAAAATAAAGTGAAGTCGCTCAGTCGTGTCCAACTCCTAGCAACCCCATGGACTGCAGCCCACCAGGCCCCTCCGTCCATGGGATTTTCCAGGCAAGAGTACTAGAAAGGATTAAAAAGCAATATGGAATCTCTCTCCCTCAGTTCATACTGGCTTCCTTTCAATGTCTCCGTTTCGAGTGCTTGAGGATGTGGGGTGTATCATTCAGATCGGCATTACATTTATCTGCTTCAGACAAATTTGTGGATTCGAAGGAGAGCACAGCTGCTGGCGGCCGCAGGTCCAGCCCAGCATTTCTGCAGCCGGCCTGGCCCTCGGCCACCTCCAGCACGCGTGACTGGCCACAGGAGAAGGCAGGCGCTCCAGGGTTTGGGTTTACTTTAGAATCCCACGCCACTGCCGGACTTGTTAGGTTGCTCAAACCTGCACTATCTGAAGCCACTTGAGTGGCTGCATACAGGAGGAGGAAGCCTGTGTGATGAATCTGGCATTTGACTCTGGCAACAGAAGTCTCATTTTGTCAGGCGTCATATGCCTCACACACGCCATGGATTCAAATCGAGCTTCACTGCTTGGGGGACATGGTGTGGCACAGGGAAAGCACCATGTCAGCTATAATGTCCACCGCTACAACTTCTGGGTAAGCTTAGGCAATTATTCTCTGGGCCTAAAATGAGAATTGGAGGAGGAGATGGCAGCCCACTCCAGTATTCTTGCCTGGGAAATTCCATGCAAAGAGGAGCCTGGCAGACTACAGTCCATCGGGTCGCCAAGAGGCAGACAGGACTGAGCAACTAAGCACACAATGAGAATAATGTCCATTGTATTTACCTCGCAATTTCATTGTGATGCTGGAGAAGACTCTTGAGAGTCCCTTGGACTGCAAGGAGATCAAAGCAGTCCATCCTAAAGGAGATCAGTCCTGAGTATTCATTGGAAGGACTGATGCTGAAGCTGAAGCTCTAATACTTTGGCCACTTGATGCAAAGAGCCGACTTATTGGAAAAGACCCTGAACTGGGAAAGATTGAAGGCAAAAGTAGAAGGGGGCGGCAGAGGATGAGATGTTTAGATGGCATCCTCGACTCAGTGGACATGAATTTGAGCAAACTCTGAGAGATAGTGGAGGACAGAAGAGCCTGGTGTGCTACAGTCCGTGGGGTCACAAACAGTCGAACACACTTCGCGACTGAACAACAACAAAATCATTGTGAAAATTATAAGAAAGATTACATAAATAGTAATTAGCATAGTGGCCAATAAATAGTAGAATAAAGAAATTATAGCTGTTGTGATTATTGATGTTGTTATTGTTACTGTTATTCCTGCTATTAAGGCTGGAAGGATGTCTACTTCTGCTCAGCCAATACATCATGGCAATGGATTATGGAAATGTTGCTCTTAGGCGCTGATATTTTCTAAACAGATAAACATCATATTCACTGCTGTTTTGATCATTTAGAATCAACATTATCATATATTTGTTTTGTAGGAGCACCATAAAAATCTCTTCATTAACACACTGATAGCATCTTTTATTTTCCTACACTCAATCAGAAGTTTTTTTCTGCCAACAATTAGTCATGTTTCATCAAAGTAACAACTACCTAAAGGAATATGAATGTTCTACAGAACTTCATCCTTCTTGCATTTGCATGGGAAATTAAGATCCGACCCCAGTCACAGCCGATAGCACAGGAAACATGTGATTCAGAGAACAGCACCAGCTTGCTTTCTTGTTGTTGCCAGATAACGCTGAACCGTAGACTGCAGAATTGCTCTGGGCTGAAAAGCTTCTTTCTCCACAGATATCTTCCTTTTACGATTGCCAGAGTCATTGAAAGTAAATTTCAGATCTAGCTAAAGGAAAATATCAAAGGCACTATGTGGTGACAGCCTCCTGTGTTTGACAGAAAATTTTATACTTCTGATTCAGATTCATTGGGGAAAAAATGGAAGGATACTTACAACAAATAAGGGATACTGCTGCAAGAAACCTTTGCTTTGTTGATAGTTTGCAAATCGTGTTCTAATACAAATACTAGTATTGTATTTTCATTGGATAAAAGTATTGTATTCTCATTTGATTAAAGGGTATTTTATTCTCATTTGATAAAAGATGTCGGAGAAGATTCCTGAGAGTCCCTTGGACTACAAGTCAATCCTAAAAGAAAGCAACCCTGAATATACATTGGAAAGACTAAAGCTGACGCTGAAGCACCAATACTTTGGCCACCTGATGTGAAGAGCAGACTCATTGGAAAAGACTTTAATGCTGGGAAAGATTGAGGGCAGGAGGAGAAGGGGATGACAGAGAATGAGATGGTTGGATGGCATCACCGACTTGATGGACATGAGTTTGATCAAACTCAGGTAGACAGTGAAGGAGAGGGAAGCTTGGCATACTGAAGTTCATGGGGTCACAAAGAGTTGGACATGACTTAGTGACTGAATAACATTCTCATTTGATAAAAGATGTTGGTAAATAACCCTGCTCATAAGTTTCATTAAGATTTTGATATTGTGGCATGATCTCCTGTTGTATTCACTTTTCATTTTATCCTTTTAGTAATATGATCTTCCAAGTTTTAGTTGGGCACACAGGCTCCATTTCCTAGGCTCCTGAAGCTAGGTATGTGATTACATTCTGGTCCATGGGCTGTGAGCTGCCTTTAAAAAAGAAGCTGGCTGTCTTTCATCCTTTCTGTGGGGTGGAGTGGAAAAGAGGTGCTGTAGATGAGGGTAACATCCTGGGGAACAGTGGAGCCCCAAAGTAGAAGGGTACATTTAAAATTGGGGGCTTCCCTGACAGTCCAGCAGTTGGAACTTTGCCTCCCAATGCAAGGGATGCAACTTTGATCCCTGGTCAGGTAGCTAAGATCCAACATGCCTCTTGGCAAAAAAAAGCAAAACATAAAACAGAAGCAATATTATAACAAATTCAATAAAGTCTTCAAAAAAGGTACACATCCCCCCCAAAAAAAATCTAAGAAAATAAAAAGAGTAAATTGGACTCTATATAGATTAAAACTTAATGAAGAAAATAAGAAAGAGAGCCTGCGTTCTTGGAGGACCTCATGGAACAAAGTTAGTTTCTTGTTCTGACTTGCCCCAAATCCCTGCACTCCTCCAATAAAAGGAAATACGTGTCCATTCTGTTTGAGGTGCTGTGTTTCGAGGTTGCCATGCTATGGCAGCTTGGGCTGTATCCTAAATTTTCCACACTTGCTATTTTCCCGTTGGATCAGGTGCTCATGGGACACAGTATATGTTGAAAGGAAAAACAAAAATGACTTCTCTGACACTCTCTTCCAAGAAGGGGGCCGAAGCCCCACTTCACATCATGGGCCCTTTTAGCTTACTATGTGTCGTTAGCGTCTGTATCAGTTTCAGTGCCTTTCTATTTTTTCTTATTTGTTAAATAAAATGAACAGTAACCATGCACAGCTATTACAACCCACTACAGAAGTAGTAATGCTGTTCTAGTAAGTCAAGGGGCCATTATTGTCTTTGTCTAGATAAGCAGGACCTCAGCGGGCAATTCAACATGCCATGGAAAATGGTACAAAGACAAAGGAAACTGTGTTAACATGAATAAGGGGTGGTTTGTATCGAGCATTAGGGTTGATGGCAGCTAACCTTACCCCTCCCTAAAGACATGCAAGAAGTCCCTTGCCTTTATTAAGTCCCCAGGCTGAATCCTATAAGCAGAACTCTATGCATCATGCTGTTTTGCTAAAAGGAAATAGGGAAGCTGTGGGGCCCCTGTGAAACCTCCCTTGACACATTTAGCCTGTGGCCTGTGAGTATTCACTCCAGCTCCAGATGTGTGGGTGCCCTTTAGTCAAATCGGACTCAGTTTTGCATCTGTCTCCCAGGGCAGAGATGAGAGACAGGGAGCAGGTGTGACGGTCTGCAGTAAGAACACAGCACAGACTTCCTTTGAAGTCTGAGTGTGGGTACGTTTTGTTTCACTGATACCCTTGGTACATCTGGGATGGTAAATGGCATGGTGAGTCATTCAGAAAGTGGAAACGGAAAGTGTTGATGGGTCTGATATTGGGTTTTGCAGCAAAAAGTGTACATCTAGAGAAACTTGGAGAGTACCGAGTTTCCTTCTCCTCCTTGAAGAGCTTTTAATTGTCTCTGTTACCGTTATTTAAATGTATGTATGGCTGGGAATCCTTGTAGTACAAGATTTTAGGGATTTGGGGCTTCCCTGGTGGTCCAGTGGTTAAGGTTTCATGCTTCCAATGCAGGGGGCACAGGTTCAATCCCTGGTCTGCGAAGTATGATCCTATATGCTGTGCAGTATGGCCAAATTAAAAAAAAAATTTTTTTTAAAGGATTACAGAATTTAAGTCACCAGTGTCTTAAATATGGTTCCCTCAGAAATATCAGAGAAAAAGACTTCTCAACATGGGAATTTTGACGAGTCCAGAAATAGTCCAAATTCCTGACTGTTGGTATGAGAAGCCCCTTCCTAGTCTGTCTTATTTCCCGCCTCTGCTTCTGCCTCCTGGGGGTATGATCTCAAATGGTAGAGGCATTGAAACCAGCAGACTGGATTGCAGTTTTTGGCCACATGGTACAATCCATCATTCTTTCAGGAAAAGACCGGCTGGGTTACCTTCCTTGCGTCTTCATTGGATTTTTTTCCATGCCTGAGAGGCTCTCATTGATAGGGTCCAGAGGATCATCCTGAGATGGTTCTCGAAGAAGGAGGTGGTTTAGGGAGTAAGAGGCCGTGCTGTCTGCTGAACCCCAGCCTCAGCCCCCGTGTGCTCGGCCAGCCTCGGAGGGAAGACCGCAGTGCTGGGGTGCCGGCCCTTTCAGCTGTCGCCTTCTTTCCTAAGGTCCTTAACGAGCATGCTAATTAGTGGCCATTTCCCTGGTGGTTTGTGTGATGTGGAGACTCCTCCACTAAGAAATGGCCCAGAACCGCAAACTCATTTAAAATAGTCAATCCTACTGGAGATAGAAATAACTCCTTGTCTGTGTTGATCCTAGCTAGTGACCAGTGAGCAGGAGGTAAAGTCTTGGGAAGAGAAGGCTGGGCTCTGACTCAGCAGAAACCACCGTCTGACATTTTTAGCCTCTTCTTTGGTCCTACTGGAGGGACTCTTCTTCCTACAGCCAAATTGGACAGAGTATCTCTACCAGCTCACCTTCTGCTGCGCCAGCTGCCCTCCTGCCAATCAATTTGGACTTATCTTGTTACCCTTCTGATGCTTGAGATTCATAGCACACATCTCCGAGGAAGCCCCAGATTTGTATGAACTTGAGCATGATATCCAGGAAGAGGAGACAAAACTAGCATCCCCAGAGATCAGTACTGCTCAGCCAGGAGTGTCTTGAATTCTCGGGGACATTTCAGAATGTCTGGGGACCTTTTTGGTCATCACAACATGGGGAGAGCAGGGCTTTGGTGCTACTGATGTGTAGTGGGTCCAACATGGGATGGCTGCTAAAGATCCACAAGGCGCAGAGCAGCCCTCATGACTAAGCATTCTCCAGTCTCCAATGTCAATAATGCTGATCTCGAGAAGCCCTGGGATAAATGAAGGCAAAGAAATGTTTTCATATATTCTGCAGTGTAAGAAATGAGAAAATTTCACTGAGCATCTATTGTGCATGTAAATGATATGATGTTTTATGAGAGAGTCTATAAGAAATGAGTCATATTCACTAACATCAGGAAGTTTCTAATTTATTTGGACATAGTATATATGCACTGAAAAGTTGTGTTATTTGCTACAGCCATAACTCACTTGCAAGGGAGATTGGTATTTATATTAGTTTGCTAGGGCTGCGATAAGAGAGTACCACAGTCTGTGTGACTTAACAGAGATTTATTTTCTCACAGGTTTTGGAGACTAGAAGTCCTAGATCAAAGTGTCAGCAGGGTGATTTCTTCTGAGGCCTCTCTCCTTGGCTCTATAGAGCTGACTTCTCCCGGGGTCTTGAGATGGTCTTCCCTCAGCAGCTGTGTCCTAATCACCTCTTCTTTTAAGGACACCAGTCGTCTATCCAACAAGGACCACTGTGGAGCACATGGACCTCTGCTCCATGTTATGTGGCAGCCTGGTGGGAGGGGAGTTTGGGGAGAATGGATACATGTGTATGTATGACTGAGTCCCTTTGCTGTCCACCTGAAACTATCACAACAATGCTATTCAGCTGTACTCCAATATAAAATTAAAAAATTAACATAGATGTTAAACAGATAAAAAAATTGAATAAAGGGCACCAGTCCTATGGATTGTGCTTAGTCGCTCAGTCGTGTCTGACTCTTTGCGACCTACTGGACTATAGCCTGCCAGGCTCCTCTGTCCATGGGGATTTTCCAAGCAAGAATACTGGAGTGGGTTGCCATGCCCTCTTCTTATTGGATTAAGGCCTATCTAATGATCTAATTTTAATGTAATGACCTCTTAAAAGACCTTATCTCTGAATACAGTCATATGCTGATTTATGCTAGGGCTTAGGGCCTCAACACATGGGAGGAGACACCATTTCAGTCCATACCAGAATTATTTTGTTATAACTTGATAACCAGGGGTAGCAATATAAGAAGCATAGGAATGTGTTCCAAAGTATTAGAAAAGTACTAGTGCACTTTAAGAAAAGGAAAATGGGCCTAACACAAATTAAAAAAAAATTTTTGAGTCTTCAAGTAGGAAATGCTGTTGATCTAAAGAGGGATGGTATTTGAGGAAATTCTCTGGGATGAAGGCCAGATTACTTCCTACCCCAGTTCATTCGTTTAGTATATTAATAGCTGCATTGAGCTCCTGTTAGGTAGTACCTGGATTATGTACGTTACTCTCCTAGTTAAATAAAGATTCTTGCCTTTGGGATGCTCACAGGCACATTTGCATGTATTTGTGGGTGTCAGTGCAGTGGGGAGAGTGGGTGGAGGATAAGGCAAGAAGACATAGAGAACAGACTTTAAATACTTTAATATTTGTGTGGTCCCGTGGGCAAGGTGATGACCTCCAACTAGGGCGGTGGCAGGGTAGAAATAAAGCTTGGAACTTGGGAAACTGGTGGCTGACAGCTGGTGTCCATTATGATTGCCCAGCTTGCTGCTCAGTACTTTGGATGTCATCCCCAGGTTGTTGGGGAAGGTGGCAGAGGAGGAAGAGTGTGGGCTGGATCTTGTGAATCAGTAGGACTTTGCCTTGCTGGGGGGCGGGCTGTGGAGTAGTAGGAAGGCCGAGGATCATGAATAGAGGGAACAGCATGCAGTCAGTCTGGAAAAGACCAGACTGTGGTCAACAGGAAGTCAAGGAGAACATCTGTCTCGCTAACCATTCTGTTCTCAGGGCTACCATCTGACGCATAATAGGTTTTCAATAAATACTGACTGAATGAATACGTGAATGAAAGAGCACAGCACATTTGGAAAAGGGTAAACAGTGGAGAAAGCAGGGTTTGGAAAGAAAGTTTGACCATGTGTCAGGGCTTCCCAGGTCATGGAGAAAAAATCAAAGACACAGACTCCAGCACACCAGAGAATTTTCAGGGGGAGGTGAGAGAGGACATATCTGGGGATTGGATGGGAAGGAGAGACCATGTGTTGCCTTACTCATGAATCACTCCTGAAGTGTCCTTTTAGGATGCTTTAATGGCTCTGAGTTCTCATTCCATTCAGTTCAGTTCAGTTCAGTTGCTCAGTCATGTACGACTCTTTGCGACCCCATGGACTGCAGCACGCCAGGCCTCCCTGTCCATCACCAACTCCCAGAGTTTACTCAAACTCGTGTCCATTGAGTCAGTGATGCCATCCAACCATCTCATCCTCTGTTATCCCCTTCTCCTCCCCTCAATCTTTCCCAGAATCAGGGTCTTTTCATTAGTCACACACAAACTGTGGCTGTATAGTCATGGTCATTGTAATGACCTGAGTCTTCTAATTTTCCAAGTCTCAGTTTTCTCATCTGTAAAACTGAAATAACAATCATCTCATCAATGGAGGATTAAATTACTTAAAACCTATGAAGCATCACAGTAATGGCACATTGTAAGTGTTCAATGGAATAATTATTTTTAGATCAGAATATCTTTCAAAGGAGTAGATCATTTTTAAGATATTCTTCAAATTAATTCATTATCTGTCTACTGGTGTTTGAAATTTCATAAAGGAGAAGAAACCTACTGCTCTACAAGTAGAGTTAAACAACTTCAAATACAAATATAAATACAAGTAACAATGGCTTCAGATATAAACATCCAGCTGAGGTGCCCCTGGAGGTGTGAATAAACTTCAGGAAAGGTGCCAACTGGACAATCCACAAGTGTGATTGACTGGTTACAGGATCTTGCTGGTCTGGTAGGGAGATGGTGAAAGAAGTAAAAGGTGTCTGGGTACTTACCTCACCAAGAAGGTAAGTGAGAAGTTAAGGAGGTCTGGGAAGGGGACAGGAAAGAAGCTGGGGACCAGAGCCAAGTCACTGATTTCGTATCTTTCACTTGGAGCCTTAGGGTCTTACAGAACACAGATTTTTTTTCTCATGTAGGTGAAGTTGCTGTGGCCTCAAGGATTCATGAAGACTTCAACAGAGATGGTGTGGGCCATCGAGGTGTGGGTCCCAATGATTCGATGAGCTTTCTGAGAAAGGAGAAAGCCCAGGGGCGGGAATATTTAGGGAAACCTTCCTAAAGGCGTGCATGGGAGCTGGGCCTGGGGGACTAGAGGAGTTTGAATGGGAGGAGAGTGTTAGAAGAGATAATGAGGTTTGGGTCCTAACTGATGGTCTTGCTCAAAGGATCCAGAGTCATGAATCTTGTCTGGATGTCGAACTCTTTCTTCTGATGAGAGTCCTGATGGAACTTTGCTTAAGGAAAGATAGCAAATAGGAAATTGAAAAATTAAAATGTATTGAGTGTAAACCATGTATCAGATCATGGCATCCAGTCCCATCAGTTCATGGCAAATAGACGGGGAAACAGTGGAAACAGTGTCAGACTTTATTTTTGGGGGCTCCAAAATCACTGCAGATGGTGATTGCAGCCATGAAATTAAAAGACACTTACTCCTTGAAAGGAAAGTTATGACCAACCTAGACAGCATATTAAAAAGCAGAGACATTACTTTGCCAACAAAGGTCCATCTAGTCAAAGCTATGGTTTTTCCAGTGGTCATGTATGGATGTGAGAATTGGACTGTGAAGAAAGCTGAGCACCGAAGAATTAATGTTTTTGAACTGTGGTGTTGGAGAAGACTCTTGAGAGTCCCTTGGACTGCAAGGAGATCCAACCAGTCCATCCTAAAGGAGATCAGTCCTTGGTGTTCATTGGAAGGATTGATGCTGAAGCTGAAGCTCCAATACTTTGGCCACCTGATGCGAAGATCTGACTCATTGGAAAAGACCCTGATGCTGGGAGGGATTGGAGGCAGGAGGAGAAGGGGACAACAGAGGATGAGATGGTTGATGGACATGTGTTTGGGTGGACTCTGGGAGTTGGTGATGGACAGGGAGGCCTGGTGTGCTGTGGTTCATGGGATCGCAAAGAGTTGTACACAACTGAGTGACTGAACTGAACTGAACTGAACTGATGTGTCAGATACTTTTCTAAGCAAGTTTGGTACGTGTCGTGTACTACTATTACCATTACAGAGAGGTTATTACAGGCAAGAAGCTGGTGTGGAGGGAGGTTAAGCACTTTTTTGCCAGAAATCATAGCAAGACAGTGATGAAGCTACTTTCCCACTCACATCCTTTTCTCAGTTAATTGACTAGAATTCAACTATTGGGGAAAAGAAAACAGAGAGAAAGCATGTAGAACTTCTGCTGAATGTGATGGGGTCCAGGGCATCAAGTCTGAGACAATTGAGATTTTCTAGAAAATCCAAGAAAAATGTATATTTTAAAAATGCAAATAACTGAAATATAATACTGTATAGAAAAGGGCACCAATCACAAGTATTCAGCTTGATGAGTTATGACAGAGTGAACATAGAGTGCCAACGCCACCCAGGTCAAGAAATAGGACATTGTGAGACCCCAGAGGTGCCCCTGTACACCCTCCCCCATCACACCCCGTTTTCTCTTCTCTCTCTCATTAGCAATTTTTAATGATTTCCCAACCCCCAACTGCGAAGGAAAGCACTCTACTCAGGAGGCCTCCCTGAAGGTGACGACAGACGGCTTAGTACCCTCAAGGAATAGATCGACAAATCCATCGAAGGTCATAAAGGAGCCCTGAAAAGCTGAGAACGGGGGAAATGGACACAGGGCTGTGTGCACATAGTTTTCCCTTGGACCTCAATGAGCAGTGAGTTGAGCTCATCATACTCCTCTGTTTAAAACTGCTGTCATCACTGGTTCTTGTAGGGTTCCCCCTTGTTTTATTAATTCATTGCTTGCTTACTCATTCCCCAACCCCAGCTTTATTGAGACATATTTAACAAATACCACTGTGTAAGCTTAAGGTGTGCCACCTGATGATTTTATATATGTATACATTGTGAAATGATGGCCACAATAAGGGTAGTTAACACATCCATCATTTCACAGAGTTACTTTTTATTTTTGCAGTGAGAACATTAAAGAGTTACTCTCTTAATAACTTCCACGTGTACAACAGTAGTGTAAGCTATAGTCACTATTCTGTACATTAGATTCTCAGAACTTATTTATCTTGTGGAAGTTTGTACTTTGACTAACATCTCCACTTTTTCCCCACCCCCAGGCTTGGTAATAACCATCTACTCTCTGTTTCTCTGAGTGTAGCTTTTTTTCTTTTTTTGGCCATGCTGCATGGCATGTAGGATCTTCGTTTCCTGATCAGGGATTGAACCAGAGCCCTCTGCAGTGGCAGTGTGGGATCTTAACCATTGGGCCACCAGGGAAGTCTCAAATCTAGCTTTTTTAGATTTCATATATAAGTGACGGATCATAACAATCTGTGGAAAGCTCTTAAAGAGATGAGAATATCAGATCATCTCTCCTGTCTCCTGAGAAACCTGTATGTGGGTTAAGAAGCAACAATTAGAACCCTTTATGGAACAACTGATTGGCTCAAGATTGAGAAAAGTGTTGACAGAGCTATCTGCTGTCATCCTGTTTGTTAAACTTATATGCTGAGCACATCATGAGAAATGCCGGGCTGGATGAGCTCCAAGGTAGAATCAAGATAAGCAGGAGAAACATCAACAACCTCAGATATGCAGATAATACCACTCTAATGGCAGAAACCAAAGAGGAACTAAAGAGCCTCTTGATGAGGGTGAAGGACGAGAGTGAAAGAACCGGCTTAAAACTAAATATTAAAAAAAATTAAGATCATGGCATTTGACCCCCATTAAGGCACGGCAAACAGAAGGGGAGAAGGTGGCCGTAGTGACGGATTTCCTATTCTTGGGCTCTAAAATCCCTGCAGATGGGGACTGCAGTCATGAAATCAGAAGATAATTGCTCCTTGGCAGGAAAGCGATGACAAACCTAGACAGAGTGTTGAAAATCAGAGATGTTACTCTACTGACAAAGGTCCACACAGTCAAGTCTATGGTCTTCCCAGTGGTCATGTATGGTTGTGGAGGCTGGACCCTAAAGAAGGCAGAACACCAAAGAATTGATGCCTTCGAACTGTGGTGCTGGAGAAGACTTCCGAAAGTCCCTTAGACAGCAAGGAGATCAAAGCAGTCAACCTTAAGGGAAATCTATCCTGAATACTCATTGAAAGGACTGATGCTGAAGCTGAAGCTCCAGTATTTTGGTCATTTGATGCAAAGGGCCGACTCACTGGAAAAGTCCCTGACACTGGAAAAGATTTAGGGCAGAAGGAGAAGAGGGTGTCAGAGGATGAGATGGCTGGATGGCTCATCGATGCAATGGACTTGAACTTGAGCAAACCTCTAGAGATGGTGAGGGACAGGGAGGCCTGGTGTGCTGCAGTCCATGGGCTTACAAAGAGTTGGACACGACTGGGTGACTGAACAACAACAACGTATAAGTGATATCATAAGATACTTGTTTCTCCCTGTCTGATCTGTTTCGCTTTGCATAATAACCCTGAAGACTCAGTCATGTGGTCACAAATGATAGGATTTTCTTCCTTCCTATGGCTGAATATTATTCCATTATATACATATATATCTATCTTGCATCATTTTTATCCATTCCTCTATCAGTAGACACATAGATTGTTTCCATACCTTGGCTGCAGTGAACATGGGGATGCAGATTTCTCTTCAAGATTCTGGTTTTGTTTCCTTCAAATATATACCCAGGAGTGGGATTGCTTTATCAGCTTTTTTTGTCTGCATTCTCTGATCTCCTTTCTTTCTCCATATGAAACTATTCTAATGTTTCTATCTTTTTGTTTATAAGTGTTCTTGCAACATATTTATTGTTTTCTTGTCAACTTGTAAATTAAATAACCTTTTATTATTTGGGATTTTGAACATACGCCCAAAGAAATAAAAGAGTAAATGAACTTCCTGTGCCCATTATTCAGCCTCAACTACCATTAGCCTGTGGCCAAGCCCATCCCATCTGCAGCCCACCCACTTCCTTCCTTTCAGACACTGGATCATCTCATCCAGAAATATTTCAGTGTGTGGCTGTACAAGATAACATGACCACAATATCCTTATCAATAGCTTTAAAAGGAAATATGTTCTGAATGTCATTAAATAGTGCTCAAATTTCCAATCCTCTCATAAATGTCATTTCTTTCCATAATTTGTTTGCACGAATCAGAACTCAGCTAAGGCTCATACATGGTGACTGACTGATATTTCTTTAAGTCACTTTTAAGCAATACATTTCCCATTGAATCTGTGTTTATTTTTTCCTCCCTTTCAATTTATTGCCTAAAGAACACAAGCTGTTTGTCCCATTAGATTTACCACAATGTGATTCATCTCTGTGCTTCTTTTAAGTAGGTAGCTGAATGTAGACACTTGATCAGACACATATATAATTTTTTTTTTTGACAAGACCGTTTCACAGTTGTGGTTTTCCCATCAGCATCTCAGGTTTGGTTTTCTCTTTTGTGTGTGTGTGATATTAGCAGCCCCTGGTAACCAAAGCCTAGGATCTCATCAGTTTATTAGTGTATTCACTGTCTTTTGCTTGAAACACTATTGTCACAAACTTAGTGGTTTGCCAAAAAAAAAAAAAAAAAAAAATGCAACCCACATTAATTATCTCACGGTGATGGGTCAGACGTCCTGGCACAAGTTAGTGGAGACCTTGACTTCAGGGTCTCTCAGAAGGCTACAAAAAAGGTGTTGACCAGGGCTAGAGTGTGGTCTGAGGCCTGACTGGAGGAGAATCTGCTGCCGAGCCTAGTGGCTGCTGGCAGGGTTCAAGCCTTTTTGTGAGTCAGACAGAGAGTCTCAGTTCCTTGCTAGTTGTGGTCAGAAGGCTGCCACTGGACCTCTTTAGATAGCAGCTTACCTCCTCGAAGCCAGCCAAGAGAGACAGTCTGTAAAGAGACTGTGCTGGAAAGGTGGAAGGACAGTCATATGTAATGTAATCATGGAAGAGACACCCCATCACCTTAACTGTATTCTATCGATCAGGCGCAAGTCAAAGGTCCCATCGGTTTAAGGGAATGAGATGACACGAGGGCATGAATACCGGTGATAAACGGGTGTCATCTAAGAGTCTGCCACAATTTGGTGTTATAAGATGGTGATCTTCTAATTCTAGCATTCTTTGTTTATTAGCTGGAGCACTTCTATAACAAAAGTTCCAGTGATAAATTATTTGGTTATTCACAGTATAACTCATAGAGGAAGGCCAGGATAAATTCTTGATTCCTTCTTTTTGTTTATGAGGTTTATGTATCAGTTATATATATACTGTAGTGTACATTTACTTCTTAGCCTCTGCTTATTGAATATTATTCCAGAGTATGATTTACCCATTTTATGTTTATATATATTTTAAACCAAATGGTTGGTTGTCTTTTTTTTAAGATTTTTGATGTGGAACATTTTAAAAATCTTTATTGAATTTGTTGCAATATTGCTTCTCTTTCATGTTTTAATTTTTTTGGCCACAAGGCACGTGGGATCTTAGTGGCCTGACCAGGGGTTGAACTTGCACCTCCTGAGTTGGAAGGCGAAGTCTCAACCATGGAACAGCCAGGGAAGTCCGTATGCATTTTATCAGTCTGTTCACTCAGTGGACACCAAGACTGCTTCCAAATCTTTGGCATGGTGGCCATTCTCACACAGCTCTCCTTAGGATCCTTGTACCTCAGTGGAACTGCCAGATGGCAGGGTGTCAGGAAGGAGTGTTTGCTTAAGAAGTGCCAGCTGTTCTCCAGAGTGGCTACACAAAGCTGTCTCTCAGGGAAATAATTTATTAACATACATAGGCAGCTTAATGCGGGGAGGAAACACCCTAATCTCCTTATGGATTTTATGCTCTTCACAAAACAGAACTAGGGCTTCCCAGGTGGTGCTAGTGGTAAAGAACCCGCCTGCCAACGCAGGAGACATAAGAGACTCGGGCTGGATCCCTGGGTCAGGAAGAGCCCCTGGAGGAGGGCATGGCAACCAGCTCCAGTATTCTAACCCGCTCCAGTATTCTTGCCTAGAGAATCCCACGGACGGAGGAGCCTGGTGGGCTACAGTCCGTAGAGTCGGAAATAATCAGACATGACTGAAGCAAGTTAGCACGCATGCCTGCAAGCTGGGCCATCTTGAGGAGGTTCTCAAGAACCACTTCTATCAGAAGCATCTGAGTTCACCCACATCTCCAGAGCCAAAGCCAAAGCCAGGTTGTGGGAGCTGAGAGCCAGAATCTTACACAAGCATTTTCCAGCCTAGACTATTGTCGTCTGGTAAACTATCCAAATTCTGTTCCAGACCTCAGAAATGAGGGAGGGGAGGAAGGAAGAAGGGGAGAGAAAAGGGCTGGAGAAGAGGCAGGAGAAGTGACTTTGCTTATTCAGGAAGGGGCAGTAGGAGGAATCTTGACTTATTTACTCACTCAGCATCTGGTTTACAGACATGAAAACTGAGACCACAGGGGATGTCATCACTTCGCGTTTCATTTTGGGCATGTAAAACTGGGAGGCTAGTCGGCTGGTCCCCAGGTGAGATCTGGGAGGGAGGCGGGGGAGCCTCAGAGGTGAGGAGGTGGCTGAGGACCGAAGCAGCTTGGGTTAAGTTAATGTTCAGGAGCTGACACAGGAGGTAACATGTGAAGTGGGGAGTGTCCGCCTACTGAGATCTCACAGCGACTGTGGACCTTTCTAAACACTCTAAGAGGAGTTGATTTTGTCTTCACCATACTTCCTCTGAAGTGGGAGTTACCATTCTTCTTTTAGAGGTGTGAGACAAGGCTTGGAGGTTTTAAACAACTTCTCCAATGTCTTGCAATTAGAAAGTGTCAGACAGCCATTCAAATTTAGGTCTGTGGATGCCACGATCTTTGCTCTTAACATACATACAGACACAGAGCCAAAGAGAGGGTCTCAAGGAGAGTGCGGTTAATAGGGCCTAATGCTGAAGCGAGGTCAAGGAGAGTGAGGAGAGGAAGTGGTTTCAGAAATTGTGGTCTTAGGTGGAAAAAGTCATTCACCAGTTTCCTTACTGCTTAAGGTGGGGAGGGGGTGATGAAAGGTCATCTCTGCTGATTTGGGGAGCCTTGAAGAAAAGTTGAAATACTGAAATGATTTGGAACCACAGGTAAGTAGAAATACATAGTGGGATCTTGAAGCCTTAAATTAGATGCAGTTTTAAACAGAATTTTTCCTTGCTTAATTGCGATTAAGGAAACCGTAAGTGACCAATAGGAAAATGGTTTTTGCTCAAGTCCATAAAAATCCAGAGATGATAAAACTGAGACTATTTAAAGAATGCTCAAACTACCACACAATTGCACTCATCTCACAAGCTAGTAAAGTAATGCTCAAAATTCTCCAAGCCAGGCTTCAGCAGTACGTGAACCGTGAACTTCCAGATGTTCAAGCTGGTTTTAGAAAAGGCAGAGGAACCAGAGATCAAATTGCCAACATCTGCTGGATCATCGAAAAAGCAAGAGAGTTCCAGAAAAACATCTATTTCTGCTTTACTGACTATGCCAAAGCCTTTGACTGTGTGGATCACAATAAACTGTGGAAAATTCTGAAAGAGATGGGAATACCAGATCACCTGACCTGCCTCTTGAGAAACCTATATGCAGGTCAGGAAGCAACAGTTAGAACTGGACATGGAACAACAGACTGTTTCCAAATAGGAAAAGGAGTATATTGTTGCCCCGCTTATTTAACTTACATGCAGAGTACATCATGAGAAATGCTGGACTGGAAGAAGCACAAGCTGGAATCAAGATTGCCGGGAGAAATATCAATAACCTCAGATATGCAAATGACACCACCTTTATGGCAGAAAGTGAAGAAGAACTAAAGAGCCTCTTGATGAAAGTGAAAGAGGAGAGTGAAAAAGTTGGCTTAAAGCTAAACATTCAGAAAATGAAGATCATGGCATCCGGTCTCATCACTTCATGGGAAATAGATGGGGAAACAGTGGAAACAGTGTCAGACTTTATTTTTTCGGGCTCCAAAATCACTTCAGATGGTGACTGCAGCCATGAAATTAAAAGACGCTTACTCCTTGGAAGGAAAGTTATGACCAACCTGGACAGCATATTCAAAAGCAGAGACATTACTTCACCAACAAAGGTCCATCTAGTCAAAGCTATGGTTTTTCCAGTGGTCATGTATGGATGTGAGAGTTGGACTGTGAAGAAAGCTGAGCACTGAAGAATTGATGCTTTTGAACTGTGGTGTGGGAGAAGACTCTTGCGACTCCCTTGGACTGCAAGGAGATCCAACCAGTGCATTCTAAAGGAGATCAGCCCTGGGTGTTCATTGGAAGGCCTGATGCTAAAGCTGAAACTCCAATACTTTGGCCACCTCCTGCGAAGAGTTGACTCGTTGGAAAAGACCTTGATGCTGGGAGGGATTGGGGGCAGGAGGAGAAGGGGACGACAGAGGATGAGATGGTTGGATGGCATATCCGACTCAATGGACATGAGTTTGCGTGAACTCCGGGAGTTAGTGCTGGACCGGGAGGCCTGGCGTGCTGTGATTCATAGGGTTGCAAAGAGTTGGACACGACTGAGCGACTGAACTGAACTGAATGATAACTTCATCACAAAGGTAAGAAAGCCATAAATGACTGGACTGAAAATGGCTTTTGCCCAAGTCCAGACAATAAAGTGGAGAATATTTAAATGGTATAGGATGGAGCTGCTAGGCCAGAGTATGTAGAAAGGTCATTAAAGCATCATCCCTGAGTGCCTGTGTCAGCGGAATGTAAGAGGGTGGAAGGAGCATTCGGTCTAACTTGAAAGTCCACTGAATAATTAATGTGTCAGAGACCAAGATGGGGGTGGGGGGAGGTAGGAAATGAATGATCAGTGTGCTTTTCTACCTGCATCTTCTTCTTTGGAAAAGGCATTTCAATTTGGGCATCTTAAATAGCAGACCATTTTTTCTCAAACATCATTCTAATAAGACGAATGTAAATAAATCTACTGCTTCCAAAACATACAGAGTTTGTAGTTCAAGGGGCAGAGTGCCAGACAAGTTGCCTTTTGGGTCTTAAAAAGCCCAGCATTTTGTGACTGTTGTTAATACCGAGGCAGGGTTTGCAAGAGGGGCTCTTTTTGAAGCCGGGTGTGAGCTGCCTCCTCTTCTGGTGGGGAGGCATGTTGGGTCCTGGGGAGAATTTCCTGTGCCGGTTGTGCATTTCTGGCCCAGTCCTTGGTGCCCCAGAGTCTTCTGCGTCTCCACCATCTCTTGTTTCTTTTTCTCCCTTCCTCCTCCTCCTCCTTTTCCTCTTATGCTTTTCCACCTGTTATGGACTATTTGTTGGTGTCCCTTCAACAGATTCATGTGTTGAAGCCCTTCTCCCCAGGTGGTGGTGTTTGGAGGTGGGCTTTGGGGAGGTAATTGGATTTGGGTGAAGTGTTGGGAATGGAGCCCCAGTGGTGGCACTGGGGCCCGTACACGGCGATGAAGAGACCAGAACTCTTTCTTGGTCTTGTGAGGATACGGTGAGAAGGCGGCTGTCCTAAGCCAGGAAGTGAGTCCTCATTAGGGCCCAACCACACTGGCACCTTGCCTCGGACTTTTAGCCTCCAGGACTGTGAGGAATAAACCTTGTTGTTTAAGCCTGGTAGTCTAGCTTGAAAAGGCTAGACATTTCCCTTCCCAAGTCTACTTCTGTGAGCAAATTCTACTTACCACACTCTACCCAACATGTTTAAAAAATTATTCCTAACTTCAGCTTTGGGCTCGTGGTAATGGACCAACAGGATGCTAGCTATGTTCAACGTGGCTGCAGTAGAACTTCTTTGACCCAAGAATGAGCATTCCTCAATGATTCTTAGTAAAAAAGAGGCAGCGTCTGTACACTTTGGCTGCAGAGTTTCTTCTTCTGCAAAATGGGATGACGGTGCCTGCCTCAACACAGGCTTGTAAAGAGTAAACTCAGTATGCTTTAATCTATCCGCCATGTCTCATTTTCCTGTTCATGTCTTCTATCCTTTTATCTCCTGTGCTGTATTCTAGGACTGTCCTAGAATCCTGCTGTATTCCCCATGAATGCCCTCCAATTTCTAATTCTCTTATCACTTGTGTTCAGTATTTATCCAGTCTATGAGGTTTTAATTTTAATGGATGTGTTTTTAATTTTTAGGATTTGTAACTGATTATTTTTCAGAACCATGTGTTCTTCACTCACGTGTGTAGTTTGCATGTGCTCAGTCATGTCCAACTCTTTGTGACCCGTGGACTGTATCCTGTCAGGCTTCTCTGGCCATGGAGCTTTCCAGGCAAGAATACTGGATGGGTTGCCATTTCCTTCTCCAGGGGAACTTCCCAACCCAGAGATGGAAACTGCATCTCTAGTGTCTCCTGCATTCGCAGGCAGATTCTTTACCATTGTGCCACCTGGGAGGCCTCCTAAAATAAGGCCACAGCAGAGGCTTTAGCAGAATTAAGGAGAAAACTTCTAATAATATAATTTAAGCACTTAGATCCAGCCATACCTGAATCCATATCCCTTGGACTTTTCAGTTAAGTGTGCCAATAAAGTCTCCTTTTTTATTTTTAGCTACTTTGATTTGAGTTTCTGTCATTTGAAAGTGGAACAGTCCTAATAAATTGTTTTGGGCTTTTTTGTGTTTTTTTTTTAAAGAACTTTTGTTAACTTTTGACTTGAAACTGGCAGTTTCCCAATATCTCCTCTGAAAGGGAAGCTTATTTCCCCTTTTCACATGTCCTGATTATTTATCAGAATTTTAAGCTTAGTTCTTAAAGCCTTATTTAAGAACAACATTTTATATTAATTACACACAGAAGAAAAGCCTTTCACTTTTGTTCTTTGTGCATTCAATTGCTTTATCTCTTTGAAAGTTTCAAGCATACTTATTTAAGATAATTTTTGAGATTGCTTAGGTATTTCCATTTTTGAGAGAATATCTTTCTGGTTTTTCAGATTGTTAGTTGACTTCCTTATGTTAGATTTCCTATAAAATTTAGGTTTGCGTGCTCATCTTGACTGGCTTATCCTTCCCTCTAGCTTTGGGTTATTTTCTTCCCTGTTTAGTGATTTTAATGTTCCTCTACCTAGCTCCCAGAGGCACTGTTCCAGAACCAGGTTGACTATTCACGGCTGGGCTTCCTCCTGCCCATGTACTGGGAATGCATACATGCAGCCATCAAGCAGGGTGGTGGCTTCACTCAGAATGGGGCTCCAGGGAGGCTGTGGAGAATGTGAATTGGTAGAGCCACTGTGGAAAACATCCAGGAAATGAGTCTAGAACCCGACCATGCTGGCACCTGGTCTTGGACTTCCAGCCTCCTGGACTACAAGAAATGAAACTCTTATTTAAGCCTTGCAGTCTGTGGTATTTTGTTACAGCAGCCTGAGCAGACTGGACACAGTATGGAGGTTTTTTAAAACCTAAAAATAGAGTTATACCATATGATCCAGCAACTCCACTCCTTGGCATATATCCAGAGAAAACTCTAATTCAAAAAGATACATGCACACCAATGTTCATAGCAGCACTATTTACAATAGCTAAACCATGAAGCAAATTAACTTTCCTTCAACAGATGAATGGATAAATAAGATGTGGTATATTTATACGATGGAGTAGGGATTTGAACCCTGGTCTGCATTGCTCTTCTCTGGTGGCTCAGTCAGTAAAGAGTCTGTTCACTCTGCAGGAGACCTGGGCTCTATCCCTGGGTCGGAAGATCCCCAGGAGAAGGAAATGGCAACCCATCCAGTATTCTTGCCTGGAGAATCCCATGGACAGAGTGGACTACAGTCCATGGAATCACAAAGAGTAGGACATGACTGAGTGACTACCTTTGATTTCATAGCTCTTCATGCTAGCTAAACTCTAAATAATAATAAAATGTTATACTGAAGGATTCATTTTCATGTTTTCCCTCCTGCATTGCAGGCAGATTCTTTACCATCTGAGCCACCAGGGAAGCCCTATAATTTTACGGTGGAATACTATTCAGCCATGAAAAAGAATGAAGTAATGCCACTTGCAACAACATACATGGATCTAGAGATTATCATGGAGCTCCCCAGGTGGTGCTAGTGGTAAAGAACCCACCTGCCAATGCAGGAGATGTGAGAGATGTCGGTTTGATCCCTGGGTTGGGAAGATCCCCTGGAGGAGGGCATAGCAACCCACTCCCACATACTTGCCTGGAGAATCCCATGGACAGAGGAGCCTGGGGTGGGGGGTGGCCTACAGTCCATATAAGGGTCGCAAAGAGTCTGACACAACTGAAGCGACTTAGCACACACACGTGCAGAGGTTATCATAGTAAATGAAGTAAGCCAGACAGAGAAAGACAAATATCATATGATATCATTTATATGTGGAATCTAAAATAAAGACATAGATGAAATTATTTACAAAACAGAAATAGTCTCACAGACATAGAAAACAAACTTATGGTTACCAAAGGGGGAAGGGGAGGGGAGGGATAAATTAGGGGCTTGAGATTAACATATACATACCACTATATATAAATGGATAACCAACAAGGACCTACTGTGTAGCACAGGGAACTACACTCAATATCTTTAGCAGTCCATGGGGCTGCAAAGAAGTAGACACGACTGAACGACTAAGCACACCACGGAAAAGAATCTGTAAAAATAATATATATAAATAATTTAATTGTATAGATATAATTGAATCATTATGCTGTATACCAGAAACTAACACAACATTGTAAATCAACTCTACTTCAATTAAAAAAGAATGGGGTTCTGTGCTGTCTCTGTTTCTTTTCATCACTGGAGCTTCCTGGATTTTATAAAAAGGCCAGTGGTTTAGGGCAGCGGCTATGGTTTTCCTGCTGCTTTTTATAGCTGAGGAAGGTCAGCAGCACCTGTGGCTTCAGGCTCCATCCTTATTCAGGCCCTGTGCTGAGCCCGGAAGGCTTCACTCCCTATCAGCCCAGGGGAATATCAGCCCAGAGGAGTCAAACTTTGCCCCTCTCTGCCTTCTTAACTGGGAAACCTTGAAGCTCATGGCTTTGACCTGTTTATATAATGGTGTGTTTCTCTTCCATGGAAAATATTTATTTAATATTGCAGTGTGCTTTTATTTTGAAAAGCGTTTCCTATATCCTTGCTGTGTCTGGAGTTGGAGAGCTTGGAGCTTGAGCTCACAATGGCATCTCGCCTAGAGGTGCCTCTTCCAGTTCATCTTTGTGTTCTCACGCTTGTCACATGGCAAGTCCTCTATGAGTTTTGATAGCTTGTTGTTACTGGGACATGGATCTGTTAGGCATAGGCTTGAGGGTGAAAAAAATTAACTTACCACAAAGTCAGGGAGCGTTCTTCCGGTTGAGTTGGGTTTTACATACTCCATAGGGTATATGAGACCTTCTCCTCTGACTATAAAGCCTACCTACCTCAGAAGTCCCTACTTACGGGCAGAGGGTGTTAAGAGTGTCCTTAGTGCTAGAGACAGTCCTGATCTTATTGCAGGAAAAACATCATCACCCACTTAAGGTCTTCAGTATCAGTGTTTAATCAAAGAGTGTTGTCTTTTAAGTTGATCTGTGGCTCATCAGGGGGCTTCCCATATGGCACTAGTGGTAAAAAACAAAACAAAACAAAATCTGCCTGCCAATGCAGGAGACTCAAGAGACACTGATTCCATCCCTGGGCTGGGAAGATCCCCTGGAGGGGATATGTCAACCCACTCCAGTATTCTTGCCTGGAGAACCCTATCGACAGAGGAGCCTGGAGGGCTACAATCAATAGCATCTCAAAGAGTCAGACATGACTGCACGTGACTCATTAGGTGATTTGGTGGTTTCACATTTGTGTTCTTGGGTCAGGGAGTCAGAGTTGAGCTTCAGCAGGCTGACTCAGTGGTAAAGGCAAGAGCTGTGTGGATTGCTGACAGGATGCCAACTTGGGTGAAAAGCTGATCTTAGATAAATCCATAGATAATCTGCTTTAGGGTAATCAAGTACCCTCCATGGAGAAAAATAAGTCAGTAATGTGCTCTTGGTGGGAAACTTGATTCAGGGGTATGATTACGATCTGACGTCAGTGTAACTTTGACCTTTTTGTGTATTTTTCTCATTCATCCCATGAGTCATAGAAACATTTTGACAATTGCAGCAAAATCTATGGCTATTTGTATTTAACTTCACCAAGCTGGAAGAGCCTTATCCAACTATAGAAAACAGTAGAGTGCCATGGTTCAACCCTGAATTCCCATTGGAAGGACCAATAGTGAAGCTGAAGCTCCAACACTCTGGCCACCTGATGTGAAGAGCCAACTCATTGGAAAAGACCCTGATGCTGGGGAAAATTGAGGGCAGGAGGAGAAGGGGGTGACCAAGGATAAGAGGGTTGGATGGCATCACCAACTCAATGGACATGAGTTTGAGCAAACTCTGGGAGATAGGGAAGAACAGGGAAGCCTGGTGTGCTGCAGTCCCTGGGGTCGCAAAGAGTTGGGCACAACCTAGCGAAAGAGTCAAGTACCACCAACAGTGTCATGCTTCACATTGCTAAAGCGTGAGCTCAATTCTTTCTTTAGATTTAATTGGAAACATATCAGATTTAGAAGACTGGATCCTGGGTGCATGGGGCAGCCCAGTTTGCTGTGGGTTTCTGTAGTTTTGGCTCCTCACTAGCTCAGGGTGGCTAAGAGACATTGGATGTTTTTGCCTGTCCAGCACTGATTGTCATCCTTCTAGGGAGTGAATGCTTTTCTCATGTGGTGAACACATTTCACTCCCTGAGCCAGGAGGCCGTGTGCTCTTCAGGAATGGGCCCAGGACCTAAGCAGAGTCTTCCTGGGACGTTTCTGCTAAGTGGTAGTTGCTCAATTGTGTCCAACTCTTGGCGACCCCATGGCCTGTAGCCCATCAGGCTCCTCTGTACGTTGGAATGCTCCAGCAAAAATAACTATCACCAAATGCTTTCCTTTTACTGGGCCTCTGAGCTGGCAACCATCTTCCAGCCTTCTTCTGGAGAGCACCTGTCCAGCAGGGGGAGACAGAGGCAGAGCTCTTAAGACATTTGAAATTTTGTGATAAAAAATGGTATATATTTGAGTTGTATAACATGATGGTTTGACTATATACAGTGAAATGATTACTACTGTTAAGCTAGTTAACATATACATCTCCTCACGTAGTTACCCTTTATGTGTGTGTGTCTGTGCTAAGAGTACCTGAAATCTACTTTCTTAGCAATTTTCCAGTATTCAGTATTGTTTCTTGTTGTTTAGTCACTAAGTCATGTCCAACTGTTTTTGTGACCCCCCCATGGACTGTAGTCAGCCAGGATCCTCTGTCCATGGGATTCTCCAGGTGAGAATACTGGAGTGGGTAGCCATTCCCTTCTCCAGGGGATCTTCCTGACCCAGGCATCAAACCCAGGTCTCTTGCATTTCAGCCAGATTCTTCACTGTCTGAGCCACCAGGGAAGCCCCATATCCAGCTTTGCCTGAGGTCAAACATGCAAGGTATGTAAGCCCATGGGTTTCTTTCTTGGCTTTCACTAATTTTGAATTGCTGGCACTTGAAATTGAAAGCATGTTGACCTTTTATGTGTAGGAGTGGAGAGTGAGGTCATTCATCAAAATTCTTGATACCAAACTCTATGTATGTTTCACCCATCCCAGGCCCAAGCTATTTAAAAATGTATGCCCAGGGGCTTCCCTGGCTGTCCAGTGGTTAACACTTTGTCTTCCATTGCAGGGGGTGCGAGTTTGATCTCTGGTAGGGAAGCTAAGATCCCACGTTTCGTGGTCAGAAAACCAAAACACACAACAGAAGCAATATTATGTAAAAAAAAAAAATTCAATAAAGACTTTTAAATGGTCCATATCAAAAACATCTTAAAGACATAAATAAAAATAAAATGGATGCCTGGCCTTTGGATACACCTCGGGTAGCTAGTCACTGAACTTATTGGGCAAGCACTAACTTTTTGGGTGTCTAAGGTTTGAGCTTCTTTGATCACCTGATGCTGAAGAAACCAAAGAGTCAAAATTGGTGAAAGGGAGAGTAGGAATAGGACCACGCAGATGGCACCTACTCATGCTAGTTGCTATGGAAACGAATGGAAACAATCACGTGCTTTACTTTCAGGAAGGGCCAGCCATGGAGGATGCCCTTCTCTGAACAGCTGAATCACTTTTTATTTACTTACCCAAGACTGCTGAAGTATCAGTTTACCTAGAGAGTCAAAGTAATTTTCCCCTAGCGACACAGTAAGTCCGATTCAGTTTCCATGCCAAGTCAGGCATTCATCAGACCACACTACTTTCCTGCCTTGGAGAAAAGAAATAAGCAGAAGTTAGAAAGCAGAAGCGGCCACAGTATTCTACAAACTGTCTATGTCTCCTAGATAAAAGATACCATGTGTGTGGTCTGTATGGCTGGGAACCTCTGCAGAGCAGGTGGGCTTTTGAGAAATTCAAAGGGAGGAGGACGGGGCAGGAAACCTCTGAGTTTAGCTTCTGACTCAGGGCATGCAACTGTTGTGAGGCTGCGTGGGGTGGGTGGGAAGGATTGCAGGCGAAGAAGACACAGAAATGAGTGCATAAGGCAAAGCAGATGTGAGGATGAGGACTGACTCATGATGAGAACCTTGTTCTTTCCTCCTGTCCATCATGTCAGAAAGGGACCCATAAATCTTAGTAGAGATTAGAATAGAAACATTGAAACTGTCAGTGATGGGCAAAGCATGGGGAGGGGGTGGCATTCACCAAGACGGGATGACAGATAAAGTGCTTTGCTAGAAAGATAAAGGAGAGGTGGGTGAAGACTTTCTTAGCTAGAAGCTGCCTTCAAGATGTGCAAGGAAGGCCAGGAATATGGGGCCTCAAGTTCCCCTGGAGAAGAGATAGGCTACCCACTCCAGTATTCTTGGGCTTCCCTGGTGGCTCAGACGGTAAAGAATCTGCCTGCAACATGGGAGACCTGGGTTTGATCCCTAGGTTGGGAAGATCCCCTGGAGGAGGGCATGGCAACCCACTTCAATATTCTTGCCCAGAGAATCCACATGGACAGAGGAGCCTGGCGGGCTACAGTCCATGGGGTTGCAAAGAGTCAGACGTGACTGAGCAACTAAGCACAGCACACAGGGAGACCCCCAAACCTTATATCCTGACCTGGGTAGAACACAGAGGGCTGGGTTCAGAAGAAACCTGCTGAGAAGTGTGGGATCTCCAACCCCAAGGAGGCCTCCCTGTACTGACCCATCCCAGCCATGGCTGACATTTAAACAGGAAAGATGCACAGAGAACACGGGAACGTGGACTACCCTCTATGTCCAGACACCTATGGTCAGGGAGGAGGGTACCCTCTGTCTCCATATAGCATACAGTCTCCCCTCAACCATCCCCATCCTCCAGTCCCCAAACTCAGCAACGTGTCACTGGTTCAGCACCTACGTGCTGCATGCCAGCTCAGCGCCAAGACACAACAGTCCAGGGATGGACGTGGCTTCAGCCCTCATCTTTCTGACTCCTCTGTGTCCTCTAACCCCTCTGTCAGACTCTGTCTTGCAGGGGCTGATGACTGAGGTGTGTGCACAGTTTGTGTTCCTAATCCAGAAAAATCCCAAGCCCTGCCTGCAGTGCATCAGCATCCTCCACATCTCCTATTCCCAGTCTTGGCCTTGACCCTTGCCCCCACGCGGTTCCTCTGGCTGAGCCTGGGCAGGAAGCCTCTGCTCGCCTCCACAAGTTGAAGGTCTTCCCTCCACTCCCCCAGCCCCACTGCTGAAAAGGGAGGGTCTTTGGAGGTCAGTCATCAATCCTTCATTTATTGAGCATGTAAAAAGAGAGGGAGGTGCTGCTCTATGATAGAGTTTTGTAAGGCATTTGAGATTCTGGCAGTGGTGTCAGAGATGGGAATAAATGGACAATGACACCACTATATTATTTCTGTTTCATCCATCCCATTTGAAGAGTGGGTATGTTTGTGTGAAGCCCTAAGCTCAGAAATATAGAATCAAAACACCAGCCATGGTAGCCCACAAGTTCCCTCTCCATCACAGATATGATCACAGACCATTATGAGGATTAAAACTGCAGGGAGACTTCCCTGGTGGTCCAGTGGTTATGACTCTGTTCTTCAACTGCAAGGAGCTTTGGTTCGATCCCTGGTTGAGGAACTAAGATTCCCACATGCCCTGCAGTGCAGCCAAAACAAAACAACAACAAAAATAAAAACAAAACTATATGAAGAAAAGCCAGTCAACGCAGTTGTTATTGTTTTTGTTCAGTCACTCAGTCTTGTCTGACTCTTTGTGACCCCATGGACTGCAGCATGCCAGGCTTCCCTGTCCTTCACTATTTCCTGGAGTTTGCTCAAACTCATGTCCATTGAGTCAGTGATGCCATCCAACCATCTCATCCTCTGTCACCCCTTTTTCCTCCTGCCTTCTATCTTTCCCAGCATCAGAGTCTTTTCCAATGAGTCAGTTCTTCGCATCAGGTGGCCAAGGTATTGGAGCTTCAGCTTCAGCCCCAGTCCTTCCAACGCACATTCAGGGTTGATTTCCTTTGGGATGGACTGGTTGGATCTCTTTGCAGTCCAAGGGACTCTCGAGTCTTCTCCAACATCACAGTTGCTATAGAGAGATCCTGAGACTCAAGCTCTACCCTTCGGAAGTTCTCTAAAGACCTGTTGACGTTCAGTAGAAGCTTGGGTGCGGCTTCATCGTGGGTTCCTGCTGGGTATGTGAAGTGTATTAATGCAGGGGACCCCAGCTGGACTCAGCTGGAGGGATAAAGGCTATCCTGGAAGGCTGCATGCTTTGCTAGTTGGTTCATTTGGTGTCAGAGAAAGGCTGGGCAGCCCTGCTCATAGCAGCCTCTCCCAGAGCTCCGGTGTCCTGTCAGCAGCTCTCCCCACTCCCCGCATGGTGCCATCTTGCTTGGCCTGGCCACAGAGAGACTTCCTTTTGGGTACCTGGGGCAGACATGGCCACAACCACAGGAGTCCTGAGCTGAGTCCTTCCTGTGGTGGGCAGCCAGGCTGGCTGACACGGTGGAGTCAGTGCGCCAGGACAACGCTGGTTGACCAAGCTGGTAGGCCGAAAAATTCCTTAAAATACCCAAGGGCATGTTTTTATTTTGTATTGTTTTTAAAAAGGATAAATATTCCAAAACCCTGATGTCAGGAAAAAAAAAATGCTCTATAACTTTTACAAAACTGGCCATGCTGCAAGTTAAAAAAAATTAGTTAAAAGACTAGAAATTATGGTTACAAAAATATCTCTACTAATAGTTTACCGTCTGGCTTGAGTGAGTTTAACTTTAAGGTGTGGTGGCTCTGGAAATTTCTCGTGAGTCACTACATAATAACTGGCTGCACTATCAGACATCAGCCCACACACCATTTTCCAGCCCTGAACTTTGAATGTTTCACACAAAATGAAAATAATACCATCTTAAGTTTTACTCTAGGGGTAAGGTGGTTGGCAGCCCTTTAGACTTTGCTGAAGAGCTGTGAATTTGATGTTTCCTACCAAATTCAAATGCTCTGAGACAGGGTCTTGTTTCTAGTTGGCAAACACAAATCTCCTTTAAGAGAAAAGCCCGGTCCATGCAGTCCACGGTCTGTAGATTGTTTTCCTCATTTGTGGGTTATTTGCTTGACCTGCATCATCGTCTCTCCAAATGGCCAACTCAGCCCTTGGCAGGGTAATTACACATTGGAAGGAAGACTAAACCAGCAGACACAGATGCTCATCCCTCTTCATGCTTTAGTTGCTCTTGTCTTTTTCTTGCCTTCGGTTCTCTTTCTGAGATTGGAAAACCATGTGTTACTTGCTCAGTCGTGTCCAACTCGTTGAGACCCCATGGACGGTAGCCCGCCAGGCTCTTCTGTCCGTGGAATTCTCTGGGCAAGAATTCTTGAGTGGATTGCCATTCCCTTCTTCAGGGGATCTTCCCAACCCAGGGATTGAACCCGGGTCTCCTGCATTGCAGGCACATTTTTTACTGTCTGAGCTGCAAACCATAGTTCCTGTACTAAATCTAAGACAGCCTCGTGGAGGAGGCAGTAAGTAGATGCCCTTCTTTCTTTTATACACTAGAATTGAGCTTGAGTTTTCATAATATTTCAAGGGCAATTGGGCCCTTGAAAGATCAAGTTTGATGGTGGAAATTCATGGGATGCTCACATTTTTTGAAAGCCTTCCTTTCTGGGGGATGGATGTCTTCTGGGCTTGTCAAAGTCCTCCTCACCCTTTGAGGTTCTGCTAACACCTCTCCTTCCTTGACTCTCCTGTCTTGGTCTTGCTCCTTCTTTGAGATTCACATGGTGCATACAGAGTGCATTTATTTTGGATGCCTGTTTCCTTCTTTTAAATTTGTTATGGCCCATGCTTACATAATCTCCTCAACTAGGCTATAAGTTCTTTGAGGGTAAAAAAAACACTTGGTCCTTTTTTGTCATCTTCATTGTGTGCGTGCTCAGTCACTTCAGTCATGTCCGACTCTGCCACCCTGTGGACTATAACCCACCAGGCTCCTCTGTCCATGGGGATTTTCCAGGCAAGAATACTGCCATGGATTGCCGTTTCCTACTCCAGGGACCTTCCTGACCCAGTGATCGAACCTGCATCTCCTGAGCCTTCTGTATTACAGACAAATTCTTTACTGCTGAGCCACAGGGGAAGCCTTGAGCACACACACAGGTTCCCTGGAAGTGCTTCTTGGTTGATTCATTAAGGTAGTTTGTGGGGCCATTTATTTTCATTTGTGACAAACCATGGGATAGGCACCATGTAGGTAATCATTTTCACCTCCACTGTCTTATTAAGTCTTCCCCAGGACCCCAGGAGATGAATATTATTTTAATTTCTCAGGTGATGGAACCAAGCCATGGAGAGCTTCCCTGAGGTCCCCCCATCCAAAAGATGGCAGGAACAAAGTCAGTGTGACCTCCCAATCTAATACGTCTGCTGTCATGCCTTCTTGACAATGAGAAGTAGGATTGTGAAGGCCAATAGGGAAGAACGCTCCTCTGGGAGGGAAGCCAGCTTGGGAAGTCAGCTGGAGGAGTCCTGGGATCTTGTTGGAGGTGCCCTTGGGAATGACCATGGAGGCAGCTTGCGAGCTCCCACCAGCTGGTCTGGACCTGCCGCCCCGGCTGAGGCTGGAGATTTGCCATGAAAGTGTCTCTCTAAGCTCTCCACTCAGTCCTTCTGATTACATCCTTGCGATGCTGGGAGTCATCACAGGGTCCTAATGGCTGCAGGCAGGGAGAATGTCTCCGATAGCCCTGTCTTTTACTTCCATGAGGCTGGGGATTTTTTTTTTCCCCACTTGATGGACTGGTGTGCTTTGCATGGTCATGCCCGCCAGCTTTCTTGGAGACAGAAGTGGCCACAGGCAGAAAGGAGGACATGTCCCCAGAGGATATGAAGGTTGCTGCGCAGGAACTGATCAAGGCTATGAAGTCTTTGGAGCCCACAATGGGTGAGAAAGTGTTAGCTGTTCAGTCGTGTCTGACTTGTTGATATCCCACGGACTGTAGCCTGCCAGGCTCCTCTATCTGTAGAATTTTCCAGGCCAGAACACTGGAGTACACTGCCATTCCCCTCTCCAGGAGATCTTTCCGACCCAGGGATCAAACCCGGTCTCCAGCATTGCAGGTAGGGGTCTCTGCAAATCCGTACTTTCGAGCTCAAGAAGCAACACCTTGAGACGATGGGGCTGCTGGGCTGCCAAGGTCACCCGGGCCGTGAACTTGAATGGGCTTGCCTAGAAGGAAATCCGCGTGCCTGTAACCATGAGAAATCTTGATGCCCAGCACAAAGAGCATTACGACAAAAGAGAAGACTTGGCTAACGTACTCCAGCGGTTTTAGATAATTTTCCTTTGTTAGTCAACAAACCAGTCTAGGGGGAGGGGAGGGGTTGAGGATGTGAAAAGTTTCACCCCGTACACGGCAGTTTCTCAGTGTCAAATGTCCGTCACAAATTTTGCTTGTGGTCACCTCCAGAGCCTACAATTTAAAACACACACGCACACACACACACAAAACGCAGCAATTATCTCAACCAAAGTGCAATTGAGTGCACTTTCCAGTGGTTGGTCCTCAGGCTCTTTTCCCAACAATGTTTTCCCCGTGCAGACAGCCCAGAGGAGCGTGTGCGTGGCTCTCGAAGACCAAGAAGTCAACTCCGCGGAAAATTTGCATGCCGTAATTGAGTTGCCGGGAACATTCAAGACATCATGCTTCAGGCGTGCGAGGATAATGATTCCCTGCAGCCCTCCAGGCTGGCAGTGGAAATGACAGCCAGGCTCCTCCGTTCTCCTGTGACCCATGCTGACTGAGGCTTCATCATCCAACTCACCTCCCCTGCTTTTCAGGAAGTTGTAACCTGCCAACCCTTCACCTTCTCTTCCCCTAAACTCTTACAGTGTGTTATGCTTTTGCAACTTATTTACCCAGTATGGTATTGTATTGACTTCCTAGGTGACTCGGTAAAGAATATGAACATGCAGGAGACCCAGGTTCAATCCCTGGGTTGAGAAGATCCTCTGGAGGAGGAAATGGCAATCCACTCTAGTATTCTTGCTTGGGAAATCCCATGGACAGAGGAGCCTGGCAGGCTACAGTCCATGGGGTAGCAAAGAGTCGGACATGACTGAACGTGCATCCATCATTGTATTGAATGACTGGTAGAGACGTAATCTTGTGACTATTCCCTCCAGGATAAGCACTTGAAGGGAAAGCTCTTGGAAGGAAAGCTCTTGGCAGATGCTGAGTAATTTTGAATGAATGCACAAAGAGATGGATATAGCATTCTTTGGAATGTCTTGAGTGCGCACCTCTGATGGGGCGCTGTGTACACACATGACGTGGAGTGAAGTGGGGGAAGAAGCCCCTATAGAATCCTTGAGAGTATTTTCAAGAATATTATCTGGCCAATCATCCCAGGTTGATAGGTTGGGTTTAATGTGGGAATCATCAATCTACAGAAGTTCCTTGTTTGTCCTGATGCTTAAGACACAATTTGAAATATGAATATGTGTATGTGAGTGTGTGTGGGGTAGGCGCATGGGTGGTGGGATGCTAAGTTGGATACTGTCTCAGTGAAGCAGTGAACAGCTGACTTGAAGGAGCTCTCTTCACTCTTATCATTCCACTATGCCATGCCCTGGGATACATTCTTGTGTATTAGGGCACCCATTTCTCTGATTCTTTTTTTAAAAACCATAAAATGCTTTCACAGTGGGATCTTTGGATGTCTAGGTTTCAGGTATGCTCAGACAGTAAACTTGGAAGTGTGGATAGGGAAGACTCTTCGAGGGGAAGCTCTTTGGTATAATCTAGACTGAAGGCAGGTGAAAACATTGTTCTGAAGATTTTGGGTTGGCTATCTCCATGGTGCTGAATTCCTGCGGTCAATCAGGTTCTCAGATGCTCAGTCATGTCTGACTCCTTGCAGACCGCATAGACTGTAGACTGCCAGGCTCCTCTGTCCATGGGATTCTCCTGGCAAGAATACTGGAGTGGGGTATCATTTCCTCCTCCAGAGGATCTTCCCGACCCAGGGATCAAACCAACATTTCTTACGTTTCCAGCATTGGCAGGTGGCTTCTTTACCACCAGTGCGACCTGGTGAGCCCAAGGTCAGTCAGAGGAAACTGCAAAAGGGAAACTTACCTCTGGAGTTGTCTCACTCCCCTTCCTACCTACTGGCTGTGCTTCCCCAAGGTAATGGTGTCTTTCCAAAAGGCAGTGGGTTTGCACACCATGGAGCACATGCCCTCCTTTCCAGCCTCCTATCAAAATTTGTGTCCAGGTTGCTACTACTCAGGACAGTTGAGGTGACCCCAGGTTCAGCTGAAACCATTTCTGAGGCATCGTTTCATGTTAGAGTGTACTCTCCTTGGAAGGGAAGGCAGACAAAAGTGGCAGTGTGTTTTCTTTTCTGGTCAGATTACACCTGGCTGGTTCTGAGGGTCACTCTTGAAGAAGGACATTGGCGAATGGGAACACGTCCAAATGAGGTGAGAACATAGGAAGATGGTTGTAGGGGAACGACAGAAGATTGGGCACCTGCAGTCTGACAAAGGGGCTTCCCAAGTGGTGTCAGTGGTAAAGAACCCGAGACGTAGGAGACATGGGTTCAATCCCCGGGCCAGGAAGATTCCCTGGAGTAGGAAATGGCAACCTACTCCAGTATTTCTGCCTGGAACATTCCATGGACAAGGAGCCTGGCAGTGGGTTATGACCCATGGGATCACAAAGAGCTGGGCATGACTGAGCACAAACACACATGCAATCTGACCGAAGAGGCCAGGGTGACCCTAGAAACTGAAGGTTAGGAGTAGAGGTGATCTTGTTTAAACACCTCTTGGGTATTTCCATTTGTCTCCTACACATTTCCTCCAGACAATCAATTAACCTCATTCTGAACATTTCTTGTGACAGAAAACTCACTACCCAGAACTCCAGAGCATGGAAACCTCCTTTAAATATTTCAAGTGAGATGATACAAAAGCTTCTGGAAGGCAGACCATCTGTCACTGGGGAGGAATGAAAAGAAGGCATTTTTTTGCTTCGATATGGTCAGATAATTCTTATAAGAAATATTGTGAGGACATAGGAGTTGGCTTTGGTGCCAGGTGTGAGTTCCCCACCAATGTCAAGATCTGATACGTTGATCCTTTGGTGACAAGGAATTAAAACAAAACAAAAACCCATGAGATAAGCTCAAATAGCTTCCTTGGCGGCTCAGCTGGTAAAGAATTTACCTGCAATGCAGGAGACCTGGGTTCATTCCCTGGGTTGGGAAGATCCCCTGGAGAAGGGAAAGGCTACCCACTCCAGTATTCTGGCCTGGAGAAGTCCATGGACTGTATAGTCCATGGTGTCCCAAGGGGTCAGACACAACTGAGCGACTTTCACTTTCACTTTCAAGCTCAAATAAAAAAGATGTAGAAGAAGAATGCAATAGTCCATCTCACTGACCCTCAAGAACCAGAAACAAAGTATAAGCAGATTACTGAAGCTGAATCCACAAATTCCAGAGTGAGAATTATCAGGGCACATGGTCTTTTCCTCTGCTTGTCTCTATTGGTCTCCTCTTTCTTCAGATCGACTTTCCTTCCCTACTCATATATCTCCCCCATAGTTTTTGGCTGGCCATGTCACCATCTCTAATCCTGGCTGTAGTCAAATTTAGCAATCAACTCTCTGCTAAAGAATAATCTGCTCCATGCTTCTTAGCCCTAAGTCTAGAGAAAAAGCATCAGCTTGGCTCAACCCAGCCTTTGCACCAACTCTCTCTGGGTTATGTGGATTGCCCTCATCCAGTCAGCTACAGCTTAGGGGGCACAGGTCATGTGAATAGGTGAGGATAGATTCTCTACACAAAGAAAGACACAGATTAGAATGTCTACCACTGGCATATAGCTCCAAGCCAAAGAAAGGATTATCTAGTTGTGGAATTTTAGTCTTTTAAAAAGGCAAGGATCCTTCAAATCTTACCTACCTGCTCTGCTTAATTTTCCTCTGGAATCATTTTCTTCTTTGTGGTAATGAAATGGAACAGGACCCTATGGTCCTTGACCTTCCATGTTCTCTGCCTGCCTTCTGTCTGAAAAACTTCAGCCAAAGAATAAGTTTAATCAGAGAATTGAGAAAATGCAGAAACAGAGAAAAACAGTCAAAGGAGACCAAATAATAATAATGTAGACATTAAGTATAGTCAGGGACCTTTAGTTCCTTCTCAAGAGCTATAGATAATATTCTGAACCATATCCTGTGATCCGTCTTATAGATACTGAAACTCCCACCAGGTAGAAGTTGTCTACAAGATGATCAGTCTGTAGCCATGACATAAGCTGCTATAATTCTAATTATGGAATTGACCTCAAGGAGAGGGGAACAAACTGACCAGAGAACTGAAGATTAACTGTACATAAAATGATCAAATGACACTGGTCAGATCAGCGATGACCGATTTCACGATGACTGTCAGAGCTGACCGTACTGTTTCTGCATGTAGCCCTCTCCTTCAGCCAATAAAGCACTTGCCCACTGATTGTCAGCACAGAGGGTGGGGAGTTGGCTTTTGGACAGGAGTCCACACTCCCCCATGGTTGCTGGCCTCCAAAATAAAACAAACTTTCCTTTCCACCAAGCTGGCCTCTTTATGGCTTTTGAGTGGCAGGCAGTCGGACCCCACTTTCATTTATGGTAACACAGAAACTTTCTAAAAATATAAAATTTTGCTCATCCCCACTTTTCTTTGTTTGAATAAACCTGTATTTCTTTTGTCCACAGTTTAGCCATTGTCTTTCTTCTCTATTTGTTTATTCTCAGAATTTGAGTTAAGTTCAGTTCAGTAGCTCAGTCGTGTCAGACTCTTTGTGACCCCATGAACTGCAGCATGCCAAGCCTCCCTGTCCATCACCAATTCCCGGAGTCCACCCAAACCAATGTCAATCGAGTCGGTGATGCCACCCAATCATCTCATCCTCTCTTGTCCCCCTCTCCTCCTGTCCCCAATCCCTCCCAGAATCAGGGTCTTTTCAAATGAGTCAGTTCTTCGCATCAGGTGGCCAAAGTACTGGAGTTTCAGCTTCAACATCAGTCCTTCCAATGAACACCCAGGATTGATCTCCTTTAGGATGGACTGGTTGGATCTCCTTGCAGTCCAAGGGACTCTCAAGAGTCTTATCCAGCATCACAGTTCAAAAGCATCAATTCTTTGGCGTTCAGCTTTCTTTATAGTCCAACTCTCACATCCATACATGACCACTGGAAAAAACATAGCCTTGACTAGACAGAGCTTTGTTGGCAAAGTAACATCTCTGCTTTTTAATATGCTGTCTAGGTTGGCCATAACTTTCCTTCCAAGGAGTAAACGTCTTTTAATTTCATGGCTGCAATCACTATCTGCAGTGATTTTGGAGCCCCAAAAAATAAAGTCTGACACTATTTCCACTGTTTCCCCATCTATTTGCCACGAAGTGATGAGACTGGATGCCATGATCTTAGTTTTCTGAATGTTGAGCTTTAAGCCAACTTTTTCACTCTCCTCTTTCACTCTCATCAAGAGGCTCTTTAGTTCTTCTTCACTTTCTGCCATAAGGGTGGTGTCATCTGCATATCTGAGGTTATTGATATTTCTCCTGGCAATCTTGATTCCAGCTTGTGCTTCTTCCAGTCCACTGTTTCTCATGATGTACTCTGCATATAAGTTAAATAAGCAGGGTGACAATATACAGCCTTGATGAACACCTTTTCCTATGTGGAACCAGTCTGTTGTTCCATGTCCAGTTCTAACTGTTGCTTCCTGACCTGCATACAGGTTTCTCAAGAGGCAGGTCAGGTGGTCTGGTATTCCCATCTCTTTCAGAATTTTCCACAGTTTATTATAATCCACACAGTCAAAGGCTCAGAACTTTGAGTAGGAATTTTAAAAAACAGCCCCCAGTAGACTCTGTCTTCTGCAATATATATGCTCTTTAAACAGAAAATTCAGAATTAGTTTCTGGTGTCAAGTCCTATCTTGCAGGATGCATCTTCCCTCCAACCGAGTGCAGCGCATGATGACAAATGAGAAACAATCACTTCACACATCCTGGTAAAATTAAAATGCATTGTTGGAACAACGGGTGATTAGATCTTCATTTTGATATATGCCGCAGTGTCTTCAGAAATGAACTCATAAGACTTGATTTCGGAGAGAATGCAAATTTCCAGCCAAGGAATTCATTGAGAAGACTCTGTTTGTAAAGCAGGGTAGAGGTGAATCCGCTTGGGGCAGGTGGTCTCACATGGTGAATTCTGCTAGCTCAGACCTACACCTAGACACACAGTGTAGGTAACGGGTGTGGGGGAAGTACTCAGTACCTAGTTGAATATTCATTTCTACCACCTGTGGTATCATTATTAGCTGTGAAGTTTGTTATTAATATGCCTGAGCCATCTCCCAGGTGGAGTCATGGCTTGTTTCCTATAAATTATTAATATTAATCTTGGGGAAGAAAAGCTTGATTCAAAATTAATTTGAGTGAACTGTGCTTATTTACAGAGTAACTTATGTAAGTGGGAACATCAAGTTATCATCTGATGTGAATAAGAATTAATGTAAATTGCCTGGTCTGCCCTCTGTGGTTCTCAGTGCTCTTTACTGGGAGGAGAGGCAGAACATGGTTGGGCTTAAGAGTGTGACGCCTGGAGCAGGTGGCTTCTGGTTCATTTATTTTTTATAATTTTTATTTATTTGGCTGCACCAGGCCTTAATTGTTGCACAAATGATTTTCAGTCGCAGCCTGTGGGATCTACTGTACCTCCTGTACTGTACCGTGGGGTCCACTGTACCTCCTGTGGCTTCTGGTTTGATTTCAGCTCTGCCATTCCCTGGTGGCTCAGACGGTAAAGCATCTGTCTGCAATGCAGGAGACCCGGGTTCGATCCCTGGGTTGGGAAGATCCACTGGAGGAGGAAATGGCAGCCCACTCCAGTATTCTTGCCTGGAAAATCCCACGGACAGCGCAGTCTGGTAGGCTACTGTCCATGGGGTTGCAAAGAGTCGAACACGACTTCACTTTCACTTTCAGATGGTAAAGAGTCTGGTGGCAATGCAGGAGACCTGGGTTCTGTCTCTGGGTCTGGAAGATCCCCTGGAGAAGGAAGTGCCAACCCACTCCAGTATTCTTGCCTGGAAATTCCCATGGATGGAAGAGTCTGGCAGGGTACAGCCCATAGGGTTGCAAAGAGTTGGACACGACTGAGTGACTTCACTCACTCACTCACTCACTGCCATTTACTAGCAGTGTGATTTGGGGCAAAGTACTTAATCCATGATGATAATAATACCTAATGTGGAGGAGTGCTACTGGGCATAAATACATTTTTATTTTTGTGGATGAGATAACCAAGGCTCAGAGAATCAAGGGAAGAGAGTCTTTCCCAAGTTCACAGGGCTGGTGGATGGAGGGGTCAGTATTCAAATTCAAGACTAATAGCCTTCCATTAATGCCCTTCTTTACAGGCTGTGCTTCCCAAACTCATCTGTCATGAGAATTACCTGGGGGTGCTTGTTAAAAACACAGATTCCCAATCTTTGGAGAGGGATGGGGCATTGTGATATTAACAAGTGTCCCAGGTGGTAGGATTTGGTGGTGCATCCCCAGTTTCCATATTCCCCCTGAGCTTTTGCAGCTGGATAGATTTGTGCACAGACCTGCTTGTCCCCCTCTTCCCACTCAACCCTCCTTAATCAGCCTTATCCTTCCTCACAACCCTCCCTGTATCCACCCCTGTGCCTTTGAGAGTTTGGTCACTTAATCATCTTTTTAATCATCTCCAAGAATTCCCTAGGTCCTCGTGTGGTTGGTCACTTTGTAAGGTTTCGTCCTGATGACCCAGCTTTAACCCGTGAACCGTATTTTGTCTTCCTCTAGCCGACCCTGTATTCTGCATTCACTGCGTTTACTCCCCACCCCTTCCTTTCCTTGAGGTTTCTCACGACCATTGAGATGACCAAGCATGGCATAATTGCATGCAGTATTGTAATGAACCCTGAACTGTGGTATACATTTTTTCCAGTGCATGTCATAATAAAGTTCGCTATTACTTAAGCTGGAGAATTGATGTTTTCAAATTGTGGTGCCGGAGAAGACACTTGAGAATCCCTTGAACATCGAGGAGATCAAACTAGTCAATCCTACAGGAAATAAACCTTGAATATTCATTGGAAGAAGTGATGCTGAAGCTGAAACTCCAATACTTAGTCACAGGATGGGAAGAGTGGACTCACTGGAAAAGACCCTGATGCTGGGAAGGATTGAGTGCAGAAGGAGAAGGCAGTGACAGGGGATGAGATGGTTGGATGGCATCACCAACTCAATGGACACGAGTTTGAGAGAGTGTGACAGGCAGAGGATCCTGGCATGCTGCAGTCCATGGGGTCACAAAGGGTTGGACACGTTTAGTGACGAAACAACAATAACATCAAGTGTATACAGATTTATTTCAGATAAATTGATGACTGCCATGTATTTGATTGAAAGTGATTATATTTTAATCTAAAGGGCCAAATTGAGTACAGTGAGTTTCATTAGTAGCTGGCCAGCCCTGTGTAATTTGCAGAGCATCACCTCATTGACATGCTTCAGAGACTGCCTTGGCTACTTCGGGCAATGCCTGGATTTGGAACTCTGAGTCAGAGAGTAACTCCAGTTTCCAGTCAATTTCCCGCAAGGCCAAATGATGTTTCAAGAAACAATACCTTGTTGAAAAAACTTGATTTCTAAAATTGTGTAGGTCACAGTCAAATGCACTCACATCTGATGTGATGACAAATTGAATCAAGGACTTTGGCCCACAGGCAGCCACTGGAGGAACTAAGCCTGAATCAGATGCAAAAATGAGCAGTTGTATGTGTGATTGTGGTCCAAATAAATGATGCTTAGAAACACCAAATTGATTGCGTACTCAGGAAAGGACAAATAATTGGGTGAGTGAAATCTGTAGCTGCTTATTTACACACCAATATGGATTTTCAACTGAGAGGCATATGATTATTCCAGGTCCAGGGGAGGGTTTCTTTGAGGAAAGGATTTATACACATTTGTAAAATCATATTGGGTTCTTTCATTCCATGATTGTTAAACTTTCCTTGCATTTATCATAATTCACAAAAAATAACATGAGCAAACCTTGTAAAGAAAACTGTTCTACTCAGGCAAGTATAAATTTTTGGCATTCTAAGATTGTATTAATTCAATTTTTTTTAAATGGGTCCTAGACATTTGGAGGAAAGATCCAACTCAAAATATTGTTAGGGGGGACTTTCCTGATGGTCCGGTGGCTAAGACTTTGTGCTTTCAATGCAGGGGCCCAGGTTCATTTCCTGGTCAGGGAACTAGATCTCACATGCTGCAACTAAGACCCAGCTCAGCCAGATAAATAAATATAAAAAATTTGGTTAGAATGCTTTACAGGGCACATGCAAAGATGGAGGTCAAGTATTGTTAACCAAATACGTGACCTTGAGCAACTAACTCCCTTCATCTCTCTGAGCCTCACATTTCTCACGCATAAAATGGAATACTGCTATCTCAATGACTGTTGAGATAATGATGTATCCTGGTATAGGCAAGAGTGCCTGGGACAGCCCAGAAGCAATCGGCTGACATGGTTTTAGGCTTGGTGGAAAAGAGCAGCTTAGGTGGAATTCTGCAGACTGGACCTGCAATGGGAGGCAAAGGGTGTCTTTCAGGACTTGGGAAATTTTGATGTGATTGAATTGTGAGGTGATGTTAGAATACGTAGCTTGGTCCATATCACAGAGTGATGATGATGGATGCCCTTGATGGCTAGGTTAGCATGTCCAAGCTAGAATGGTCTTCTGGAGCTTCAACCACTCCTCTCAGCAATGGCTCAAAGCCTAATCCTTCCTAAATGATTTGCTAGGTATTTCAGTCCTTTAAAACCACAGTTCTATGGCCCAGCAAGTTTGGGAAATGGTCCAGCATTATATCCCTCTTAGGCTAACCTTGTTAATGTGAACAGTATCAGCTCTACATGGGTTAGTAGCCCCATGTGGCTATTTAACTAGAAATGAATATTTATTAATATTTAATCAAATTAAAAAGAGTTCCTGGGACTTTCCTGGTGGTCTAGTGGTTAAGACTTCACATTCCAATGCAGGGGGTTGTGAGTGCAATCCCTGGTTGAAGAGTTAAGATCAAACACGCCTTACGGTCAAAAACCCAAAACATTAGCCAGAAACAATATTGTAACAAACTTTATGAAGACTTTAAAAATAGTGCACATTAAAAAAAATAAACCTTTAAAAATAAACAAAGCAAAAACAAAAGCCAGTTCTTCAGTGGCGCTAGCTACATTTCCAGTGCTGGAGAGCCACGTGTGGCTGATGGCCACAATATTGGAAAGTGCACATATAGAGCATTTCCATCACTGCAGGAACGTTCTAGGGGATAAGGGCTTCCTTGGTTGCTCAGTGGTAAAGAATCTGCCTGCCAATGATGGAAATTCAGGTTCCATCCCTGGGTCGGGAAGATCCCTTGGAGAAGGGAATGACAACTCACTCCAGTATTCTTGCCTGGAGAATCCCATGGACTGAGAAGCCTGGTGGGCTACAGTCCCTGGGGTTGCAAAGAGTCAGGCATGACTAAATGACTAACACTTTCACACTTTTTTTCTATTGGATAGTGCAGGAAAGGCTCTGAGGCCTCTGGTAATAAAATATCTTATTTCATTTTAAATAACCAGACTTTTAAATAACCAGCAGGGCTTCTCTTCCCTGAGATGCTGTTTAGAAAATAATTTGGCATTCTTGGAGAGGTGGATACACTGGATCTGGTATTCCAGGACCAGCTTAGCAGCTCCGATATCCTTACAATGCTTTAATCTGTTCTTGCTGCTACATATTTATCTGAGTTCCAGTCTTTGTCGAAAGATTAATTATTTTGATACTCTAAGATCCACCTCACCATGTCTCGGGTAAACTTGTCAACAGCCAAAGGTCCCTGTTATAGACGCAGAACTTCAGAGATGAAAGGGACCTTAGAGATTATGTAAATTAACTTCCTTATTTTATTTATGAGTAAACTGAAGCCCAGAAATATTGTGTGACTTTCCCAAGGTCACTAAATTAATAGCAATTTTTCCTGCTCCTGATACCTACTTCTTACTATGGCTACTGGTTAATCTTCTGTTCACAAATTGAAGGGAAAAAATCAATTATTATTTAATTAGGGTTATATCAATGATAATATGGGTCTTATCCCTAGTTTGAGATCTTGCCTGTCTTTGTGAGAGTGGTCTCTGAGTAAATTTATTCTGTATTTCTTAGCCCAACTTGTTTTTACAAGCTCTGACTGGATAGGGCTTATCAGTGAAGAAATCACCCATCACTCAATTTCTTCCTTCTACTTTATGGTCTTCCCTGGTGGTTCAGCAGTAAAGAGTCCACCTGCAGCGCAGGAGATGCAGGAGACGCGGGTTTGATCCCTGGGTCAGGAAGATCCCCTGGAGGAGGGTGTGACAACCCATTCCAGTAGTTTTGCTGGGAAAAACCCATAGACAGAGGATTCTGGTGGGCTTGGTCCATGGGGTCGCAAAGAGTCGGACTCGACCGAAGTGACTGAGTACGCATATACTTTATACAAAAGTCTTTGATGATTTTTCTGCAATCGACCGATAGCAATCAGCCAATAATGACTTCACAAGTTTGCGTTTGCTTTCATACCCACTTGGTGCTCCTTTGATTGCAATCTTAGCTAGATCCCAGCTGCTTTTCACATTTTTTTTTTTTGGCCATTGGATAGGATATAAAAGCAAGTGAAAATTGCAGGCTGCTAGTGGAAGAAAAATGACTTCTCCCTAGTTTATAGCAAGGTCGGCATTTGCTGGGAAGGATTTAGTTCCGAGATGCAGGCCAGATATGCATTTCTGTGCCCCCCAGTCTGGGGAGGAAGGTTACTCAGGTGGGTGGCACGTAGGCTGTAAAAGGAAGCCAGGTCATCTGTCAGGGTAATGTCTTGGGAGGAATTGCTCTATGAAGGCTGTGATCTGGAACGAATATATTTTTGGCACCTTTGCTAGGATGTCAGTGGGAAAGCCCCATTAGTCATCTCTGCCAGATGGGGGCTTCTGGAAACCTCTGTGCCTCTGTATATGTCTCTATTGATGAAAACGCTGAAGCCACAAGGGCTGTGACCGCAAATGTGTCATCCTACAGATCCTAGGGCCCTGCAAGGATCACACAGAGGGCATGAGCCAAGGAACCTGATCTTTGAAAGCTTTGAGTTTTGAAATGTGGGAAATGTTATGTTCACTGTGTCTCCTGGAATAAATTTTCGGAGAATTTTGATTTCAGAGGCTGAGCCCACTTAGGCTATGCCAGAATCTTTGAAGGAGGGACCCTCTCAGGGTCTTTTTTGAGCTCTCTGGTCCTTGAGAATCACTGTTTTTGAGAAAAAAAAAAATTGTTTTTTTCAGGGTGTCATCAACTGCAAGAGGAGTACTGTAACTCCTTTTTTTTTTTTTTTTTTGCCTTTTTATACTTTTTATACATGGGGTTCTCAAGTCAAGAATACTGAAATGGTTTGCCATTCTTTTCTTCAGTGAACCATGTTTTGTCTGACTCAATGGACATGAGTTTGAGCAAACTCCAGGAGATGATGAAAGACAGAGAAACCTGACGTGTTGCAATAAGAAGTTGGACACAGCTTAGTGACTAAACAACAGCAATGAGTACAACTTAATTATTAGTAAAGAGAATGATGTCGGTTTGTTTCAACTTTACTGAATTCAAATTTTGCTCATCTACACGAGTTTGAGCACGCTCTGGGAAATGGTGAAGGACAGGGAAGCCTGGGGTGCTACAGCCCATGGTGTCACAAGGAGTCAGGCATGACTGAGTGACTGAACAACAACAGCACCATATAAAATCTGGAATGGGTTTCCTGTTTAAAGACGCAATATCACAGCAGAGAAGCTTGTTCTATTTTAGTTCGACCTGCTTGCAGTGTTTCTTCCCATCTTATTACATGTAGCCACAGTTACAGAAAATCCTGGCTCAAGTTGTGACCCAGAGATTCAAGTCATCTGCATTTTTTCTTTTGTGGAGTGCTCTACACACAATGTTCAGTTGTTAGAGCAAGACCTGGAGTGCCTGTCTGACATCAGACCCTTTGCTGTTCTCTATAGCTCTCTTCTGCTCCGTGGAGTGAGGTGGCTGTGTTAGCAGAGCTCATTCTAATGGATGGATTTTTTTTTTTTAATTCAAGTATACTCAATTTACAATGTCATGTGAGTTTCAGATGGACAGCACAGTGATTCAATCATTCATATATGGGTGCACGTGCTAAGTCGCTTCAGTCGTGTCCAACTCTTTCTGTGACCCCATGGGCCATAACCTACCAGGCTCCTCTGTCCATGGGATTCTTCAGCTGGAGAATACTGGAGTGGGTTGCTGTGCCCTCCACCATGAGATTTTCCCCACCTGGGAATTGAACCCGAGTCTCTTTATGTCCCCTGCATTGGCAAGCGGCTTCTTTACCACTAGGGCCACCTGGGAAGCCCCTTACACATACATCCATGTATATATATTCTTTTCAGACTCTTCTCTGTTATAAAATATTACAGAATACTGAGTGTGGTTCCCTGTGCTATACTGTAGGTCCATATTGATTGTTTATTTGATATATAGAAGTATGTATATGTTAATCCCAGCCTCCTAATTTAATTCTCTGCCACTCCTTTCCCCTGTGGTAACCATAAGTTTGTTTTCTGTCTTTGAGTCTATTTATGTTCTGTGAATAAGTTCATTTGTGTCTTTTTTTTTTAGAGTCCACATACAAATGATATCATATGACATTTGTCTTTCTCTATCTGAGCTCCTTCACTTTTTATGCCAATCTCTAGGTTTATCCATGTTGTTGCAAATGGCATTGTTTCATTCTTTTTAATGGCTGAGTAGTATTCCACATCTTCTTTATCCATTAATCTGTCAATAGACATTTAGCTGGCTTCCATATCTTGAATATTGGAATTAATGCTGCTATGAACATAGGGGTGCATGTCTCTTTTTGAATTAGAGATTTTCTCTGGATATATGCCCAGGAGTAAGATTGCTGGATCATATAGTAACTATGTTTAGTTTTTTAAGGCATCTCCATACTGTTTTCCATAGTGACTGCACGGATTTACATTCCCACCAATAGCATAGGAGGTTCCTTTTTCTCCAAATCCTCTCCAGTGTTTGTTATTTATACACTTTTAGATGATGGCCATTATGACCAGAGTGAAGTGATATCTCATGATAGTTTTGATTTGCATTTCTCTGATAATCATGGATGTATTTGAGCCTCTCTGAAGTCTCTGAGGTCCATGAGGCTCAGATCATGAACTTCTTATTACCAAATTCAGACTTAAATTGAAGAAAGTAGGGAAAACCACTAGACCATTCAGGTATGACCTAAATCAAATCCCTTATGATTATACAGTGGAAGTGAGAAATAGATTTAAGGGACTAGATCTGATAGATAGAGTGCCTGATGAACTATGGATGGAGGTTCATGACATTGTACAGGAGACAGGGATCAAGATCATCCCCATGGAAAAAAAATGCAAAAAAGCAAAATGGCTGTCTGGGGAGGCCTTATAAATAGCTGTGAAAAGAAGAGAAGCGAAAAGCAAAGGAGAAAAGGAAAGATATAAGCATCTGAATGCAGAGTTCCAAAGAATAGCAAGAAGAGATAAGAAAGCCTTCCTCAGCGATCTATGCAAAGAAATAGAGGAAAACAACAGAATGGGGAAGACTAGGGATCTCTTCAAGAAAATTAGAGATACCAAGGGAATACTTCATGCAAAGATGGGTTCGATAAAGGACAGAAATGGTACAGACCTAACAGAAGCAGAAGATATTAAGAAGAAGTGGTAAGAATACACAGAAGAACTGTACAAAAAAGATCTTCACGACCAAGATAATCACGATGGTGTGCTCACTGACCTAGAGCCAGACATTCTGGAATGTGAAGTCAAGTGGGCCTTAGGAAGCATCACTGCAAACAAAGCTAGTGGAGGTGATGGAATTCCAGTTGAGCTATTCCAAATCCTGAAAGATGATGCTGTGAAAGTGCTGCACTCAATATGCCAGCAAATTTGGAAAACTCAGCAGTGGCCACAGGACTGGAAAAGTCAGTTTTCATTCCAATCACAAAGAAAGGCAATGCCAAAGAATACTCAAACTACTGTACAATTGCACTCATCTCACACGCTAGTAAAGTAATGCTTAAAATTATCCAAGACAGGCTTCAGCAATATGTGAACCATGAATTTCCTGATGTTCAAGCTGGTTTTAGAAAAGGCAGAGGAACCAGAGATCAAATTGCCAACATCCTCTGGATCATGGAAAAAGCAAGAGAGTTCCAGAAAAACATCTATTTCTGCTTTATTGACTATGCCAAAGCCTTTGACTGTGTGGATCACAATAAACTGTGGAAAATTCTGAAAGAGATGGGAATACCAGACCACCTGACCTGCCTCTTGAGAAATCTGTATGCAGGTCAGGAAGCAACAATTAAAACTGGACATAGAACAACATACTGGTTCCAAAGAGGAAAAGGAGGACGTCAAGGCTGTATCTTGTCACCCTGCTTATTTAACTTATATGCAGAGTACATCATGAGAAACGCTGGACTGGAAGAAACACAAGCTGGAATCAAGATTGCCGGGAGAAATATCAATAACCTCAGATATGCAGATGACACCACCCTTATGGCAGAAAGTGAAGAGGAACTCAAAAGCCTCTTGATGAAAGTGAAAGAGAAGAGTGAAAAAGTTGGCTTAAAGCTCAACATTCAGAAAACGAAGATCATGGCATCTGGTCCCATCACTTAATGGGAAATAGATGGGGAAACAGTGGAAACAGTGTCAGACTTTATTTTGGGGGGCTCCAAAATCACTGCAGATGGTGATTGCAGCCATGAAATTAAAAGATGCATACTCCTTGGAAAGAAAGTTATGACCAACCTGGATAGCATATTGAAAAGCAGAGACATTACTTTGCCAACAAAGGTCCATCTAGTCAAGGCTATGGTTTTTCCAGTAGTCATGTATAGATGTGAGAGTTGGACTGTGAAGAAAGCTGAGCACCGAAGAATTGATGCTTTTTAACTGTGGTGTTGGAGAAGACTCTTGAGAGTCCCTTGGACTGCAAGGAGATCCAACCAGTCCATTCTGAAGGAGATCAGTCCTGGGATTTCTTTGGAAGGAATGATGCTAAAGCTGAAACTCCAGTACTTTGGCCACCTGATGCGAAGAGTTGACTCATTGGAAAAGAGTCTGATGCTGGGAGGGATTGGGGGCAGGAGGAGAAGGGGATGACAGAGGATGAGATGGCTGGATGGCATCACTGACTTGATGGACGTGAGTCTGAGTGAACTCTGGGTGTTGGTGTTGGACAGGGAGGCTTGGCATGCTGTGATTCATGGGGTCATGGAGTCGGACACGACTGAGCGACTGAACTGAACTGAACTGAACTGAGGTCCCTGGTGGCTCAGATGGTAAAGAATCTTCCTGCAGTGCAGGAGACCTGGGTTCGATCCTTGGGTTGGGAAGAACCCCTGGAGAAGGGAGTGGCTATCCACTCCAGTATTCTGACCTGGAAAGTTCCATGGACTGTATAGTCCATGGGGTCACAAAAAGTCGGACACGACTGAGTGACTTTCACTTCACTGAGGTTGCTTGAATCCAGAGGTTTATCAGCAGTGGGCATAATCTCTCTTAGAGAGGAAAAGCTCCGTGTAGAAGAAATAGCCCCAGGACAAGAGTGACTAGACAAGTGTCCTGCTTTTGCTTACCCACCAGCCAACTTTTGGCCTTGGGCATGTCTGTTCTTGTTTCTTTCTTTAGCTGTAAAATGAGGTGATAATGCTGGGAATGAAACTAGATTCACTAAACTTAGCAGCCCTTTGATCTAAAAGGATGAACTGTCACATTTGGTATTACTGGCCAATTCCTCCCTAAAAATGTCTACCTTTTAGGCCCTTGAGCCACCTTTTTCATTACTGGGTTAAGCAAAACCCTGGTAACTCAGACTAGAAAGAAGACAGCTTTGTCGTCGAGGAGCTCCCAAAATATGTAAACATCATCTAACAAGTTTTTCTCTGTCTGAATGCTCCTTCTTATTTCTATCCAATTCTTCAATTTTGTTTTTGTTCTGCTACCAATTCGCTTCAAGTTGTCCATATAGTCACCTTGGAAGAGTTCTCAACCCCCTGGTTTCAACTACCATTTAAATGCTACTGATTAAAAATTATGTATCTTTCACCATGAACCCCCAGTGCTTGAGTTTATAAATTTATACTTACAGGTACATCCTCATCACCTCTACCTGGCTATCCCTCAAGATCTTTAAACTCAGAAAAGTTTGGAACTAAACTCATTTTACTCTTACCTACTTCTTCCCTTCTGCTGTAAAATCTACTCCTTCTCTTGAATTTCTTACTTCTGTTAAGGGCATGCCACCCAGTTACTCAGATTAGAACTGAAGAGTCATCTGCCTTCCTCTCCCCCAATATCTAATTGGCCACATAGGCTTTAGAATCCACCCAAGAAATGTCACTGGTCTCTGCCTTCTCTTTCGTCTCACTCCTGTTTCTGCCCCTTAAGGCATGGGTTAGCTTTCACTAGGAATTTATCAATTTTAAGATGCCCATCACCCCCAGTTGTGTCTGACTCTTTGCGACCCATGAATTGCAGCATGCCAGGTTCCTCTGTCCTTCACGATCTCCTGGAGTTTGCTCAAACTCATGTCCTTTGGGTCAGTGATGCTACTTCCCAATCGTTCACATTTCCCAAGTCAGGACGCATCTTCGAGTTTGTGTTGGCTGAGCAGTAGTCATGAGGTAGATACCACAGCCTGTCATCTGCACCTAAACTTGCAGAATGGGCCTCAGTTTCTTGGACACCCCAGAGACAATACTGCTGCTGCTGCTAAGTTGCTTCAGTCGTGTCCGACTCCGTGTGACCCCATAGACGGCAGCCCACCAGGCTCCCCCGTCCCTGGGATTCTCCAGGCAAGAACACTGGAGTGGGTTGTCATTTCCTTCTCCAATGCATGCATGCATGCTAAGTTGCCTCAGTCATGTCTGACTCTGTGCGACCCTATGGACAGCAGCTTACCAGGCTCCTGCATCCACAGGATTCTCCAGGCAAGAATACTGGAGTGGGGTGCCATTTCCTTCTCCAAGAGACAATACTGGAGCACTTTTAAAGAGTTTTTTGATGTGGACCATTTTTAAAGTATTTATTGAATTTGTTAGAATATTGTTTCTGTTTTATGGTTTGGGTTTTATGGCCATGAGTCATGTGGGATCTTTAGCTCCTTGACCTGGGATCAAACCCCCACTCCCTGCTTTGGAAGGTGAAGTCTTAACCAAAGAAGTCCACCAAAGAAGACCACCAAAGTCCCCAATAGTGGAGCATTTTTTAAAAGAAATTAAGCATCATTAAAACTCCAGATGGCTCTTGAGTGGAAAAATATTCCAGAAGAGTCAGACATCGTGAAAAAGTGCTAGGAACACCTTAAATAAATTATTTTGCTTTTATTTTCCTTTCCATGCATGCTCATGGGTGAAGTACAGTAAAAATCTGTCAGGATAAATCTAAGAGAACCCTTTTAATAAATATAAAACAAAAATTCCAAATGATAAGAGACATTGTGTTAACATTAAATTGGCAGACATTTTCTTTCTAGAGATAAATAAAATAATGGTGTGACTAATAATTGATTATATCTTAGACTTGCTAAAACATAGATAAAATACAAAACTCCCTAATGAACCAATACTTGCACTATTCTTCTCCAGGCCTCCACACCTTCAGTTTCTTCCCCTCTTGTCCGTTTTCCACATCATCACCAGCATACCCAGATCTGATTGTATCATCCCCTATGGCAGTGGTTCTCACACTCAGGGAGCATCAGAGTTCCCTGGTGGGGGGTTTGTTAAAACACAGGTACCTATGCCCCAGCCCTTGAGTTTCTTATTCAGTAGGTCTGGGTTAGGGCTGGAGAAGTTTCATTTTTAAAAAAAAATTATTTATTTACTTTTTACAGTATGCCCTTGTTGGTTATCTCTTTTAAATATAGCAGTGTGTACATGTCAATCCCAAACTCCAAGTATCCTTGCTCCTGACCCTTCCCCCTGGTAACCATAAGTTCATTCTCTAAGACTGCCTCTGAGTCTGCCGCTATTTTATAAATAAGTTCATTCGTATTGTTTTCTTTTTCTCGGATTCCATACATAAGCACTATCATATGATATTTGTCTTTGTCTGGCTTGCTTCACTCAGTTTGATAATCCATCCATGTTGTTGCAAATAGCACTATTTCATTCTTTTTAATGGCTGAGTTATACTCTGTTGTGTATGCTTTCCTGGTGGCTCAGGTGGTAAAGAATCTGCCTGCAATGCTGGAGACCTGGGTTCTAACCCTGGGTCAGGAAGTTCCCCTGGAGAAGGGAATGGCAACCCAATCCGGTATTCTTGCCAGGAAAATTCCATGGACAGAGAAGCCTGGCAGGCTACAGTCCAAAGGGTTGCAAAGAGTTGGACACAACTGAGCAACTAACACACATATGCACAATAGTCCATTGTACGTATACACCACACCTTCTTTATTCATTCATCTGTGTATGGACATTTAGATTGCATCATGTCTTGATTGGAGAAGGAAATGGCAACCCATTCCAGTACTCTTGCCTGGAAAATCCCATGGACACAGGAGCCTGGTGGGCTACAGTGCATGGGGCCGCATAGAGTCAGATATGACTGGCCGATTTCACTTCACTTCACTCACTTCACTTCATACTTGATCACTGGAGAAGGAATGGAAACCCAACCCAGTTTTCTTTCCTGGAGAATCCCATGGACAGAGGAGCCTGGAGGGCCATGGTCCATGGGGTCGCAGAGAGTCGGACATGACTGAAGTGACTGAGCTCACGTCTTGACTATTGTAAATAGTGCAGCAATGAACACTGGGGTATATGTACCCTTTTGAAACATGTTAGACCATATGGTAGCTTTGTTTTTATTTTTTTAAGCAACCTCCATACTGTTCTCAGTAGTGGCTGTACCAATTTACATTCCCGCCAACAGTGTAGGAAGATTCCCTTTTCTCCACACCCTCTCCAGCATTTATTACTTGTAGATATTTTGATGATGGCTATTTTGACCAGTGTGAGGTGATATCTCATTGAATGTAAATTGGTACAGCCACTACTGAGAAGAGCATGAAGGCTGCTGAAAAAACTAAAAACAGAGCTACCATATGGTCTAGCAATTCTACTCCTGGACATATAGCCACAGAAAAGCATGTTTCAAGAGGGTACATACACCCCAGTGTTCATTGATTTTCATTTCTCTAATAATTAGTGATGTTGAGCATCTTTTCAACATCTTTAGTGATACTGTGTCTCTTGGCCATCTGTATGTAGAAGTTGCATTTTTTTTTCTTCAGTTCAGTTCAGTTGCTCAGTCATGTCCAACTGTTTGCGACCCCATAAATCACAGCACACCAGGCCTCCCTGTCCATCACCAACTCCTGGAGTTCACTCAAACTCATGTCCATCGGGTCGGTGATGCCATCCAACCATCTCATCCTCTGTCGTCCCCTTCTCCTCCTGCGCTCAATCCCTCTCAGCATCAAGGTCTTTTACAGTGAGTCAACTCTTCGCATCAGGTGGCCAAAGTATTGGAGTTTCAGCTTTACCATCAGTCCTTCCAATGAACACCCAGGACTGATTTCCTTTAGGATGCACTGGTTGGATCTCCTTGCAGTCCAAGGGACTCTCAGGAGTCTTCTCCAACACCACAGTTCAAAAGCATCAATTCTTCGGCGCTCAGCTTTCTTCACAGTCCAGCTCTCACATCCTTACACGACTACTGGAAAAACCATAGCCTTGACTAGATGGACCTTTGTTGGCAAAGTAATATCTCTTGCTTTTTAATATGCTATCTAGGTTGGTCGTAACTTTCCTTCCAAGGAGTAAGCATTTTTAATTTCATGGCTGCAATCACCATCTGCAGTGATTTTGGAGCCCCCAAAAATAAAGTCTGACACTGTTTCCACTGTTTCCCCATCTATTTCCCATGAAGTGATGGGATCAGATGCTATGATCTTGGTTTTCTGAATGTTGAGCTTTAAGCCAACTTTTCCACTCTCTCACTTTCATCAAGAGGCTTTTGAGTTCCTCTTCACTTTCTGCCATAAGGGTGGTGTCATCTGCATATCTGAGGTTATTGATGTTTCTCCCGGCAATCTTGATTCCAGCTTGTGCTTCTTCCAGCCCAGCGTTTCTCATGATGTACACTGCATAGAAGTTAAATAAGCAGGGTGACAAGATACAGCCTTGACGTCCTCCTTTTCCTATTTGGAACCAGTCTGTTGTTCCATGTCCAGTTCGAACTGTTGCTTCCTGACCTGCATACAGGTTTCTCAAGAGGCAGGTCAGGTGGTCTGGTATTCCCATCTCTTTCAGAATTTTCCACAGTTTATTGTGATGCGCACAGTCAAAGGCTTTGGCATAGTCCATAAAGCAGAAATAGACATTTTTCTGGAACTCTCTTGCTTTTTTTTCTTACCTTTCTTTAAAAAACCCTTTTTTAATTGAAGTGCAGTTGCTTTATACTGACTGCTGTGTCAGTTTCTGCTGTACAGCCAGGTGAATCACTCGTATGTATATATGTAAGAAGCTGCATTTTTTAAGTTCCCAGGTGATAGTAATGCCACTGGCCCAGGGACCACCCTGGAGAGCCGCTACCCTTTGGCATTAAATCCAAGCTTCTTCTACAGCAGTCAAGGCTCGTTCTTGAGCACTATGATTGCACATGTGCAGCATCATTTCCTGGTGTTCTCACTCACTGTTCCTCCATCCTTGTCTGGAACCCCATTCTCAAGCATGGTGGGCACTTCATGTTTCTGTGATTTTTTTTTTTAATACACTTCCTGAGAACTATTTGGCTTTTAAGAAACAGTTCAATGAACACAGTCTTCAGTGGAAAATATTTCTTTCACTTATCTTTTCCAAAGAGGTAAATTTTGGGATGTTTATCTTTTCAGGTCAACTTCCAAGACAGCTAAATTCAGTGCTCAGGCTCTTCCAGTAAGTAGAAAGATACTCTTTTGGGACCAACAGGTCATGAAGTTTGACGGGGTTTTCCAATTTTCTAGATTATCAATTTGGCAATCGTCCCTACACAAAATACAGAACTTATTGTGAGTCAGCAGAGCCATTATTGTGATAATTCTAAATATTTATAAGATGTTGTAAATATATAGTACTGAAAAGCCACTTAAATTGTACAAACTGACGAAATCTTCCATGTTTCAAAGTATTTGTAGTTTAGGTTCATAAATAATAGGACAAGATACAAACTGTGGGAAGTGGGAGCTCAGGCATAAGAGGAACACAGGAAGGTGATTTTAAGATGTGCTGTGAGGCAGAAAAACCATGGGTTATTGTTTGAAGACTTGTGGCCTTTGACAAATGGACCTAAGTTTGAAGTCATATAAGGATTTAGGCTGTATTTTGTAGGAATAGTTATTACTTTGTTGATCTATTTAAGTTATGGACTATTTCCCGAGTAGGAGCTTGACCAGATTTATATGTTATCCATGTATGTTCACATACACACATACATGCACACACAGATCAACAGATACACACACTGATTCCTACAATGCAAGAGCTTCAGAAATGTAGAATTAGTGAAGCTGTGAGATGGGCAGTGTTCCTGGGTCTGCTCAAGTTTCATGAATAGAACTTTCATCCTTCAATAACTTATTCAATGAACACTGGAGCGCATAGTGTATGCAAACTGTATCATAACTCTGGAAATGCAACAGGGAATGGGTTTATACCATTGTGTTGCACAATAATGAAAGAATGAATGAATGAAAGCCTTTATAAAGTCTTAAATAAAAAGACAAGGCAGAATATAAATAATGTAATAGTTTCTACGTTTTTAGCATTTCTGGAACCCTTTCCAGGCTCATACTGGTGTTCCCATGCATTTATCAGCTGTCACAACTGCCTAGAGTAAGTACAATTATTATTCCTGAGCAAATGGATGCTTAGAGATTCCAGTCTAAGAACCTCATCCAACTATTATGTAGCCAAGAAGTTGTAGAGTTAGGACTATAGTGAGTTTATCCTTATGCTCTGTGTGTAGTTTCTAGTCTGCGATGCTGTTGTCTAATCAGGGAGATCATTTAATAAACAATTACAATACAATGTGATATGAAAGGGGAAATTCGGGGCAGGGGGTGCAACTAGGAACACATTAAAGGAGCAAGGAAAGGTTTTCCAGGGGAAATGAAGTCTAGCAGTTAGCCAGATTTGGGGAAAAGGTATCTGCAAAGACCTGGGGGTGTGGGCGAGGCTGGCTGTGTGAGGGACTGGCGGAAGGTCAGCAGAGCTGGAGTGTGAACCTCCTCCCAGAGAAGGTCAGTAGTGTCCTACGTGACTTCAGTTACCAACTAGACATTAACGGTTCCCAACATACTCTCTTGGAGTTTAGTTGTAGCTTGGTTTGAATTTCAACATAAATATTTCAGCCTCAACAGGGTTGCAAGCATCTTGTGCACTGGGTGTATGTCTCATAATATGTGTATTATTCAGTGTAGTACAGTTCTATTTCTGGGAGCCATTAATGAAATTTGTAGAAAAAAAGCATTCCATTAAATGGCATGGGAGATTGAGTACTCTTACAATATGGTGGCTTAGTGATTCTCTCTACTCCTCCAAGCAGGATAAAGGAAGAATGTGACCAGGTTGCTCCTAGTCCCTGGCACAGCTCAGCAGTTCCACCTGGTCTCTCTAAGGCAGGGGTGATCTTTGTAAAGAGCTGACTGCCTGTCTGCACAGATTTGGGTTACAACCCGCCAGAAGGAGGCCTCATGTAGAGCATGTGAGTAGCTAGAGTGCACTCATGAAGAAAAACAGAGGGAAGAAAATACCTTGAAGGAGCAGAGGCTTCTCCCATCCCTTTCTTCTGTTGGGAAGTTGAGTGCCTGATTTTCTAAGGTGCTTTCATACCAGTCTTAGGAGATGGCCAGGTATTTTTTCGTATGTCAAATATTTAGTTTTCAAACATTGTTATCAGAACACAAAGGTCATGTAACAGGCAGAGCCAGTCCCCAGGAACCCAGCCTGGCACAAAATTTCTCAGGGCATTAGTCATGGCTTCAATCCTTCCCACCCTTGTCCGATTCTTTCCAATGAGAAAAACACAAGTATAAATGTTGTACATGCTCTACCTGTAGACTTATGACTGGTTTGAGGTTGAAGACCAAGCCTCACCTTCCCTCCCAGTTGCCACTGTTTTTCATATTAGTGAAATACACACATACACATATATACCCTACACCCTAAATTAAAATGGCATTTTTTAGACTCTTGACTCCATGAAATAAAGTGATAATAGAATATTAACATTAAAAGTCAGGTTTTGGCAGTAACTTACACAACATTTTGGTTTTCTTCAAATCAGACTAAATAACCACACTGAATAACCATCTGAATGATTTGATGAGTCCCAGATAGTTTTTCAAAATGTGACTGCATATGTTTCATATTAGTGAAATACACAGGCACACATATGATTGGAAGTCTTTTAATAACAATGCATGTATGACCTAGAAACTCCCCAATGAATCAATACTTTCACTATGAATCAATTACAAAGAAATCTAGGATTAGTTCTGAGATCTGCTCGTTTGCTAAAAAAAAACAAACAAACAAGAATCGAACTTATTTTGTACTAATACAAAGAAATAAATATGCGCTAGGCAAGTTTGATGAGGATTTGTGACTCTGCGTCAGCACCATAGGTCTTTCAGGATGGTGTCCACTGCAGTTCCCCTGAAGTCCACTCTAGTGCTTGAATTTCATGACAATATCAGTGGATTTTTGGTTATAATCACTCTAGGCTATAATAGTGTCAGATTTTTCATTGCATTTTTCTACTTTTGAAAGCCATGTAATGTGACAGGCTTCCCAGGTGACACGAGTGGTAAAGAACCTGCCTGCCAATGCAGGAGACACAAGAGAGGGAGATTCAATCCCTGGGTCAGGAAGATCCCCTGGAGGAGGGCATGGCAACCCACTCCAGTATTCTTGCCTGGGGAATCCCATGCACAGAGAAGCCTGGGGGGCTACAGTCCTCAGGGTCACAAAGAGTCGGACCCTACTGAAGCGACTTAGCATGCACACATGAAAGATAAGAGGACTGCAATAGCAAAAATCTACCTAAAATCATAGAATAAGAAGGCAGTCTTTATTTCTTGGATCTTGGATATACATAATATGTAATTATATATATATATATATATATATATATATATATACATTTTAATCATCTTCTATGAAAGAAAACATTAACATATTGATGCTACAGTGGTGGGATGGGGAATAAACTGACAACTTTGACAGATGAACAAAGTGTTTTATTTGCTTGGTTCTCAACAGAGCAGATATCTGAAAAACTTTAAGAAAGCCTTTCTTCTGCTTGTCGTTGGATTTCATGAGCCATAATAAGCACCCTTGGGGATTTCTGAGTAGTGTGTGATATTCTGGCAATACTTCTGGAGCAGGCCTCAGCGAACTGGACACGTTCCCAGTCTGTGATCATTGAAGAAGAGGCTCTTTTCTTGTATCAGATTTCTGTGACTTGCTTTGAGTTTATTTTTAAGGATTGGAAGCAGTCTTCTAGCTCTTGGATCAGTAGAGCAAACAAAAGCAGGACTCTTCATGGATCATAGCTGGGTTCTTCCCTTGGAGACCAGCTTTTGGAACTCCATCCAGAGGTCAGGGGCTCTTTGCCCACACGTCTCTCCAAGCCAGATGATGGTAACCCAACAGACCACAGCATGAACTCTGCAGTGAGTCCTACTAAGCCCTCGAGAGCTCACTGCCAGAATGGACTCCAGCCTGGCCTGCATGGTTCCAACTCTTTGGTTCTTTTCCATCAGCTTGGGTTACCTGTCTAAAGACCACTCTGTCCCAAACACTGAAGCCCTGCTTCCAGCCCCAGGACCTTTGCTATAAAGCAAGGTGATCTAGTGTTGCAGTTGAGAGTGTGACTTTCACCATTTAGGTTCAAATTCCAGTTTGGCTACTTACTCACTTGGCAAATCACATTTCTGTCATGCAGTCCTGCATCAGGAAATGGAGAGAGAATACTATCTACTTTGTAAGATGCTAGAAGGTTAAATGACTAATATGTGCTAAGTATTGGGTTGGCCAAAAACTTTGATCGGGTTTTTCCATAAGATATTATGGAAAACCTAAACAAAATTTTTGGGCAGTCCAATACTTAGACCACTGCTTGGCATGCAGTAGGTTCTTAATAAATTCTAGCTGGTCTCATCATTGTATCATCCACTTTCTCTCCTTCATGGCCATATGTTGAAGCAGAGGTGATGGGAAGACTGCTTTTCACACACGGAGTGTACGCCATGAGCTAGTGTACACTTCTTACCCTCTTGGGTTGTTCAAGCTCCTGCAGGATGAGCTGGTCCTGACATGATTCTGATCCAGAATGAGGCTTCTCCAGTGGCTGAGCCACAGTCTCCGCCTGGGGGTACACACACACACACACACAGAAGTCGCTCAGTCGTGTCCGACTCTTTACAACCACATGGATTGTAGCCCACCAGGCTCCTTGGTCCATGGGATTTTCCAGGCATGAATACTGGAGTGGGTTGCCGTTTCCTTCTCCGGGGGTACAGCACCGGTCAGGTGAAATTGGACTTCTGGCTGCTGTTTCTGTAGATTCCGTGTGCAACGGGAGTGTGGGAATACATAAAACTCAACTAGGTTTTTTAGGATAATGTCATAGATTCATCATTCTTAAAAAAAAAAAAATCAGTTATGTCCATTGACAGATGAATAGATAAATAAGCTATATATATATATGTATATATATATAAAATAAAACATTTCTCAGCCATAAAACAATGTATTTGAGTCAGTTCTAATGGCACTCATCTCACACGCTGGCATAGTAGTGCTCAAAATTCTCCAAGCCAAGCTTCAACAGTGCGTGAACTATGAACTTCCAGACGTTCAAGTTGGATTTAGAAAAGGCAGAGGAACCAGAGATCAAATTGCCAACATCTGTTGGATCATCAAGAAAGCAAGAGAGTTCCAGAAAAACATCTACTTCTGCTTTATTGACTATACCAAAGCCTTTGACTGTGTGGACCACAACAAACTCTGGAAAATTCTTCAAAAGATGGAATTACCAGACTACCTGACCTGCCTCTTGAGAAATCTGTATGCAGGTCAGGAAGAGACAGTTAGAACTGGACATGGAACAACAGACTGGTCCCAAATAGGGAAAGGAGTACATCAAGGCTGTATATTGTCACCCTGCTTATTTGACTTATATGCAGAGTACATCATGAGAAACGCTGGGCTGGAGGAAGCACAAGCTGGAATCCAGATTGCAGGGAGAAATATCAATAACCTCAGATATGCAGATGACACCACCCTTATGGCAGAAAGTGAAGAGGAACTAAAAAGCCTCTTGGTGAAAGTGAGAGAGGAGAGTGAAAAAGTTGGCTTAAAACTCAACATTCAGAAAACTAAGATCATGGCATCCGGTCCCGTCACTTCATGGCAAATAGATGGGGAAACAATGGAAACTACGACAGACTATATTTTTGGTCCAAAATCACTGCAGATGGTGACTGCAGCCATGATATTAAAAGATGCTTGCTCCTTGGAAGAAAAGTTATGACCAACCTAGACAGCACATTAAAAAGCAGAGACATTACTTTGCCAACAAAGTTCTGTCTAGTCAAAGCTATGGTTTTTCCAGTAGTCATGTATGGATGTGAGAGCTGGACTATAAGAAAGCTGAGCACTGAAGAATTGATGCTTTTGAACTGTGGTGTTGGAGAACACTCTTGAGAGTCCCTTGGACTGCAAGGAGATCCAACCAGTCCATCCTAAAGGAAATCAGTCCTGAATATTCATTGGAAGGATTGATGCTGAAGCTGAAACTCCAATACTTTGGCCACCTAATGCCAAGAGCTGACTCATTTGAAAAGACCCTGATGCTGGGAAAGATTGAGGGCAGGAGGAGAAGGGAACAACAGAGGATGAGATGGTTGGATGGCATCACTGACTTGATGGGCATGAGTTTGAGTGAACTCCGGGAGTTGGTGATGGACAGGGAGGCCTGGCGTGCGGCAGTCCATGGGGTCGCAAGGAGTCGGACACGACTGAGCGACTGAACTGAATGATAAATGAACTGAGGTAAATGAACCTAGAGCCTATTATTCAGAGTGAAGTTTAAGTCAGAAAGAGAAAAACAAATATTGTATATTAATGCATATATATGGAATCTAGCCCTGAAGGAGAGCATGGCAACCCACTCCAGTATTCTTGCCTGGAGAATCCCATGGACTGAGCAGCCTGGTGGGCTACAGTCCACGGGGTCACAAAGAGTCAGACGCGACTGAGTAACTAACACATACATACACATACGAAATTTAGAAAGATGGTACTGATGAACCTATTTGCAGGGCAGCAATGGAGATGCAGATGTAGAGAACAGACTTATGGACAAGGGCTGGGGAGAGGAAGGAGAGGTTGAGATGAATGAAGAGAGCAGCATGGACGCCTGTACAGTACTGTATATAGAATAGACAACCAATGGGAATTCGCTGTATGACTCATGGACCTCAAACCAGGGATCCACAGCAATCTAGAGGGGTGGGAAAGGGTCAGAGGTGGGAGGGAGGCTCAAGGGGGAGGGACATATGTACGCCTATGGCTAATTCATGCTGATGTATAACAGATATCAAACCAATATTGTAAAGCCATCATCAATCAATTAAAAATAAATAAATATTTAAAAGAAGATAAAATCAAACCAGCTCCCAAGAACAAACCCAGTTTTTCCTGTTTAAAATAAAATTAAAAAAACCCAAACAAAAAAAATCATCAGTGGTTAAAAAATATCTCTTTGATGTTCATTTGGGCATAGCATCTTTAAAAAAAGAATCTCTTCGTGTGCCCTTCTTGGAGTACAGCCATGCAGAAGCGTGGTTTATCTCTTTTTAAACCCATATTTTTTAAAATGTTTGGTCAGTAACTCTCATGTGTTTTGACTCCTTGTTTCAGTAGCCAAAATATTATTGCAGTTTCAAGGTGAATATAATGTGTGAATGCATTCAGCTTTTGAATATCTACCATCAAAATGCTGGTGGGGATGTTTCTCTCACTTCAGGGTGCTATAGCTCTTCTGCCTGGCTGCAGCCAGGATAAAAAATGATAAAAACCAGACTCTGCATTCAAAATGAAACATAAAAAAAAAAAATTCCCTTACTGTAGGGCTGTTCTCTGGTTCCTAGATGTCTTGCTTCTCTGACTTTACTGGAAGCCCTTGGAGAATCCTATTTTTATCTTTCTTTGCATTTCCATTGTGCCGAGGACATACAAAGTGCCCGGTAAGAACCTCTGTGCTTGTGGAATGCATGAATATAAGCAGTAATTGTTTGGTACCTTATCCTGCTTGAGCAGCTATGAGACAGCTTGTCTCTGCTCCGCTCTTCTTTCTCTTATCTAAGTTCAGGCTTGGGCTTCCCACGTGGCTCAGTGGTTAAGAATCCACCCGCCAATTTAGGAGATGCGGGTTCGATCCCTGTGTCGGCAAGATCCCACGGAGAATGACATGGTAACCCACTCCAGTATGGGAGTGCCTGGGAAATCCCATGGACAGAGGAGCTTGGTGGGCTACATTCCATGAGGTTGCAAAGAGTTGGACACAACTGAGTGACTGAGCACACACACACACACACAAATGCAGGTTCAGCTCTAGGCTGGCTGGATGTTCACAACTGTATAACCCAGCTTTCGGTTTCACAGAGAATAAAACTTAGAACAACAGCAACAACACACACACTTCCAAAAAAAAAAAAACAAAAAAAACAACAAAACCACTGGGGACTAACCCATGTGTATGTGTGTGTTAGTCCCTCAGTTGTGTCTGACTCTTTGAGACCCCATGGACTGCAACCCGCCAGGCTCCACTGTCCATGGAATTCTCCAGGCAAGAGTACTGGAATGGGTTGACATTCCCTTCTCCAGGGTATCTTCCCGACCCAGGGATCAAACCTGGGTCTCTCTCATAGTAGGCAAATTCTTTATCGTCTGAGTGTAAGGTTTCTAAGTTGTCATTATGACAACAAAGTCCAGTAAAAACAACCAGACACGTATTAGGGTGAGTAGTCCCTCCTCCGACTCTCCAAGAGACATCCATGTCCCTGTCCTTAGAACCTGTAAATATATTACCCTTACATGATGAAAGGAACTTTGCAGGTATGATTAAGAATTGAGATAGGGACTTCCCTGGTTTAGGAATTCACCTGCTAGAAGAGGTGACACGGGTTTAACCCCTGGTCTGGGAAGATCCCACAGGCCTCGGGGCAAATAAGCCCGTGTCCACAACTTCTAAAGCCTGCTCACCTAGAGCCTGTGCCCTTAGACAAAAGAAGTGGCTGCAGAGAGAAGCCCGCCCGCCACTATGAAGCCTAGCCCCCACTCACTCCAACTAGAGCGAAAAAAGCCTGCATACAGCAACGAAGAGCCAGCACAGCCAAAAATAGTAAAATTAAATAAAAATTTCAAAGAAAAAGAATCTTGAGATGGAAGATTATCCCGGATTATTCAGGTGGGACTGATGTAATCCCAAGAATCCTTATAAAAGAGGGCAGGAGGGTGAATGTCAAGCTGTTGACTTTGAACATGGAGGCAGGGGCCCTGAACCAAGGCATGCAGGCAGCCTATCTCAGACAGGAAAGACAAGGGAACAAGTTCTCCTCAGAGCCTCCAGTAGGAACCCAGTTCTGCCTATTCACTTTTGGATTTCTGAACTCCAGGGGTGTAAAAAAGTAAATCTGACACATCCACACTCATGGCTGATTCGTGTCAATGTAGGGCAAAAACCACTACAATATTGTAAAGTAATTAGCCTCCAATTAAAATAAATTAATTCATTAACAAAAAGAGTAAATCTGTGTATTTCCAAGCTATTCTGGTTTTGGTAATTCATTACAGCAGCAGTAAAAAACTAATACAAGTGTGTATACATTCTACTGGGTTTCCTGGTGGCTCAGTTGGTAAAGAATATCCGCCTGCAGTGCAGGAGACCCAGGTTCTATCCCTTGGAGGAGGAAATGGCAACCCACTTCAATATTCTTGCCTGGGAAATCCCATGGACAGAAGAACCTGGTAGGCTCCTTGGGTCTCAAAGAGTCCAACATGACTTAGCTACTAAAACCACCACACGTTTCATCACTTCATAAAAGTTAATACTTTTCTTTGGACTGCAAGGAGATCCAACCAGTCCTTTCTAAAGGAGATCAGTCCTGGGTGTTCTTTGGAAGGAATGATGCTGAAGCTGAAACTCCAGTACTTTGGCCACTTCATGTGAAGAGTTGACTCATTGGAAAAGACTCTGATGCTGGGAGGGATTGGGGCCAGGAGGAAAAGGGGATGACAGAGGATGAGATGGCTGGATGGCATCACTGACTCGATGGACGTGAGTTTGAGTGAAATACGGGAGTTGGTGATGGACAGGGAGACCTGGCGTGCTGCAGTTCATGGGGTTGCAAAGAGTTGGACACGACTGAGCGACTGAACTGAACTGAATGGCAAAAATGTAGAGAAGATTGGATCCCAAGAGCACAACAGTAACTTTCCATGATATACAGACAGGGACATGTATATATACGTGTTCGCAAGAGCAGGATTCTTTCGTGATGACCGGTTTTGAAGACAACAGGAAAAACCTAGTCTGGCTGGGTAAAGCCCAGAGCCTTGCCCCTTTGTTACCAAATGAATACCAAGCAAAATGAAGAGCCAGCCAACCTTCTACAGAATGAGAATCCCTGGAGTAAAGCCACCCCTGGCCTCCCAGCCCAAGAGGGCAAGAGCTGGCCTCCTCTCCACACTCTTCACTGGCTTCCAGTGAAACCTGCTCAGTTCCTTGTCTGGAGCATCTGACTTGATTTGTCAAAGTGAAATTGATCTAGATAAGTCGAGTAAGTTTAAGTCTAAGTGAAATCTATTAAGCGTGTATAGATGTTATTCCAATACCTTTTAGAGTCCACAAAAGATAGTGTTAAGTTGTGTCCGACTCTTGCGATCCCCATGAACTGTAGCCCGCCAGGTTCCTATGCCCATGGGATTCTCCAGGCAAATACTGGAGTGGGTTGCCATTCCCTTTTCTGTTAGCGTCCACAAGCTAGAAGTAAACGTCTAGACTAGCTTTGTAGGAACCCACAACTTTCAGCATCTTTTTGAATTCTTTCTTTAAAGATCTGTATTTCTCCCTTCATGAATCTTTTTAAAAAGGGAATTAATAACAGGGCCTGACTTCTTTGCTATATTCATTGTGCAATAGCTCCATTCCTAACCGTGTCCTCAAATTGTAAGGCAGAAGGAGTCTGATCAACTTAATGAGCCCAATTATCCCTGGTAGTTCTGCTTGGAGAAGAGAGAGGGAGGCTATTTTTCAGGGTGAGAATGACAGAAGGCTCATTCTTGTGGCCAGAAATAACCTCCTCTCAACCCAGCGTTGCCGGAGGCAGCTCTATACTGATTTCCTCAGGATGGTAGTAAGGACAGGAGCCATGATCTGAACTGCAAAGTGACGGAGACAGCATTGTGATCTTAAGCTTTGAACCCAGACAGACCTGGGTTCAAATCCTGACTCTTTAGCTATATGTTATGGGATAAATCACTTCACCCTTCTAAACATTCATTTATTTGGGGTTACATTAAGCGGTACCTGCCTCATTGTGAGAGTTAAATGGGTTAACGAATGAAACGCACTTCACATAGAGCTTTGTCACAGTACTTAATAATTATTCAATAGAAGTTGCTGTAATATATTCTAGGTATCATTTACAGGAAATTTTAGAGTTTGTTGGATGATTAATATCCTCTGCTAAAACATCTTCCCTCCTTTGATTCCATTAGGATGAAGTTTTAATGCAAAAGATTTCCCTCCTAATGGATGCTCTCTGATAAGTGGAGTCTCTCTGGAATTGAACCTTAGATAAAAAGGATGATGGACGCTTCGCTGATTGTTCAACCTTTGCCTTAGAACCCATGGGCTATTTCTGTGGAAATTCCCTTTCTGCCTGTGAAACCTCCACATATCAAAACATATTTCCTTCTACATTCTTTCCTGTTTCTCCTCCTATCCTTCTGACCCCTCTAGGGGACAGGAGCCTCGTTATCTCTTTTCTCAAGCTCACTTGGGGGGCTTTTGTCTTTGCCAAGCTTGATGCCTGGACCATCTATAGCTTTGGAAAATGAAGGACAAACCCACAATGAAGTCATTGATTCCTCCCCGATCTCACGATTTTTCTGCATCAGTTGATATGGTCATGTGGTTTTTATCCTTCATTCTGTTATTGTGGTGCAATATATATATATTTTTCTTTTTTACTGGGGGATAATTGCTTTACCATATTGTGTTGGTTTCTGCCATACATCAACATGAATCAGTCACAAGTTTACATATATCCCCTCCCTCCTGAGCCCCGCCCATCTCCCACCCCATCCTGCCCCTCTAGCTTGTCACAGAGCACTGGCTGAGCTCCCTGTGTCACACAGCAAATTTGCACTTGCTATCTATTTTACATCTGATAATGATATGTTTCTATGCTACTCTCTCAATTCGTCCCACCCTCTCTTCGTTCTACTGTGTCCACAAATCTGTCCATGTCTCTGCTCCATTGCTGCCCCACAAATAGGTTCATCAATGCCCTCTTTCTAGATTCCATATGCATGTGCTAATATACAATATTTGTCCCCCTCTTTCTGACCTACTTCACCTTGTTTAATAAACTCTAGGTTCACCTACCTCATTAGGAGTGACTCAGATGTGTTGTGTATGTTGAAGCATCCTTGAATTCCAGGAATAAGTTATATCAAGATGTAAGTCTTTGGACAGGCTGTTGAATCCTGTTTACTGGAATTTTTTAAGGATTTTTGCATCAGGAATATTGATTTGTTGTTTTCTTGTAGTGTCTTTGCCTGGTTTTGATAGCAGGGTCCCTGGCCTCATAGACTGAGCTTGTAGGGGCTCCTTCTTCTTCAATTTATGGGAAGGCTTTGAGCAGGATTGGTGTTAATTCTTTGAATGTTTGTTATTATTCTCTAGTGAAACCATCTGGTCCTGGCTTTTCTTATTTTGACGACTGATTCAATCTTTTACTAGTCATTGGTTTGTTAAGATTTTATATTTCTTCATGATTCAGTCTTGATAGGTTATGTGTTTCTAGAAATTTAAACATTTCTTCTAGGTTATGCAATTTGTTGCATAAATTTTTTCATAGTAATATCTTAAAATCCTTTTTATTTCAATGGCATTAGCTGTAAGGTTCTCGCTATAATTTTTAATTTTAGTTAAGTCTTTTCTCTTTTCTAAAATAGTTAATCTAAGGATTTGTCTTTTTTTGTTGATTAAAAAAATGCAGTTTCTTTTGCTTTATTTTTGTTGTTCTATTGTTTTTTCTATTCTCTATTTCATTGTCTCTGCTCTGTGTTATGCTGTGCGCTAAGTCACTCCAGTGGTGTCCAGCTCTTTGTGACTCCATGGACTGTAGTCCGCCAGGCTCCTCTGTCCACTGGATTCTCCAGTCAACAATATTGGAGTGGGTTGCCATGCCCTCCTCCAGGGAATTTTCCTGACCCAGGGATCGAACTGGCGTCTCATCCGTCTCCTGCTTTGACGGGCGGGTTCTTTACCACTAGTGCCACCTGGGAATGTCTCTGCTCTAATCTTTATTATTTCCTTTCTTCTGCTCAATTTAGATTTAGTTAGTTCTTTTTCTAGTTTGTTGAGGTATAAAATTAGTTTGTTAATTTAAGATAGATTTTTCTCCTTTTTTAATGTGTGCCTTTACAGCTATAAAATTCCCTCTTCACACTGCTTTTGCTGCATTTCACAGGTTCGTTTTCATTTGGGGCTTCCCAGCTGGCTCAGTGGTAGAGAATCTGCCTGCCAGTGCAGGAAACATAACGAGACTCGGGTTTGATCCCTGGGTCGGGAAGATCTCCTGGAGGAGGAGATGGCAACTCACTCCAGTACTCTTGCCTGGGAAATCCCATGGACAGAGGAGCCTGGTGGGCTACAATCCATCGGGTTGCACAAGAGTAGGACACGACTGAGCTGTAAAAGCACAATTTTCATTTGTCTTAAGGTATTTTCTAATTTTCCTTATGACTTCTTGATATCCATTGGTTGTTTGAGTGTGTTATTCAATTCCTCTTATTGTGAATTTTTCAGCTTTCCTTCTATTTATTTCCAGCTTTATTCCATCGTGACTGGAAAACATACTTTGTAATAATGTCAATCTTTGAAAAAATTTGTGGAGACTTATTTTGTGGCTGTAATTATTTTTAAATAAAGGCAACTGAATTACTTTTAGGTGCTACATATGAAAATTCAAGTTATAGTTAAGTGATATTTCACAGAAACAGTTTTTTTTTTTTTTGCATCTCTAAATGGTGAATCTGGTATTATGTACGCATGAATCACAAACACAAATCCCAAGTTAAGTCATCTATTTTACAACTTTGTACTCAATGAGATCATGAATAGGGCCCGTACTCACGGTCTCATAAAGCCATGCATTGGTCACACTGGCCTCAGTGGTCATTTACTGTGGCCTCTTACGTTGCAGGTGAAAAAGCAGAGAGTTCTGCCTATTCCAGAGGAGTGATTCCCAAAGGAACATATTTGGTCATAGGCTATAGGTCACGTTACCCCACACTGGTGATGTTTTTGAGGCCATCCACTAATGTTCTCACTTGTGACACACCAAGCTAAGTCTTTCTGAAGGTACCATCGGATATTTAGAATGTTTACATAGCCAAGAATTCAGAACTTAAGCACACTGATTTTTTTAGAGCAATTTTAGGTTTACAGAAAAATTGATCAGAAAGTACAGAGAGTTCCCATAACCCCCTACCAGTCCTCCAGCCCTCCGCCCCCACCAACTATCAACATTCCCCATCAGGGCATTACATTTGTTAGAATCAATGAGCCTATATTGACACATGGCTTGTTTTTTTTTGCTTTTGCGTGCTCAGTCGTGTCGTACTCTTCGTAATGCCTTGAACTATAGCCCACCAGGTCCCTCTGTGGAATTTTCCAGGCAGGAATACTAGAGTGGGTTGCCATTTCCTACTCCAGAGGATCTTGCTGACCCAGGGATCAAAACTGGGTCTTTTGCATCTCCTGCATTGGCAGGCAGATTCTTACCACTCATGCACCTCATCATCACCGAAATCATATGATTCATATTAGAATTAACTTTGGTATTGTACATTCTATTCCTTTTTTAAAAACTGTAGTAAAAAACATGTGACATAAACTTTACCATCTGCCGGAGTCCAACTCCAGCAACCGGGGATTCAACCTGAAGAGATGATGGTGTTGGCGATGAGGCAGCCTCTCAGTTTTCTACGGATTGCCTCTTTGTTCCAAGTTTAAGATTCTCTTTTATACTTTTACAAAAACATTAGGCCAGAGGTTTGACATTTTCAGTTCCCCCTCTCCCAGATTTATTATCTCCATAAATCACTGTTGCTCTTCAGAGTTCCTGCTTCAGTGATTCTCTCGGAATCAGCCTTATCATCTATTATCTACCTCTTCTAATGTGTCCTATAGTTAACTTGTGATTACATTGTAACTCATGCTCAGTTTACTACTCAGTTTACATTCCTCAGTTTACTACTTATCTTCCTAAATCCTGTTTGCCCCTAACATCCTGAGCTCACTATCTCTTAAAAAGGCTTCTAGCTATAGTGTCTCTAAAAATTCCTAACTTCTATCAGATCAGATCAGTCACTCAGTCGTGTCCGACTCTTTATGACCCCATGAATCACAGCACGCCAGGCCTCCCTGTCCATCACCAATTGCTGGAGTTCACTCAGACTCACGTCCATCGAGTCAGTGATGCCATCCAGCCATCTTATCCTCTGTCATCCCCTTCTCCTCCTGCCCCCAATCCCTCCCAGCATCTGAGTCTTTTCCAATGAGTCAACTCTTTGCATGTGATGGCCAAAGTATTGGAGTTTCAGCTTTCGCATCATTCCTTCCAAAGAAATCCCAGGGCTGATCTCCTTCAGAATGGACTGGTTGGATCTCCTTGCAGTCCAAGGCACTCTCAAGAGTCTTCTCCAACACCACAGTTCAAAAGCATCAATTCTTTGGCGCTCAGCCTTCTTTACCATCCAACTCTCACATCCATACATGACCACAGGAAAAACCATAGCCTTGACTAGACGGACCTTTGTTGGCAAAGTAATGTCTCTGCTTTTGAATATGCTATCTAGGTTGGTCATAACTTTCCTTCCAAGGAGTAAGCGTCTTTTAATTTCATGGCTGCAGTCACCATGTGTAGTGATTTTGGAGCCCAGAAAAATAAAGTCTGACACTGTTTCCACTGTTTCCCCATCTATTTCCCATGAAGTAGTGGGACCGGATGCCATGATCTTCGTTTTCTGAATGTTGAGCTTTAAGCCAACTTTTTCACTCTCCACTTTCACTTTCATCAAGAGGCCTAACTTCTATAAGCTATAGTAAAATATGCTAACTTTACCACATTCCTTAAATCTTTAACTTCTAACTGTTTTAATTATTTCTAAGCCCTAAATTCAGTAAACTCCTTTGCCATAAACATTCTCCTCACAAATAGGCTTCAGATATCAATCCCTCCCATGGCCTCAAGCTACGGCCTATGTGCTCATCCTGGAACACTCTTTTGTAAAAGTCCTTGAACAAATGTCAATGATTAACTTTATGAATTATTTTCTGAACACAACTGCAGAAGGCTTTGTGCCTTCTCATGCTCCTGTTAAGAACAATAAGCACCTTAATATTCCTTTTCAGTCAACTCAGCCGAGGAGAGGAAAAGACAAGTCAGAATTACAAGGCCCAATTCCTTCATTCAGGGATCCATGCCTGTGGAATGAGGAGAAGGGGCTGGGGTCCGTGCCTCCATTTTGTCTGTAATGCCTAACGCGGCTCCCGACAACCATCTTAATCATTTTAAGTGTACAGTTCAGTAGTATTTAGTATATTCATATTGCTATGATACAGATATTCAGAACTTTATTAGTTTCTGTATCTAGCATAACAGAAACTCTGTAGCCGTTAAACAACTCTCCTTTGTCCTCTTTCCCTAGCCCCTGGTACTTTAAATATCACATTAAATGGAATTATCAAGTATTTGTCCTTTTCGTGACTGGTTTATTTCACAGAACACAGCATCCTCAAGGTTTCATGCTGCAGCACATGTCAGGATTTCCTTCTTTTTTAAGGTCGAATATTATCCCATTATCTGTATATACCACCTTTTGTTTATATCACTGCCAATCAATGGACATTTGAATTGCTTTCATACCTTGGCTATTGTGAATAGCACTGTTCCAGAGGTGGGTGTATCAATATCTCTTTTGAGATCCTGCTTTCAATTCTTTTGGATATTTACCTAGAAATGGAATTGCTGGATTATATGGTAGTTTCATTTGCTTTGAGGCTCCTCTTTAATGTTTCCCACAGCAGTTGTACCATTTTACAATCTTCTTAATAGTGCACAAAGGTTCCAATTTCTCTATATCCTTCCTCTCACTTGTTATTTTCTGTTCTTAGTCTTTTTATTTATAGCAGCCACCCTAACAGCTGTAAGGTCTGCAATTCAGATCTTTTGATTCTATCACAGACTTTTTTCTTGTGATTGAACTTTCACATATTTTGACAGTCCATTGTGTTCAGGTTAACTTTGTGTTCAGGTTAACTTCCTATTTAGTGTTGGAACAAAAATTCTGCAAGATATTGGGAAAAAACAGATAGGCTACCTAAACAAGAGAAAGATATTTGGGACATATTATCCATCAATGTATTATCCTGAAAAGCCAAAATGAAACTGGGTTTGTATGAAAATGAATATTCAATGCAAAATGTAAAATTTAAGAATTGTTGATGTTTCATTTCAGATTATTATTAAAATGAGGAATGAATTACCTTTATAGAAAATTCTGCATAATGCAAAGTTTCAGAACCACACCTATTTCAAACAACAAAATAGAATAGAAAGAATAATTCTTTTATACATAGAATTGTATCTTATTATAGCCTAGAGGGAATTAGAAAAGATATAAAATAAAAACAAGGAAATGCTTTTAAATAAGAAGTCTATGGTAACTAAGATTTATTGAGGACTTATCAGATCCAAGGCCACATAGAGTTTATATGCATTTTGTGATTAACAAAATCTCTATGAGGTGTCGGGGCAGGGGGTGGTGCTTCTTAGTTGGTGCTAGTGGTAAAGAACCTGCCTGCTAATGCAGAAGATGTAAGGGACATGGGTTCGATCCGTGGGTTGGGAAGATCCCCTGGAGGAGGGCATGGCAACCCACTCCAGTATTCTTGCTTGGAGAATTCATGGCCAGAGGAGCCTGGTGGGATACAGTCCATAGGGTCACAAAGAGTCAGACGTGACTTAGCACACATGCTACGAGATGGGAACTGATATACTTTCCATATTACAAATGAGTCTCGGAAAAGTTAAGCAAGTCTTCTGGGATTCAGGAGCACTGAAGGGGTGGACCAGCATCCAGATTCAGGTAGTCCAACACCTCTGAGGCACCATGCGTAACCACAGTTAGATGCCAGATTTCTGTGAAGAAATATTAAATGCGTGTGTTCCTTCATCAGGGGTGAAGACTAAAGGATGACTGGGAAATAACTGTCTATAAAGACATGAAGAGTAATGATTTTCTTAAGAGGACAAATTATATTGAAGTGGGAGGAACTCACATATAAACTTATTATTTTTGGAGAAGCGTTCTACATGTAAGCAGTCCAAGACTTGGGATTTTCCTTAACACTCTCACCTCTATAACCCACCACAGAGATGTTAGGTATTGTCTTAATCCTCTGTACTGAAGCTGAGCCCTGCACATGGACATGCCAACATGCATGCATATCTCAGAGGAAATAATGCTGTGTAATGGAGAAAGCCTGAAATACTTCCCAAATTCCTCCCTTCCTGAGCAGAACTCAGTGGTTTAAAATTATTACTTATTTTTCAAGAGACTGGAGGGTAGTGTAGCAGCTGTGAAGCCAGACTGCCTGGATTTGAGTCCAAATCTTCAATGCCCAACTGTACAACCTTGGCAAGCTCTGTACCTCTATATGCCTTAGAGTCCTCGTCTGTGAAACAAGGATAATTAATTGCAGTGTACTTTGTACAGTAGTTGGAGAATTAAATAAGTCAATATATATAAAGCTTACAGCACAGTGCCTGGAATATAATTAGTGCTATTTCAATTTGCCTAGTGACTCAGAAGGCAGAACTGAAAGCCACAGAGAATTATTTCCAGGCATCGAACTCTAATAGAGTTTGTCTGGCTCCATATTAATACTGCTTTGGACTGGTGACTTCACTTTATCTGCTCCCCTCTCTTTTTTTTGAATAGGAATGTCTGTGTTATCCTGTGTCTGTCCTATCTTTGTATGCTAGATAGCAGATAATTTGTTTCTTGAGTTTCGTAGCTGCACAGATGGAGGAAAAACTGCCCCCCAAACTGTACTTAGTGGAATATACCCAGAGCCTAATTTAGATGATTTAGATGAGATTTGGGACTTCTGGACTGATGAGATTTAGGTGGAATTTTGTGCTATAGTGGGATTAAACTTCTGGAGACCTTGGGATGAGGTGAATGTATTCTGTGTGTGATACGAATCCTGGGAGCTGGGAGTGGACTAAAATAGATAGAATTTTGGCCCCCTGGGATCTCTGACCCTGGTATTAGTACTGTGGTTATGTTGTTATGTGGCAAAAGGGACTCTGCAGATGTTATTAAGGTTATTAATCAGCTGACCTTAAAGTAGGGCAATAATCCTGGATTACCAGGTGGACCAATGTAATCACATGAACCCTTGAAAGCGGAAGAGGAAGTCAGAGAGATTCAAAGTGTAAAAAGGGCTCAACCCACCATTACTGGCTTGAAGATAGAAGGGGCCACATGGGAACCATGAGTAAGAAAGAAACTGCTCAAAGCCCAAACGAGTTGGAGGCAGATTCTCTAGGTAAGAGAGCCCAAGTCAAGACTTTGACCTTGGGAGACCCTAAGCAGAGTACCTAGCCAAGCCAACTGGACTTCCGCCCTGCAAAACTGTGTCATAGTGAATGAATGCTGTTTTAAATTGCTAAGTTCATGGTAGTTTTCACAGTAGCAATAGAAAACCAATACACCAGATATGAATTAATTGTGTTGATACATGGCAGAAACCAATGCATTATTCTAAAGCAATCCTTCAATTAAAAATAAATATTTTTTTAAAAAGCAGTAGAACATGTTCTTCATATGAAATATTTGGATCACTGCAGATCTCCACTGTACATTCCTCCTGGGCAGCCCCTAAAGGCGCGTGCACACAGATTCAGAATAGACATCCCAACACTTATTACGATTCACTTGTGTGCTCTGTCTTGGGCCTCCAGCATTCCCCGTGGGTTCAAAGAAGGCAGGAACTATTTCTTCTTGATTTTTTTGCTCCCCCAGAGCAAAACCCAGTGTTGGCACAAGGTAAGCACTTTTCAAGGACTTTTTGGATGTGAACCATTTTTAAGTCTTTATTAAATTAGTTACAATAGTGCTCTTGTTTTCTGTTTTGGTTTTTTGCCCAAGAGGTATGTGGGATCTTAGCTTCCTGACCAGGGACTGAACCTGCATCCTCTGCATTGGAAGGCAAAATCTTAACTACTGGACCACCAGGGAAGTCCCAACAAGCATTTGTTTGATGGAAAGCTAAGTGTGTTTGACAACTACTGTCTCTAGAGAACAATACTGGATGTGGATGGAGGCAGAGCCAGGGGCAGGAGACACGGTAGGAGACAAATTGGGGAAGAAACAATTTGCAAGGACAAAGGAATGTAGCATTTAATACTTGTATAATTATTGTTGGTTTAGAAAAATTTCCTTGATATATCTTTCCTACCCGCACGGCCAGCAGGATAAGTTTCGGGAAGTAGGCTGACCATTGCATAAGTGGCTTGTGAAATAGCACTTAGTAGCTCACATTCCCAACAAGTTGAATAAATATGTTTGTGTGTAGTTTACCCCCCAAGGATGCTTCTGCTGGCTCCCCCGCAGCTGGACCAGAATTGGTGTTTAGTAATCGCCTGGCAACGGGCTCCCTCTGGGATTGGAATGCGCCATCCCTGATGCTCTCCCTGAGGAGACAGACTGCAAAACAGACTGGGGTGCAGCCTGATGGAGTGCGGGTCCCTCAGACAGTGCAGGAAGCTTGGTGCAAACTCCCAGAACCTCGAGGTGGCTTGGGAGGCTCTGGCAGAAGGCTTGTAGCTAGTTGCACCCCAAAAGCAAGTCAGAGGCATGGGATTTGAAGACATTTTCTAGGAAAGTGAGTCCCAGGGGGCATAAAGAAATGGGGAGAAATCATTAAAAAAACAAACAAACACATTTTTATGAAGACTCACTCTGTCTTGGAAACCAATTAAATGCCAACCCAGTCTCTATTCCCAGAGCAGTAGTTGCTATTCGGGTGAGTATAATTGAAAGTAAAAATAATCACTGCCAGGCTTTGAAAAACAGCCACCAGCTACTCTATTTTAAATGATGTAAAAAAGCAGGAGGCGAATGTGAAAACTGACCTTCTAAGGATGGCAACGTGCTCCATCCCCTTTCACCAGTGGTTCCAAGCCATCTGTGATTTCTTTTTTTTTTTTTTTTTTTAACAAGAAGTAACTTTTAATTAGACTAATCTTCCTCCTTTGGTTTCAAATAGTCTTTTTTTTTTTAATTTAATTTTATTTTTTAACTTTACAATATTGTATTGGTTTTGCCAAATATCAAAATGAATCCACCACAGATACACATGTGTTCCCCATCCTGAACCCTCTTCCCTCCTCCCTCCCCATACCATCCCTCTGGGTCGTCCCAGTGCACCAGCCCCAAGCATCCACTATGGTGCATCAAACCTGGACTGGCGACTCGTTCCATATATGATATTATACATGTTACAATGCCACTCTCCCAAATCATTCCACCCTCTCCCTCTCCCACAGAGTCCAAAAGACTGTTCTATACATCAATGTCTCTTTTGCTGTATCATATGCAGGGTTATTGTTACCATCTTTCTAAATTCCATATATATGCATTAGTATACTGTATTGGTGTTTTTCTTTCTGGCTTACTTCACTCTGTATAATAGGCTCTAGTTTCATCCACCCCACTAGAACTGATTCAATAGATCACCATGTGTTTTCAGGGGTTTCGGTCCCCCCATTACTAGGGCTGAGAACAGTACCTTATTATCAAATGGATTTTATGACTTCAGTTCAGGTTATAAGTTTGGATTGGTCATTGTGCTGTTCAAGGTCTCAGCTTCTTGCTCTAAAAAAGCAGAACAAGCTGAATGGGAGATAAGAAGTGGGGGAAGTTGGAAGCGGTTGCTTTTTAAACAAGCTTCTAGACTTACTTGATCCCTTGGTGATTTTGTCTACTCTTCACAACTCTGAACAGTGGATTTGGCAAGAAATATGTCCTCTGTACAACACAAATTGAGATCTTGTGAAGTTTGAGCTTTAAACGATCTTGAGCGTCCTCTTTAAGAAAAGAAACATAAAAATATCTATTTTGGCAAATTTTACAAAAAGATGTGATCATGTGAACACAGAACCCCATCCCAAGCCCCAAGAAGGGCCCTGTAGAGGTAAGTGGCCTCAAATCTAAAGCTTCAGTTTATGGACTGTAGCCCACCAGGCTCCTCTGTCCATGGGATTCTCCAGGCAAGAATACTGGAGTGGGTTGCCATTTCCTTCTCCAGGGAATCTTTCCAAACCAAGGATTGAACCTGGGTCTCCTGCATTGCAGGCAGATTCTTTACCATTTAAGCCACCAGGGAAACCCACAAAGCTTCATTAATTCCTGATAAATCCACATATGCATCTATGAAAGGTTAGAGTCACATTGCTTCTCTGAGGACAAAGGAAAGTAGCAGGCACCACAGAATGTGGGGCTCCAAAGGGGCCTTTTAAGAGTAATCCTGTGGCGGATTCATTTTGATATTTGGCAAAACTAATACAATTATGTAAAGTTTAAAAATAAAATAAAATTTAAAAAAATAAAATTAAAAAAAAAAAAGAGTAATCCAGATATTTTACAGATGAATAGCTGGGGAAACAAAGGCTCAGAGAAGCTAAGCAATGCTGAATATTTGCACAGATAACCCGCATTTGAATCTGCTTCTCCTCATTTTTCAGACTGGCGTTTCTGTACTATTTCTTAGGATACCCTGTGAACGCAGAGAAAATAACAGGGGTAAACGTGACGAGGTCTGTCTTATCCTTGCAGAGGCGTGCAGACTGCCAACAAGGGACGTGTAACCAGGTGACCGCATGGCCTACCAGGGTCTCTGAGAGGGGAAGCTGGGGGAGCCTACGTGATGTCATCACACCCCCTCCCTCGGGCCTGTTTGCAGAGGATGACAAGGCGTGACTGCATGCCTCTGTTTTTTTTGTTTTTTTTTTTTTAATTCCAATACAAAAGGACATTCATATCCAAATAAATGTTGTTCTCTTGTCACTTTCCAAGTAGGCTCTTATCCCAAATTCGTGACACTGCTGAAGCCACTTTTAGAAAGTCCTTCTTAGACTAACCTTTCATCAGCTCAGTCACCCATGAAAGTTAGTAGCTCAGGCATTTTTCTGCCTTCCTCTTTCTTTCCCAATCCTTCATCCCCTTCCTTCCTTTCTGTTTTCCTTCCATCTGTATTTTTTAACAAACCAAGAATTATCATCCATCTATCAGATTTTGTGCTGAATGATTTTTTAATGTTCCTTCAAATCAAAACCATGATTAAAGGTTTAAGAAACATGAAAATATTAAAATAATTTGATACTGATTCTGAAGAGGACTCTAGTTTTTGCCTAAACCCTATGGGAGGAAGTTAAACAACTAGTCATGGCTTCCCTGGTGGCTCAGACAGTAAAAGCATCTGCCTATAATGTGGGAGACCCGGATTCGATCCCTGGATGGGGAAGATCCCTGCAGAAGGAAATGGCCACCCACTCCAGTACTCTTGTCTGGAAAACCCCATGGACTGAGGAGCCTGGTAGGCTGCAGTCCATAGGGTCACAAAGAGTCGGACATAACTGAGCGACTTCACTTCACTTCACTTCATAATTTAATGGCTAAAGTGGGGAGAAGGAAATGGCAACCAACTCCAGTGTTCTTGCTTGAAGAATCCCACGGACAGCAGAGCCTGGTGGGCTGCCGTCTATGGGGTCCCACAGAGTCGGACACGACTGAAGTGACTTAGCAGCAGCAGCAGGGACAACTGCTATCATCTTATTAAAATGCCCTACTCAGATGAAAGGCTTCCCATGAGGCATTAGTGGTAAGAAGTCCACCTGATAATGCAGGAGATGTGAGAGATTCAGGTTCGATCCTTGGGTCAGGAAGATTCCCCTGGAGGATGTGGCAACCCACTTCAGTATTCTTGCCTGGAGAATTCCATGGACAGGGAATTCCACCTCCCCCAGAGGGGCCTGGCAAGCTATAGTCCATGGGGTCGCAAAGAGTCTGACATGACTAAGCAATAAGCACACAGATGAAGGAACAAAAATGTCCCTTGTGCCAGGCATTGTGTGAGGTACATGATCACATTTACTTCTCCAACCTTAGGATTTTGGCATAATGGGCTCATGTTACAATTAGGTAAACTGAGGCACTGCAGAGTTCAGCTTTCAATGTTAGAGCTGAGATTAGAACTAAATCTGCTGGCCCCCAGATCCATGCTCTTTTACCTAGTCACCACCCTTAACCCTATGCGACCATCCCCATACATGTCTGTGTTGAATTTATGGAGGCTCCATCGATACCTATGTGCTCCCAGCCTGGGCTACAAAGTGGGTGGGGGATCAGGGAAATGAGGTCATGAATTCAACCCCAGGAAGTACAGGCCAAGGCCACCGGTCATCTTCAGGGAAACCTATGGAGAAAAAGATAAACCCTTGTTGGTGTTTTCTCCTGTGATGGAATTGTTGGAAGCCTGTTTATGTCCCTGATTGTTTCTCCCTCTCTTCTCCAACTTCCTCTCAAGTTTGTTCTTTCCTCAATTGTCTGCCTCACTCCCGTTCACACCAACCTCATCCTCAGAATAATTTTGTATCGATGCCCCTAGATGCTGCTTTTCATTCAACACTTGTTCATATCTCATTTCTACCTTCTTCTCTCCTACTGTTCTTAATTCATCAGAATAAACAACATGAGCAATTTACCTGTAGCAACTATATCCAGAGCCTTCCTTCAACAACTGAGTTCTTCCTCCTCCTACCCTGAAACGTGGTGATAATGAAATTGAGAAAAAGACATTTGGGAATCAGCATACAATTACTCACATAAATGAGGCCCCAGATATTAATTCAGTTTTTTTTTTCTTTAAGGATGGGCCACTGTGCTTTCTGTACATATTTTTTGAGTTTCACCCACATCATTTATCTTGAAATTACTCACTTACTTCCACAAGGTCTTTGGGAGGAAGGCATCTTCAGCTTCTGCCTAGGCTTACCAGGAGGGAGCACGTGGGCTATATCTCAAGTAGACTTGGTTTTGAAGAAGCTGGGCCCATTTCTGACTGGCTCTAAGACACTGAGCAAATCACTTAACTTCTCTGATCTCAGTTTCTTTATCTGAAAAATGGGCCCTTATAGTTTTCTTAAGAGCACAAAGTTTGGAATTACATCAAACTTTGATTTCTACTCGGCCTCTGACTAGTTGTGTGGTACTAAGTTGACTACCCAACTCTTACTTCCCAGCAGGTAAAATGGGAGATAATAATACTTATATTTTAGGATACTATAAGAGTATTTATATGATTACTAGGAGGATTCCACTAAGCACTACATTTCGAACTCTTGATCCAGGATATGATACAGAGCAAGCACTTACTTAGCTAATTCTTCGGATGAATGAGATGAAATATGAAGTTCTTGGGACAATGGCTAGCTCATAGTTGAATTTCAATAAATGTTCATTCCTTTTCTCTCTTCCAAGGCAAAAGCAGTAAATGAGATACCTACTGATTATCTTCCCCTTTGGCTTAAATGTGCAGACGATTAACTCTACAGTTTCCTCCACTTTGCATCTGGTGAACACTTCCCACCCTTTTAAGGATGGGCTTGCCCTTAGGAAGAATAAAAAGCTGCTTGCCTCCTATAATTTCAGAGGTGCTGAAAGTTTTATTTGTCTCAAACACCTGTCCTCCAGCAGTCTTCTTGGAGTTGTAAAATTGCTCCTTTGGAAGTTTCCCTTTGGGTTACAACATTAGCTCCAGAAAGCTTTTGTTAAGATGCAGTTCTCTTCACTGGGTAGAATAATTGCTCCCTTTTCATTCACATATTAGCACAGATTGGTCAGGTCAAGGCTGCAGGATGAGACGATGGGAACAGTAAATTCCAAGAAGGGAGAACTGTAACATCTTGAGGCAGACCCAGAGGAGCAGTGATGGGCTTAAGCAGCCTGGAGGCGCCCCAGTGGGCCCAGGATCGACTTTGTCTGTTTCCCCAGTTGGCTCTGGCACCTCCCCTAGTCAGCTTCTTCCCGGGGGCCGCTAAGTACCCAGTGGGCAGTGAATTCCTGCAGTGTGGACGCCACTCACCTGGCCCACGGCAGGAGCAGATGCGGTAGCGCCTCCGTCTTGTCTAATCAGATGCGAAGTGGAGATTTGTGTGAAGTCAACCTAAGAAAGAACAAACAGCGTGATAGAAACAAGAGGGAACTCAGGATCAAGTGCTTAAGTAACAGATAACCCGTCAAGACTGGAGTCCGAACGGGGTGACTGAAAAAACTGTGATAGCCTGTAAATCCCAAGTGGATGGAGAGTTGGAATGTCTTGAGGACGGGTTGATAGCAAATAAACAAGAAATGGGAATATGAATAGTTTTTGTTTTTATTTTTTAACTTAGACACAGCATTGGAAGAATAGCAAACTAGGCAAACAGGCTTTTTTTTTTTTTTTTTTTTTTGGATTTAAACAGTGGCGTTTAAGTATTGCAGTTGCAAAAACAGTTGCTATGTTTGTGAGTGAGGTACGCACACTACAGTACTTCTTCTGAAGGCTTTTTACTCACTAGAGCTTAATTCGGAGAAGGCAATAGCACCCCACTCCAGTACTCTTGCCTGGAAAATCCCATGGATGGAGGAGCCTGGTGGGCTGCAGTCCATGGGGTCGCTAAGAGTCGGACACAGCTGAGCACCTTCACTTTCACTTTTCACTTTCATGCATTGGAGAAGGAAATGGCAACCCACTCCAGTGTTCTTGCCTGGAGAATCCCAGGAACGGCAGAGCCTGGTGGGCTGCCGTTTATGGGGTTGCACAGAGTCGGACACTACTGAAGTGACTTAGCAGAGCTTAATTACTGTAATCTCAATCTTTCCAAAGTTGTTGTGTAGACAGGGATATGGCGAATGGTTTGTAATGCCCAGGTCACAAATGGGATAATGAAGGCACAGCTAGACTGTAACTTTATATTAAATGAACACATTCCTTGTATGTCTATAAGTCTGAAACCTGTTTACTGTTCAGATGTGTAAATCCAACATGCATATCGTTATGATTAACCTTCCACAGCAAAGACCTGGTGAGGCTGCAAAAAGTTCGCTTTTCAGCTATAATGACAGCCTCTGGGAAGGCAAATTGTGATACATGAAAAATACATATAGAATAACTGACATATACAAAACAGAGAAGTTGGGGGTCTTTTATGAGCTACACAGCATAGAAAGTGATCCTTTCTTGCCAAAATCTAGGAGAGCCTTTAAAACTCTTTCTCCTAACACACTGAGACATTTTAAAGCCATTATTCTATGGATCCTGTCTTTACAGCATTAGTATGCATAATACTAACCAATAACAGAGTGACCACTGTGTGCCACACTGAGTGTTCAACATAGCTTATCTCACTATGTAATTGCAACCTATAAAGTAGCGAATGAAAACAGACATGGTTAGAACCAACAAAAATAGTGTGGTTCAAACCAAGGAAGTAGCAAATAAAAATAGACATGGTTAGAACCAAGGAAATATTCTGTGCTTAAAAAAAAAATCAACTTTGAGTAATTGCATAAAGGCTAGGAATTCTCTGAAATTTGTAGATAAGTCCTTATATCATCTAATGATGCTCATTGTAGTCTGTAGTCACAGATGGAGTACAATAGGGACCAGCAGATGACCTTAAAAATAGGTCAACAAAGAGCCAGAACCAGGACAGAGGTCCGACTCTTGGCCACATCTTTTAAAAGGGGAGATATTGCCAGTGAAGAAGAGAGTTGCATCTTTATTAAATGAGTTTTCCAGTTGTGGGCTGTTTAATGTAAATTCATACTTAAGTTCATCTGATAAAAAGCTGTATTTAATTCATGATATAATTCAACGGATTATACGGAAATTCAAGGATTGTACGAAATCCCAATGTAAAAGAACTTTGAGAACTGCTAGCTAGGGAATGCAGCTATGGATGAGGTTCCAGATTTGGGCTCAAGGTCATAGCTCATGTTCATGGACTCAGAAATATTTACAGCACATTGTGAGTGACTTAAACACTATATAAAATACCATGTGTGGTAGGATTTCATTTTGTAAAACTAAAGGACAAAACCCTAACCTGTTATTTATTAGTACTGAAAAATGGAAAACAAATATCTTACTGTGAGGCACTAGTTATATGCATTTAGGCATAAAAATCTGCATGTGTTGCCACTAAAAATAAGGCTATAGGAAAATACTCCTCAACATTGACTATGTTCATGGTTTATTAAAAACAATAAAACATAATTGAAAATAGTTTAATACCACTTTTTATGAAAGGAAATTTATGCATAAGCAAAACATTTGTAAATATAGATATTAATATGCTAACATGTTTACTCTGGGTGGTGAAATTACAAGTGATTTTTTTTTTTTACAAAATTTAATTAGACTTCATTTTTAGAACAGTTTTCAATTTGCAGAAAATTAATATAGTATAGAGTTTCTTTAAACCCCACATCCAGTTTCCTTGATTATTACCATTTTACATGAGTATACATGAGCTATTATTACCTCTTACATTTAGTATAGTTAATGAACAAATATTTAAATATTAACTCTAGTCCATATTTAGTTCGGATTTCTTATTTTTCTGTTCTAGGATCCTACCCAGGAGACTGCATTATATTTAGTCATGATGTCTTTTTCTTTTCCTATTGGCTGTGACAGTCTCCCAAGACATTTATAGTTTACATTGACTTTTGACAGTTTTGAAGAGTCCTGGCAGATATTTTGAAGAATTCTTCCTTGTTGGAGTTTCTCATAATTAGACTGGAATTATGGTATTTAGGAGGAACAGTTGAATTTTATGCTCTTTTAATTTATTGATATCTGTATCTTTCAAGTTTTCTGAAATAAGCATGTATTACTTTTGTACCAAAACAGTTATAATGAAAATTATATGCACATGAGTATATGTAGACTTCCCAAGTAGCAAAGAAGTAAAGAATCTGCCTGCCAACGCAGGAGATGCAAGAGATGTGGGTTTGATCCCTGGGTCAGAAATATCCCCTGGAGGAGGAAATGGCCACCTACTCCAGTATTCTTGCCTGGGAAACCCCATGGACAAAGGAGCATGGCAAACTACAGTCCACTGGGTCGCAACGGTCCGATATGACTTGGTGACTAAACAACAAGAGTGTATGTATCCACTGTTGCCAGCGTCAGATTCAAAGATGGCTGCCCTAGTGGGCACTCTGTGAACTTGTGGTTGGCAGTTTCTCTTCAGTGTGTTTCAACTTCTCTTTTCAGCACCCTCTCACTCACTCCATTTCAAAGCCTCAGACACTTGGTAAAGGTTTAAGGTTCTCTAATGATGGAATTGCAGGGCCCTGGTAGGGATGTTTGGAGTGGGTATAGGAGGCACCATGCTCCCCATTTCTATGCTAATTCTGCACAGCGGTTATTCTCTGGTTGAGATACTCAAAGACTTATCAGAGGTATGTAACTTATAACTTGTCAAGATAATAAAATCAGTTGTTTGCCAGAAACTGAATTACTACCTAACAATAGTTGTCCTCTGGACCCTGGAATCTGTTGTTTCTGTCTTCAAAATGTCCTCCTCCCTTAGGTGTTGCTGCTGCTGCTGCTACAAAGTCGCTTCAGTCGTGTCCGACTCTGTGCGACCCCATAGATGGCAGCCCACCAGGCTCCCCCGTCCCTGGGATTCTCCAGGCAACAACACTGGAGTGCGCTGCCATTTCCTTCTCCAATGCATGAAAGTGAAAAGTGAAAGTGAAGTCGCTCAGTCACATCTGACTCTTAGCGACCCCATGGTCGCAGCCTACCAGGCTCCTCCATCCATGGGATTGTCCAGGCAAGAGTACTGGAGTGGGTTGCCACTGCCTTCTCCGCCTCCCTTAGGTGATACTAGCCAGTTTTCCTTTCCTTCTCCCACTATTCCGGAAGTGGCTATCTGACCACACCCAGAATCAGACAACTCCCTCCTCTCCTACAGTGATTGGTGGATCACTTAGACATGTGACTCTAAGTGAGCCAATGGGAGCCTGTCCTGAGATTTTTACAGCTGTGTTCAGAAGAACTTTCCTTCTGTTATGGCTATTAAACGGATGGGACATAAGCTCAGAGTAGTGAGGAACCATGTGGACTGCTACAGAGAAACAACCTGTCTGAAAAGGAAGTCATCACAAAGGGAAGCACACCTAGGAAGTGAGGGGAAATGTTCCTGAGGATAATGCATGAATATCCTGATTTTGACAAGCCAGATTTACCTCCTCAACTTTTCAGTTACAGTTACCAGTAAACTGGTAAAGCCATTTTTTTAAAAACTTGTCAGTTCAGCTTTTATTTTTGTTACTGCAACTAGAAGACTCTTGATTAAAATGCTCTTTCAAGATCTTATTCAACATCTTATTTCCCTAAATAAATCTTTAGACCCAAGTGAGGGCTTCCCAGGTGGCATTAGTGGTAAAGAACCTGCCTGCCAATGAGGGAGACATAAGAGATGCGGGTTTAATTTGTGGGTTAGAAAGATGCCCCAGAGAAGGGCATGGCTACTTCCTCCAGTGTTCTTGCCTGGAGAATCCCATGGACAGAGGAGCCTGGTGGGTTACAGTCCATGGGGTTGCAAAAAGCTGGACATGACTAAAGTGGCTTAGCATACATGCAGACCCCAGAAGTGAATGTCAGCATCCTTTCCCTACATGTTAATGTTATTTAATATATCTTTGGACTCTTCTAACTTGTTTCTTATCCAAAAAGTAAAGACCACCAGTTAAAAATTTAGTCACACTGATTATTTAGTTTCATGCTGCCTATACAGTTTATCTCCAGCAGTGATTAATCAAATTCCAAATACATTAAAACATCAAACATATTGAAAATAGTTTCTGTGACTAGGATGTAGCTTCAGCTTTGTGACTTTAAAATATCTTGCTTCATCTTAAGTGAGCCTGCTAACCTTTGGTGACCTCTTTCTTGTCCCATCAGTTTCTTAACTATCAGGAAATTCTCCGGGTCAGTTGCCATGGCAGCAGCACCAACTCAACTTTCCCGATTTAAAAGCATCATCTGTCAAATGAGCAACTGGCCTCTTTTCTACCGCATCCCAATCTCTGGGCCAAAGTGAGACAAATTAAAGAGAGTAACATGGTATTTTTTGTACCAGAAGACATGCGAGGGCAATTAAAGCGCTACCCAGAGGTCACATAGGGTTGGGGTGGAATGTTTGGACATCTCACAGCCACTTAAAAATGAGTCTCAATCCCCAGCTCTGCCATATACTTACTGTCAGGTCGTAGAATGCTTATTAAAACCTGTGACTCCATCATTTGTGAACAGAGACTAATGATCAAATAATACAATATAACATAGAATGCAATAATATACAAAATATTTGGGCTGATGTGAGGGTTGAAGATCTGGTCTGTAAAGCGCTGAATGTAATGGCTGACATAGAGGAAGCACTCCGTCAACACCAGGTAGCTATTGAGATGTGCGGTGGTGGTGACATCTGGAACTCACTACATACTTCACGATGAAAATACCTGATAGAAAGCCTATGGATTAGAAGCATCTCAAAGTGGGAAGAATGAAGTGTGAAGCTGATTGGTCTTTATTTATTTATTTTTACTTAAAAAAAAATCCACATTTTCTTTTACTCAAAAGTATATTGTAAAGGTTTTCCCATATCTGTTCTTTTGCATTAAAAAAAAATTATTTATTTTTAATTGAAGGATAATTGCTTTACAATATTGTGTTGGTTTCTGCCGCATATCAACATGAATCAGCCATAGCTATACATATGTCTGCTCCCTCTTAAACCTCCCTCCCACCCCATCCCACCCCTCTTGGCGGTCACAGAGCCCCAGTTTGAGTTCCCTGAGTCATATACCAAATCCCCATTGGCTCTCTACTTTACATATGATAGTGTATAGGTTTCCATGTTACTTTCTCCATTCTTTTTAATTGGAGGATAATTGCTTTACAATGTTGGGTTGGCTTTTGCCATACAAAAACCTGAATCAGCCATAAATGTACATATACTCTCTTTCTCTTGAGCCTCCCTTCCACCACCACCCCCATCCCGCCCTTCTAGGTCATCACAAAACAGTAGGCTTAGGTCCCTGTTTTTTGAGAATAATAGATGTGTGGAGAAAATGCAATAAAGGACTAATCTGGATAAATTACTGGCTGTCTTACTTACTATGGCATCATGTCTAGAAGTGTTAATAAAAGAATAAAACAATACATGACCCTCAGCAGGATTGTTATAAACTTTTGACCTCTACCACCATCTCTGTTGAAATGACTCACTGAACGCTCTTGAGTGTTGCACCATGCATGGCCATTCATTTTTCTATTGTACTTGAGTTAAAATTTGGGGGCTTCCCTTGTGGCTTAGATGATAAACAATCTGCCTGCAATGCAGGAGAACCAGGTTTGATCCCTGTGTTAGGCAGGTCCCCTGGAGAGGGGAATGGCTACCCATTCTAGTATTCTTGCCTGGAGAATTCCATGGACAGAGGAGCCTGGCAGGCTACAGTCCTCAGGGCCGAAAAGAGTCAGACACAATTGAGCAACTAACACTTTCACTTTGAGTTAAAGTTTAGGACAGATAGTAGCAAAATCATTTTCCTTTTGAATCTATCAGAAAATCATTATTGAAACAAATGCTACTACATGTGACTTTTTAAAAATATGCATTAGACTTTTACTTTTATTTTGGTTGTGCTGAGTTTTCATGTGATAACCATGGAGCATGGTTATTGTGGAACATGGTCTCTAGAGAACTTGGGCTCAGTAGTTGTGGCCGGTAGGCTTAGTTACCCAGTGGCCTGTGGGATCTTAGTTTCCCAGCCAGGGATCAAGCTCAAGTCCCCTGCATTGGAAGGCAGACTCTCAACTACTGGACTAGCAGGGAAGTTCCTGTGTGACTTTTCTGAACATAGGTTGGTAGCAGTCTAATCAACATTAGAACTATGGTAAGCAGAAGCAGCAGCAGCAGCAGCATTTCTCATATTTTTTCTGAAAAGACAACAAATGATTTCAAGACGGTGCCAACCTTCTATCCTAAATGTTCTCTGTAGCTGCATGGTCAGAAAGTATGTAAGACTTCAGATGTTAAGTCAAGTGGACCCTCTAAGGACCGCGTCCCTCTGGGTGATGGGGGTGGTAACGTGAAGGGATGTGTGTGTGTGTGCTCACTCGTGTCCGACTCTTTGTTACACAGTGGACTGTAGCCCGCCAGGTTCCTCTGTCCATGGGATCCTCCAGGCAAGAACGCTGGAGTGGGTTGCCATGCCCTCTTCCGGGGGATCTTCCCGACCCAGGCAACAAACCTGCATCTCTTGCCTTGACAGGCAGATTCTTTGCCATTAGGGAAGCCCAATACAAAGGGAACTGGGCCTTTAAAGCTTGAAGCTGTTAAACCTTTTGATTTACTTCTTTTAAATAGGAATGTAAGACTACTGATACTTGAGGATAAATGCTGATTATGGTTCATTAGCAGCAAAAGTGGTAAGGTAAAGCCACAAGTTGTGACCATAGTTCCTTTACAAACTATTGAACTGGCTAGATTGCTGAGTAACTTTCTCCGAGTTCAAATACTACACCAGGGAAGAGACTATTTACAAATAGTGTTTCTTGTACAGCTGGGTAGCATTTAGGTTCATTCATTTATGTTCAGCATTTCCAAAGGTTAGCAATGTGAATCATGCAATGGAGCCTGGCATCACATGGCTTCAGAGTGTCACCACATCAAACACCCAGCTGGCGTCAGGGGAGGAGGCCTTGATGTCACTGTATGTTTGCCCTATATGTTTTCTTAACCCCAAGAGCTAGCTTCCTGTGAAACTCACTAGCTCTGAGAGGAAGGTCTCCGTCAACTGTGGATTTTTCAGGATACTTCTACCATCTTAGTGATGCTAGTGAGACACATACAGCTGCATACTCATTAGGAAAATGAATTCTGGATTATACAGATGAAAGAACAAGGGGAGGGACTTCTCTGGCAGTCCACTGGCTACAGTTCCCAATGCAGGAGGCCAGGGTTTGATCCCTGGTCAGAGAACTAAGAGTGCTCAGGTCGCAACTAAAGATCCCATATGCTGCAACTAAGACCCAATGTAGCCAAATAAATAATCTTTTAAAAGAAAACACAAGGGAAAAAGATGTGCTGAATGCATAATACAGGGATCATATCGGGAACAGTTAGAATAAAAGTTCCGTTGACCAAGTTAAATCCCATCTGAGGTTTCTAGCACAATGACAAAGTCCCTGAGGGATTTACCGGCAGGAACAACTTTAGGAGCTACAGCCTGCCTCAGGCTTCTGATCAAGATTTGGCTCCCTATGTCAGGGTTCTATTTGCATATGCTATTCTTCCTTGGAGGGGCTTTATAATGTTTAATTACCCAATGAGTAACACCCTGCTATTGTTATGATGGCTAGCCCTCTTAATCTTTAGGAATTTCTAGCCAGACTTAAGGTGAGTGACTCAAAATAGAAAAATAGCTAAAGATACCTGTGATTTAGATCAGCGTTTCCACTGAGTTCCCTGAGGCAAGTGCTGGGTTTCCTTGAAAGCTCCTGTGGTCGTGGGGTCTGCCTTACCACTTTGTAAAAAGTTTTGTTGTTGGAGTATAATTGCTTTATTCTGCTGTACAGCAAAGTGAATCAGCCATAGGTATGCATAGATCCTCTTCCTTTTGAGCGTCCCTCCCACCCTCCTCCATCCCACCCCTCTAGCTCATCACAGAGCACCGAGCTGAGCTCCCTGTGCTAGACAGCAGGTCCCACTCGCTGTCTATTTTACACATGGTAAAATAGTGCGTGTACATCAATGCTACAGCTTCTACAGCTTCCCCACCTTCAGAGCTCACCGATTTGATGGCTGAAGATCTACTGCTAGACTCAAGTTTTCTAAGGAAAACTGCTGGCTTTTGTTCAGCATAATAGATCTGGGGCCCAGCATGGGGTCTGCTATGCACTGAATGCTTGCCTGTCCCCTAAATTCACATGTTGAAACCTGATCCCCAGCGAGATGGTATTCGGAGGCGGGGCTTCGAAAGGTGCTGAGGTCGTGAGGGTGGAGCCCCCGTGGGTGGGATTAGTGCTCTTATAAAGAGAGACCACAGAGAGCTCCCGTGCCCCGTGTGCCATCTGAGGACACAACCAGGGGACGGCCGTCTATGAACCAGGAAGTGGGTTCCCACCAGACATCAAATGTGCTGGCGCCTTAATCTTGGACTTCCCAACCTCTGGAACTGTGGGAAATGAATTTCTGTAGTTCATAAACCGCCCAGTCTGTGGTCTTTCGTTACAGCAGTCCAAACAGACTTAGACAGTACCCCATATGTTTTGAAAATAAGTTGGTCATATTGCTTTTATCCTTCAAATGATCACATTATTTCCCCAGATCAGAATCCAGGCATGGGCATCATGAGAAAAAGAGGAGTAAGTTCTGATTTGAAAAAAATAAAACAGTGCACCAAATGGCAAAGCGGCTTGGGTGGTCATGGGTGACGAATATAATTCTGATCTTTAGGATCCTGCCAGGAAGGTGAGCGAGTTGGCCTTCGCTGACACATGCTCTGTCTGACTTTGCTCTGATACAACGGAGAAGAGTGACTAACTCAGCAGAAAGACCAAGGCCATTCTGTGTGAGTGTCAGGATACTGGAGGAGATGACCTTTATGGACGCTTGTGTCCCTGAAATGTTCTAAGTCCGTAAAAACCAACCAAAGCAAACAAAATAGAAAACTGCTGCTCTCAGAATCAGTATTTTCTATGAAAAAAGACAATTCATCAAGCTGTTTGTTACTTGGTGTCTTGTTGAAAAGGTAACATTAAAAAAAAATTATGATGGACTTTTCGTTTACTTTCCCACCAGTGGCTTGGCTGTCATCTAGATGTGATTCCAACCTGGCATTTTGCATATTACCATGAGTCAGGAGGGTCTGTGCTTCTGCCCCCAGCTCTTGTCCGCTGGCAGATGCTGATGGCAAGGCTTTTGCATCTGCTTCCGTGTTGGCTGACCTCTGGGCTCAGGTCCTGAAGCTTGCAGTGTCCCTCACGGGGACAGGGCACATCCTGGAAATGGCCTGGCAGTCGGCTCCCCTGGCTTTCTCTGCGGGTGAACTCAGGCAACCAACAACTCGGTGACTCCGACAGATGTTTTTGTCTCTAGCCCTCGGGCACCTTGCCCTGCTGTCTCACACACAGAGGGTGATGCCTGGCAACCTGCCTGATGCCACCAGGAACCAGCCCGGCCCGAGGGAGTACTGCCAAGTCGTGCTGGCCAGCCGCTCTCTGGGAGCCCAGTGGCTACCAGACACACGCGCTGGCCTGCGGGCTCAGAACGCTGCCGGGGGGACATACTCGCTTCAGCGTCTCCCTGCTTTCCGGGCTGTCACCGCTACAGCTACGTTCTGTGTTTTGAGCCATTTTGTTTACACGTTGCATTTGCTTCGTTGTGCAACTGCGGTAACTGGAAGGGTTCGTTGGACAGAAGCCATAGGTTTTATGGCTGTGTCTGCAGCGAAATATTGGTGGGCAAACTTGTGGCTCCCAGGGTTCTCTGGTGTAGCCCTTAAGATTGAAGTCACCTAAACAATAAACAAGAAATAAATCCCTGCCAGTCAGCACAGATGACATAGATCCACTTTGGGTAAGGAGCCTGGCTCGGTGGAAAACACAGAGTTTGCAGTCAGAAAGCCTGGTTGCAGCTCCTGGGCCACTTCTTATAAGCTGAGTCCTTTACATGTTTTCAATTTAGTTTTAATTCTCTCTTGTTCCTATTCAGCAGATTTAATTTGTATGAAAGTACTTCTCAAATTAAAAGGAAAATACGAGTCAACATGTGTATAGCTTAACTAAGTTAGCTGATTTCTGAGTCTTGATTTCCTCATCTGTATAATTGAGTTCACTTAAATAATGCCATTTGTAGCAGGACAGATGGACCTAGAGATTGTCATACTAGGCAAAGTAGGTCAGACAGAGAAGGAGAAATATCATATGACATTCCTTGTATGGGGAAGCTAAAATGAAATTATACAAAGGAATTTATTTACAAAACGGAAACAGACTCCCAGACTCAGAGAACGAACTTATGGTTGCCAGGGGGGATGGATCAGCGTGAGGGATAGTTAGAGAGCTTGGGATGGACGTGTCCAACAAGGATCTGCTGTAGAGCACAGGGAACTCTGCTCAATGTTATGCGGCAGCCTGGATGGGAGGGGAGTTTGAGGGAGAATGGATACATGTTCATGTATGGCTGAGCCCCTTTGCTCTCCCCATGAAACTATCACAACACTGTTTAATCAGCTATACCCCAATACAAATAAAAAGTGAAAAATAAAGAATTTATTGAACCATTTTTTTAACATTTAAAAATTAATACATTTAAAGAATTCTGGAAGTTACAACCAAGTTTTCAAAAAAAAAAATTAAAAAGCTGTGTTTATTAACAGTGGAAAAAAAAAGTTTAAAAAATAATTGAGTTCATTTCTTCATTCAGTTCAGTCAGTTCAGTTAAGTCGCTCAGTCGTATCTGACTGTTTGCAACCCTATGGACTGCAGCAGGCCATGCTTCCCTGTCTATAGCCAACTCCCTGAGTTTACTCAGTCTCATGTCCAGAGTTGGTGATGCCGTCCAACCATCTCATCCTCTGTCGTCCCCTTCTCCTCCCACCTTCAATCTTTCCCAGCATCAGAGTCTTTTCTAATGAGTCAGCTCTTCACATCAGGTAGCCAAAGTATTGGAGTTTCAGCTTCAACATCAGTCTTTCCAATGAACACCCAGGACTGATTTCCTTTAGGATGGAGTGGTTGGATCTCCTTGCAGTCCAAGGGACTCTCAAGAGTCTTCTCCAACAACACAGTTCAACAGCATCAATTCTTCGGCCCTCAGCTTTCTCCACAGTCCAACTTTCACATCCATACATGACCACTGGAAAAACCATAGCCTTGACTAGATGGACCTTTGTTGGCAAAGTAATGTCTCTGGTTTTTAATATGCTATCTAGGTTGGTCATAACTTTTCTTGCAAGGAGAAAGCGTCTTTTAATTTCATGGCTGCAGCCACCATCTGCAGTGATCTTGGAGCCCAGAAAAATAAAGTCTGACACTGTTTCCTCTGTTTCCCCATCTATTTCCCATGAAGTGATGGGACCAGATGCCATGATCTTAGTTTTCTAAATGTTGAGTTTTAAGCCAGCTTTTTCATTCTACTCTTTCACTTCCATCAAGAGGCTCTTTAGTTCTTCTTCACTTTCTGCCATAAGGGTGGTGCCATCTGCATATCTGAGGTTATTGATATTTCTCCCGGCAATCTTGATTCCAGCTTGTGCTTCCTCCAGCCCAGCGTTTCTCATGATGTACTCTGCATATAAGTTAAATAAGCAGAGTGACAATATACAGCCTTGACGTACTCCTTTTCCTATTTGGAACCAGTGTGTTCCATGTCCAGTTCTAACTGTTGCTTCCTGACCTGCATACAGATTTCTCAGGAGGCAGGTCAGGTTATCTGGTACTTGCATCTCTAAGAATTTTCCAGAGTTTGTTGTGGTCCATACAGTCAAAGGCTTTGGCATAGTTAATAAAGCAGAAGTAGATATTTTTGTGGAACTCTCTTGCTTTTTTGATGATCCAGTGATTGTTGACAATTTGATCTCTGGTTCCTCTGCCTTTTCTCAAACCAGCTTGAACATCTGGAAGTTCACAGTTCACCTACTGTTGAAACCTGGCTTGAAGAATTTTGAGCATTACTTACTAGTGTGTGAGATGAGTGCAATTGTGGGGTAGTTTGAGCTTTCTTTGGCATTTCCTTTCCTTGGGATTGGAATGAAAACTGATCTTTTCCAGTCCTGTGGCCACTGCTGAGTTTTCCAAATTTGCTGACATATTGAGTGCAGCACTTTCACAGCATCATCTTTGAGGATTTGAAATAGCTCAACTGGAATTCCTTCACCTCCATTAGTTTTGTTTATAGTGATGCTTCCTAAGGCCCACTTGACTTCGCATTCCAGGATGTCTGGCTCTAGGTTGGTGATCACACCATAGTGATTATCTGGGTCATGAAGATCTTTTTTGTATAGTTCTTCTGTGTATTCTTGCCACCTCTTCTTAATATCTTCTGCTACTGTTAGGTCCGTACCATTTCTGTCCTTTGTCAAGCCCATCTTTGCATGAAATGTTCCCTTGGTATCTCTAATTGTCTTGAAGAGATCTCTAGACTTTCCCATTCAATTGTTTTTCTTTATTTCTTTGCATTGATCACTGAGGAAGGCTTTCTTATTTCTCCTTGCTGTTCTTTGGAACTCTGCATTCAAAATGGGTATATCTTTCCTTTTCTCTTTTGCCTTTTGCTTCTCTTCTATTCACAACTATTTGTAAGGCCTCAGACAGCCATTTTGCCTTTTTGCATTTCTTTTCCTTGGGGATGGTCTTGATCCTTGTCTCCTGTACAATGTCACAAACCTCCGTCCGCAGTTCTCCAAGCACTCTGCCTATCAGATCTAATATCTTGAATCTTATTTCCACTGCATAATCATAAGGGATTTGATTTAGGTCATATCTGAATGGTCTAGTGGGTTTCCCTACTTTCTTCAATTTAAGCCTGAATTTGGCAATAATTTGTTCAACAAATTCATTCAACGAATGTTAATTGCCTATTGTCCCTCTGCTGGACATTGGTCTGGATCCTGGGGTGCAATGAGAAAGAAGACAGAGTCCTGCTGTAGTGGAAGCTCCTGGTCCATTGGACAAGAGTGATTGTTTAGCAATAAATCCCAAAGCAAAGTGTTAAGTGCACTAATTTAGAAAACAACCCAAAGCTGTGGGAATACAAAGGCCGGAGAAACATTCCACTCCATCTAAAAGTGATGTTTTGAGTTGAGTCTGAAAAGATGGTCTGGGATTGTGTCAGGCAAGGATGAGGCTTGGGGCAGGGGCAGTGGGAATACATTCTGAACAGAGGGGAGTTGAAAGGTTTGGGGCACAAAAGGGCAATGAAAGAGCATCTGGAAACAGAGACCCTGCTTCTGGAGGAAAATAGTGAATTTTAAAAATTCTGTTCAGTTCACTTCAGTTCCTCAGTTGTGTCCGACTCTTTGTGACCCCATGAATTGCAGCATGCCAGGCCTTCCTGTCCATCACCAACTCCCAGAGTTCACCCAAACCCATGTCCATCGAGTCGGTGATGTCATCCAGCCATCTCATCCTCTGTCATTCCCTTCTCCTCCTGCCCCTAATCCCTTCCAGCATCAGGGTCTTTTCCAATGAGTCAACTCTTTGCATGAGGTGGCCAAAGTACTGGAGTTTCAGCTTTAGCATCAGTCCTTCCAAAGAACACCCAGGGCTGATCTCCTTCAGGATGGACTGGTTGGATCTCCTTGCAGTCCAAGGGACTCTCAAGAGTCTTCTCCAACACCACAGTTCAAAAGCATCAATTCTGTGCTCAGCTTTCTTTATAGTCCAACTCTCACATCCATATATGACAACTGGAAAAACCATAGCCTTGACTAGACGGACCTTTGTTGGCAAAGTAATGTCTCTGCTTTTGAATATGCTGTCTAAGTTGGTCATAACTTTCCTTCCAAGGAGTAAGTGTCTTTTAATTTCATGGCTGCAATCACCATCTACAGTGATTTTGGAGCCCAGAAAAATAAAGTCTGACACTGTTTCCACTGTTTCCCCATCTATTTGCCATGAAGTGATGGGACCAGATGGCATGATCTTCGTTTTCTGAATGTTGAGCTTTAAGCCAACTTTTTCACTCTCCACTTTCACTTTCATCAAGAGGCTTTTTAGTTCCTCTTCACTTTCTGCCATAAGGATGGTGTCATCTGCATATCTGAGGTTATTGATATTTCTCCAGGCAATCTTGATTCCAGCCTGTGCTTCTTCCAGCCCAGCATTTCTCATGATGTACTCTGCATATAAGTTAAATAAGCAGGTTGACAGTATACAGCTTGAAGTAGTCCTTTTCCTATTTGGAACCAGTCTGTTGATCCATGTCCAGTTCTAACTGTTGCTTCCTGACCTGCATATGTAGTATCTGCTAAATTTATCTCTGCATGGGTTAAAACAACTTCTCTTTCCAGCCGTGGGAGGAGGAAACTGTCCTCTCTATTCTCACCAATGGTGTGTCATCAGGCATGGGATTCTTTTTTTTCTTCACTGCCCCAGGTCTTAGTTGCAGCCTGAGGGATCTTCAATCTTTGCTATGACACATGGGATCTTTTTGTTGTGGCTTGCAGGATCCAGTTCCTTGACCAGGGATCAAACCTGTGGCCCCTGCATTGGGAGCACAGAGTCCTAGCCACTGGACCACCACGGAAGTCCCCAGACATGGAGGACTCTAAGTGAAAGCTGATATTTCTGTGTAGTTTTAATTTCCTTTTTTTTTCCCCCATGGAGGGAAGAAACCCATGTTTCTCAGTTTATAAGGCATTCATACTTCCCTACTCTTTTTTATATATTTTGCCTAGTTTTATACTACGTTGAATATATTACTCAGTTAAAACGAAACCCTTTCCACGGTCTATAAGGGCCCTACGATCTTGTACTCAGGAATGAGAGAATTTAACATGGATTAGGGGAATTTTATGAAATAAAGAGGTGACAACAATGGGAACATGATACCAAAGCATTCCAGGGACTGTGGACAGCCACTGCCTTCTCCTCCGAAGGCTTCCACCTGTTGGGAATACCTCCTTGGGAAATTATTTCGATTGGGACATTGGGAAAAAATATTTACATTATGAAAACTTGCATGCCATCTTCCACTTTGATAGATATTGACATGTTTTCCTCCACAAAGGAATACAAATTGTCTTATGGACTCATACTAGCAAAGCAAATGGAACACTGAAGCAATTTTCTGAATTTCTCTGGCTACAAACTAACAACCCCATCTGATACATGCAAGTGGTCAAGTTAACAATTATTTTTAGAGTTTAAAATAACTAAAGCAGTTACAGCATCTTAGCCTGTATCCTGCCAAGTGCAATGTAATAAGCTTTCCCCAAACCTATGGCTTAAAACAACAATCATTCATTAGCTCAGATTACTGTGGTTTGTCCATTTGGGGCTGGGAAGTCCTTAGCGAGTTTGCCTGGGTTCACTCACATGACCACAGGTGGGTTCTGCAGGGGACAACTGGCCTTGATGGCCTTGTCCATGTGACTGGTGGTTGGCTGGGATAATCGGTGTAGCTGGGCCATGGGACTCTAGCAGTTAGCAGAAAGTCCAGACTTCTTTGGATGATTCCTGGGATTCCAGAAGCAGCGAGAGATAGCAAGCTGCAGTGAGCATTCACTTTTCATACTTCTTGGGTCATCATGGACAATATCAGATTGGAAGAAGCAGACCACATGGTGAAATTCAAAATAAATGAGAGAGAGGACTGACCAAGACAGTCTGTTTTCAGCAGGATTTGTCAACAATGCTCATGGCACTGGGTTCTGGATAGTTCTTTGTGGTGGGGGCTACGCTGTGCATTGTGGGATGTTCCAGCAGTCTTGGCTCCTACCTACCGCATCAGCAGCAAGTCATGACAACCATTCCATTCCCCGCAAGTCATGACAACCAAACAAGTCTAGAGATGTTGCCAATGACCTCTGGGTGGCAAAACTGCCTTTGGTGTGTGTGTGTGTATGTGTGTGTTAAGTCATTTTAGTCGCGTTTGACCCTGTGTGACCTTATGGAGTGTAACCTGCCAGGCTCCTCTGTCCATGGGATTCTCCAGGAAAGAATACTGGAGGGGGGTGTCACGCCCTCCTCCAGGGGATCTTTCTGACCCAGGGGTGAAACCCACCTCTTTCCTTTCTCCTGCGCTGGCAGGCATGTTCTTTACCGCAAGTGCCACCTGGGAAGCCCCATAGGGACGTATGAACCTGGCCTAAATCTTTGAGGGTTGTTAATGCAACAGTTTCCACATACAACAACTGATACAATACTTCCGTTTGTTTTTCTCTGCTGCATTGCTAACCTTAAATTCTGAGGCTGTGCTGATTCTCTACGCTGACATATGTGTTTTTGAAAAGCTGTCTTTCGGTTCAGGGATTCAGCCCTTCTTTTCAGAGTTTGATACTCAATTGCAATTTTGACTTTTAAACTTAGACTTTGGTAGCATAAAATGGACCTTATTTGTTAGAAAGTATTGTGTTGTGATAGATTGGGTTATTGGACCCAAATCTTTGTTTTCTCCCTGAAATAGTATATTTTTGCCATAATCGTGTGACTTCCCACGCCTCATGAAAGTGAAAGTGAAGTGAAAGTCGCTCAGTCGTGTCCGACTCTTTGTGACCTCATGGACTACACAGTCAATGGAATTCTCCAGGCCAGAATACTGGAGTGGGTAGCCATTCCCTTCTCCAGGGGATCTTCCCAACCAGAGGTCGAACCCAGGTCTTCTGCATTGTAGGTGGGTACTTTACCAGCTGAGCCACAAGGGAAGCCCAAGAATACTGGAGTGGGTAACCTATCCCTTCTCCAGGGGATCTTTCCAATCCAGGAATCGAACTGGGGTCTCCTGCATTGCAGGCGGATTCTTCACCAACTGAACTATCAGGGAAGCTCCCATGTCACATAGGAGGCAGATACACTTGCTTGCTCCATGGCTTTGGGCTTGACCATATGACTTGTTCTGGCCACAGAAGGTGGGCAGAAGGGGCAGTGTGAATGCTGGGCAGGGGTTTTAAAGGGCGTTGTGTGTTTCTGCTGGCCCCTCTTGGGCTTCTGCCTTCTGCCGTGAGAACAGCATATCCAGGTAGGAACTAATCCTTCTGCTGGGCTCCCTGTAGGAGGCAGGACCTGAACTTAACCTGGAGTCTAGAACACAGCTCCCACAGCCAACCTACCGAGACTGAGTGAGAAGTGAAGACCTTACTGTTGTAATACTTTGACATTTTGAAATTGATTGACGCACTGTCAGCCCCAAAGCCAATGAAAACAATTTCCAATTTTAAAATCCCATCACGTCATTTTTATTAAAAAAAAAAGTACATAACCATTGTAGAAAAATTAGAAAATTAAGAAAGGAAAAATTACCCATAATCCCTCTCTTTACAGAAAAATCATTGTTAACATTTTGATATATAGATTCCAGACTTTTTTCTGAGCATATTCATTGTTGCTGTTGTTTAGTCTCTAAGTCGTGTCTGACTCTTTTGCAACCCCATGTACTGGAGCCCGCTCCTCTGTCCATCAGAAATTCTTTCATCCAACAGTTCAGCAGCTTTTGAACTGTTTACTAAAACCTAGATGCAGTTAGATACAGCAGTATATTAGATGGACACGTCCCTTCCCTCCAGCAGATTATGTTCAAGTGGAGAGACAAAATCAGTAAGTAAGCAAGTAAACATTCATTTGCTATGAAAGAAAAGTGCAGGATGCTGCAAGAGTGTTTAACAAGAGGCAATGATGGAGTCTGAGGCCCAGAAAGGCATTACCAGAGAAATAATATGCTGGGACTTCACTGGCAGGCCAGTGGTTAAGACACCATGCTCCCAGCGCAGCGTCCTGAGTTTGATTCCCTGGTCAAGGAACTAGATCCTACACGCCACTATTAACATCTGGTGAAGCCAAATAAATTTTTTAAAAATGAGCCCACACCATTGCATCTTCCCATACAGAGACACTAAAATCATTAACCTGAGAGCATGTTCTTGTGATTAGCAAAGAAATAATATTAGACAGAAAAGAATAATATGTTAGACAGTAAATCAGACAGTAAAGAATCTGCCTGTAATGCAGGAGACCCAGATTTGATCCTTGAATCAGGAAGACCCCCTGGAGAAGGAAATGGCTACCCACTCCAGTATTCTCTCCTGGAGAATTCCAAGGACAGAGGAGCCTGGCAGGCTACAGTCCATAGGGTCACAGAGTCAGACATGACTGAGTGACTAACACATATATGTTATAATGTATTTCATACATTATAAAATGTAATGTCTGCTACTTTATAAATACATACATAATTCCCTATATTGCAACCATAATGCTATTTCTCTTATACATGTTATAGTATAAATTATTGCTTAATATGTTGTCTTCAGTAGACAATATGAAATGAACATCTTTCCACATTAATAGACTTTTTTTGGCTGCATCATATTCCACTGATACGTACACACATCATGTTGTATTCAACCAGTCCCCTGGTGTTGGACATTCAGGTTGCTTTTCATTCTTAGTTACTCTAAGCAATCTTGTAAAAAACATTCTGGCAAGAACTCTAATTTGTTTTGAAGAGAAATAATTGTGGTGAAAATTAGAAAATTATATGCTGTGAAGCAAAATTGTATAACATATCCTGACCTCATGTATCCCCTAAGGAAGTATAATGGAAATATTTGTTTTTGAAGTAAAATTTCTCATGTATTGTCAACCACACCCAGTTAGTCATTCCTGAAGGCCCTTAGGGAAAACTTTGAACCATCTTTCTTGGATGAAGATTTATTGGTGGTAGATAGAGGCAGAATGGCAAGGGAAATGATATTGTATATACAAAGGAAAAAAAAAAAGGCCAGAGTACCACCTCTGCTTTTTCAAATCAAGGGGCAATCTGTTGTCATAATACTGTATTGCTGGTTTAACTTTATTTTGTCAGTGCGGTTATTGTTACTTCATCTGTGGCCTGTTTCCAAAAACAATGAGTGAACCTCTGCAAGACAATCACTAGAGTATCTGATCCTTTTGTGAGTAAGAGGCCAGGAGAACGTAGGAAGAAACAGTTCATTATGGTTTTCTCAGGGTATATGCCCAGTAGTGGGATTGCTGGGTCATATGGTAGTTTTATTCCAAGTTTTTAAAGGAATCTCCATACTATTCTCCATAGTGGCTGTATCAATTTACATTCCCGCCAACAGCTCAGGAGGGTTCTCTTTTCTCCACATCCTCTCCAGCATTTATTGTTTGTAGATTTTTTTTTGATGATGGCCATTCTGACTGGTGAGAAGGCAATGGCACCCCACTCCAGTACTCTTGCCTGGAAAATCCCATGGACAGAGGAGTCTGGTAGACTGCAGTCCATGGGGGTCACTAAGAGTCAGACACAACTGAGCGACTTCACTTTCACTTTTCACTTTCATGCATTGGAGAAGGAAATGGCAACCCACTCCAGTGTTCTTGCCTGGAGAATCCCAGGGACGGGGGAGCCTGGTGAGCCGCCGTCTATGGGTTCACACAGAGTCGGACGTGACTGAAGCGACTTAGCAGCAGCAGCAGCAACATTCTGACCAGTAGTTTTGATTTGCATTTCTCTAATAATGAGCACCGTTGAACATCTTTTCATGTGTTTATCAACCATCTGTATGTCTCCTTTGGAGAAACGTCTGCTTAGGTCTTCCACTCATTTTTTGATTTGATTGTTTGCTTCTCTGATATTGAGCTGCATGAGCTGCTTGTATATTTTGGAGATTAATCCTTTGTCAGTTGTTTCATTTGCATTATTTTCCCCCATTCTGAGGGTTGTCTTTTAATCTTGTTTATAGTTTTGTTCATTGCAGCACTATTTGTAGTAGCCAGAACATGGAAGCAACCTAGATGTCCTTGGACGGATGAATGGGTAAAGTGGTGTGTGTGTGTATATATATATATATACACACACATACAATGGAATATTACTCAGCCGTGAAAGGAATGAATTTGAGTCAGTTGAACTGAGGTGGACAAACCTAGAGCCTGTTTTACAGAGTGAAGTAAGTCAGAAAGAGAAAAACAAATATGGTATATTAATGCGTATATCTTGAACCTAGAAAACTGGTGATGATGAACCTATTTGCAGGCAGGAATAGAGACACAGACGTCGAGGACTGACTTGTGGACACAGCAGGGGAAGGAGAGGGTGGGGCAGACTGAGAGAGCAGCGCTGACATATATACATTACTATGTAGAGAACAGACAGCAGGTGGGAAGCCGCTGTATAACACAGGGAGCTCAGCCTGGTGCTCTGCAATGACCAGAGGAGTAAGATGGAGCGTGGGGTGGGCAGGAGGCTCAAGAAGGAGGGGACATATATGCATACTTACAGCTGATACATGTTGTATGGCAGAAACCAATACAATATTGTAAAGCAGTTATCTTCCAATTAAAAAAAAAATTAGCCTGAATGTGTCACAGGAGAGTGAAACTGAATCAAAACAAAATCTGATAAAATAATAGAATTCACACAATTTGTCTCAGGATGAATGAGTCTGCTGTTCTTATTTGCATAAGAAGTAGTGATTTAGGATCGTACATTAAGGAAGGGTATAAAATGTAATTTGGGCAAGTTTAATGGTGTAAAGTTACAACACAGCATTTGGGGTTTTTAGTATGGACAAATCCATTTACCTTGTGGTTGACTGAGGTAACCGTGCAAGTATGTGTCCACGTTAAATTCATTGACTATGAGCAAATACTTTCGGATTATGAACCCAAAGGAAGAAAGTGGTGAAAAGGCCTCACAAATATCAGTTTACTTGAATAACATAAACGTGGCAGAGTCACACTTGTAATTTGGGCAGCACTGACCTAAGTGGTTCAGTTCAATTCAGTCGCTCAGTCGTGTCCGACTCTTTGCGACCCCATGAATCACAGCACACCAGGCCTCCCTGTCCATCACCAACTCCCAGAGTTCACTCAAACTGACGTCCATTGAGTCCGTGATGCCATCCAGCTATCTCATCCTCTGTCGTCCCCTTTTCCTCCTGTCCCCAATCCTTCCAGCATCAGAGTTTTTTCCAATGAGTCAACTCTTCTCATGAGGTGGCCAAAGTACTGGAGTTTCAGCTTTAGCATCATTCCTTCCAAAGAACACCCAGGACTGATCTCCTTTAGAATAGACTGGTTGGATCAACTTGCAGTCCAAGGGACTCTCAAGAGTCTTCTCCAACACCACAGTTCAAAAGCATCAGTTCTTCAGTGCTCAGCTTTCTTCACAGTCCAACTCTCACATCCATACATGACTACTGGAAAAACTATAGTCTTGACTAGATGGACCTTTTTTGGCAAAATAATGTCTCTGCTTTTGAATATGCTATCTAGGTTGGTCATAACTTTCCTTCCAAGGAGTAAGCGTCTTTTAATTTCATGGCTGCAATCACCATCTGCAGTGATTTTGGAGCCCCAAAAAATTAAGTCCGACAGTGTTTCCACTGTTCCCCCATCTATTTGCCATTAAGTGATGGGATCAGATGCCATGATCTTAGTTTTCTGAATGTTGAGCTTTAAGCCAACTTTTTCACTCTCCTTTTTCACTTTCATCAAGAGGCTTTTTAGATCCTCTTCATTTTCTGCCATAACTGTGGTGTCATCTGCATATCTGAGGTTATTGCTATTTCTCCCGGCAATCTTGATTCCAGCTTGTGCTTCTTTCAGCCCAGTGTTTCTCATGATGTACTCTGGATATAAGTTAAATAAACAGGGTGACAATATACAGCCTTGACGTACTCCTTTCCTAATTTGGAACCAGTCTGTTGTTCCATGTCCAGTTCTAACTGTTGCTTCCTGACCTGCATATAGGTTTCTCAAGAGGCCCGTCAGGTGGTCTGGTATTCCCATCTCTTTCAAAAATTTCCACAGTTTATTATCAAAGGCTTTGGCAAGTCAATAAAGCAGAAATAGATGTTTTTCTGGAACTCCCTTGCTTTTTCAATGATCCAGCGGATGTTGGCAATTTGATCTCTTGTTCCTCTGCCTTTTCTAAAACCAGCTTGAACATCAGGAAGTTCACAGTTCATGTATTGCTGAAGCCTGGCTTGGAGAATTTTGAGCATTACTTTACTAGCATGTGAGATGAGTACAATTGTGTGGTAGTTTGAGCATTCTTTGGCATTGCCTTTCTTTGGGATTGGAATGAAAACTGACCTTTTCCAGTCCTGTGGCCACTGCTGAGTTTTCCAAATTTGCTGACATATTGAGTGTAGCACTTTCACAGCATCATCTTTGAGAATTTGAAATAGCTCAACTGGAATTCCATCACCTCCTCTAGCTTTGTTTATAGTGATGCTTCCTAAGGCCCATTTGACTTCACATTCCAGGATGTCTGGCTCTAGGTCAGTGATCACACTATAGTGATTATCTGGGTCGTGAAGATCTTTTTTGTACAGTTCTTCTGTGTATTCTTGCCACCTCTTCTTAATATCTTCTGCTTTTGTTAGGTCCATACCATTTCTGTCCTTTATCGAGCCCATCTTTGCATGAAATGTTTCCCTGGTATCTCTAATTTTCTTGACGAGATCTCTAGTCTTTCCCATTCTGTTGTTTTCCTCTATTTCTTTGCATTGATCGCTGAGGAAGGCTTTCTTATCTCTTCTTGCTATTCTTTGGAACTCTGCATTCAGATGTTTATTTCTTTCCTTTTCTCCTTTGCTTTTCGCTTCTCTTCTTTTCACAGCTATTTGTAAGGCCTCCCCAGACAGCCATTTTGCTTTTTTGCATTTCTTTTCCATGGGGATGTTCTTGATCCCTATCTCCTGTACATTGTCATGAACCTCCATCCATAGTTCATCAGGCACTCTATCTATCAGATCTAGGCCCTTAAATCTATTTCTCATTTCCACTGTATAATCATAAGGGATTTGATTTAGGTCATACCTGAATGGTCTAGTGCTTTTCCCTGCTTTCCTCAATTTAAGTCTGAATTTGGCAATAAGGAGTTCATGGTCTGAGCCACACTCAGCTCCTAGTCTTGTTTTTGCTGACTGTATAGAGCTTCTCCATCTTTGGCTGCAAAGAATATAATCAGTCTGATTTCGGTGTTGACCATCTGGTGATGTCCATGTATAGGGTCTTCTCTTGTGTTGTTGGAAGAGGGTGTTTGCTGTGACCAGTGCGTTCTCTTGGCAAAACTCTATTAACATTTGTCCTGCTTCATTCTGTATTCCAAGGCCAAATTTGCCTGTTAATCCAGGTGCTTCTTGACTTCCTACTTTTGCAGTCCAGTCCCCTATAGTGAAAAGGACATCTTTTTTGGGTATTAGTTCTAAAAGGTCTTGCAGATCTTAATAGAACCGTTCAACTTCAGCTTCTTCAGCATTACGCAAAAATGGGATGGTTTGGGAAGCAGTCCCTCCTCTTTTTGGTTAAACCTGGATTGACTCACATTTTAATACATTTTTAAAGCATTGGAATCTAACAGCTCTCTAAGTCAATGACTTTTAATCAGTAAGTAGAATGCATAAGTTTAATAAAGGGCAGGCCAGTTATTAACAGGACATAATTTCTTTCATTTTCTAAGATATCAGATTCTTGCTTTCCGTTGACACAAGAAGGTAAATTTCTCTTTTTTAAAAGTATAGTTGATTTACAATGTTGCATTAACTTCTGCTGTACAGCAAATTGATTGTTACATATATATGTACATATATTCAATTTTATATATTTTTTATAAACTCTAGTTTATCACAGGACGTTGACTATGGCTCCCTGTGCTATATAGTAGGGCCTTGTTGTTTATCCTTTCTCCATAGACTAGACTGCATTTGCTGCCCCAAACTCCCACTCATCTCACCCCCACCCCCTCCCTCTTGGCCAGTCTGTTCTCTATGTCTGTGAGTCTGTTTCTGTGTCATGGATAAGTTTGTTTATGTTATTTTTTAGATCCCATATATAAGTGATATCATATAGTATTTGTCTTTCTCCTTCTGACCTACTTTGCTTCACGTGATAATCTCTATTTGGTCCATCCGTTTGTTGCAAATGACATTACTTCATTCTTTTTTATGGCTGAGTAGTATTCCATTGTTTATATATACACCACATCGCCTTTATGCATCTGTCAGTGGACACTTCGATTGTTTACATGTCATGGCTATGGTGAATACTGCGGCTATGAATATTGGGGTGCATGTATCTTTTTGAATTATAGTTTTATCTGGATATATGTCCCAAGTGTGGGACTGCTGGATTATATGGTAGCTATATTTTTAGGTTTTTTCTTGAGGAACCTCCATAATGTTTTCTTGAGGAACCTCCACAATGTTTTCCATAGCGGCGGCACCAGCTTATATTCCCACTAACAGTGTAGGAGTGATCCCTTTTCTCCACACCCTCTCCCGCATTTGTTATTTGAAGATTTTTTGATGATAGCCATTCTGACTGGTGTGAGGTGATATTTCATTGCAGTTCTGATTTACATTCCTTTAATAATTAGCGACATTGAGCATCTTGTCATGTGCCTGTTGGCCAGGAAAGGTACATTGTCAAGAAGGTACATTTCTTATCTCCGTATTTCTTTTGGGAAGGATTAGATCAAAAGATGAGAAAAAAACAGTTTCAGGGTCCTCAGAAATTCTGTTTGGTTTTAACAGTGAAATCATAGTTACTATACTTTATTCCACATTTGGTGGTTTAGTTACTAAGTCATGTCTGACTCTTGCGACCTCATGGACTGTAGCCCACTGGGCTCCTCTGTCCATAGGGCCTTCCAGACAAGTATACTGAAATGGGTTGCCATTTCCTTCTCCAGGGGATCTTCCTGACCCAGGGATTGAACCCTGGTCTCCTCAGCTGCAGGCAGATTCTTTACTGACTGTTCAGTGCAAGTTTATAATAACCTTCTGTATGATAATTCCAACCTACAGCAATGTCCATGATTCAGAAAAGTAACTGACCACTTTGTCCTCTAAAAAAGAGCCCTTGTTACTTAGCTCTACTGTCCTCTCAGAAAGTTATCAACTAATCTCAGTTTATTCTTTCGAGAAATGTATGCTGAGTGCCTCCCCCTATGCAATGTCTTCTATCTACTTTTGGTAGCTCAATGTCTGGTGCAGGAGGTGCATAATATACAGGTCAACAAAATGATGAGATAAGGTAAATCTATAATGTGAATGCACGAAAGCAGAGTGTAGAGGTGGAGACTGGTGGGTAGGGGAAAAACAGGATCAGTTTAGAGTGGGAACAAAGAAAGGCCTCTCAGCTAAAAAGCCAGGAGGGAGTCAGTATGAGTGTTTGTTAACTGCTGTATCTTCAGTGCCTGTAACAGAGCCCAAGACATAATAGAACTTCAACACATACAGGATGAAGAAATAGATGGATGTGTGAGTAGAAAGCACTTGGGGAAGAGGGACCAGCCCGGGGAGCAAAAAGAAATCTATGTGGCTGGAGCATCATGGATGAGGAGAGGATGCTGAGAGGAGAAGCTGAGGATCCTCTTGGTAAGGAGCTTGGATTTTACACATCATGGGAAATCATGTGAAGATTTCAAGATGGAAGTAATCTGAATTTTGGTTTTAAACTTTTCCTGCTCTTACCCCATATAGCTAAAATAATTTTGAAAAAGAAGAACAAAGCTGGAGTTCTCGTATTTCTTGAGTTCAAAACTTACTACAAAGCTACCATAAACAAAATACCATAATCCAAAATCACTGCAGATGGTGACTGCAGCCATGAAATTAAAAGACACTTGCTCCTTGGAAGAAAAGCTATGACAAACCTAGATAGCATATTAAAAAGTAGAGATATTACCTTGCTGACAAAGGTCCATCTAGTCAAAGCTACAGTTTTTCCAGTAGTCAGGTATGGATGTGAGAGCTGGACTATAAGAAAGCTGAGCACTGAAGAATTGATGCTTTTGAACTGTGGTGTTGGAGAAGACTCTTGAGAGTCCCTTGGACTGCAAGGAGATCCAACCAGTCCATTCTAAAGGAAATCAGTCCTGGGTGTTCTTTGGAAGGAATGATGCTAAAGCTGAAGCTTGAACACTTTGGCCACCTCATGCGAAGAGTTGACTCATTGGAAAAGACTCTGATGCTGGGAGGGATTGGGGGCAGGAGGAGAAGGGGACGACAGAGGATGAGATGGCTGGATGGCATCACTGACTCGATGCACATGAGTTTGAGTGAACTCCGGGAGTTGGTGATGGACAGGGAGGCCTGGGGTGCTGCAGTGCATGGGGTCACAAAGAGTCGGACACAACTGAGGGACTGAACTGACCATAAACAACGCAGTGTGATACTGGCATACTGCATTGTAATCCAATGCTATAGACATAAAGCCCAGAAATAGGCCCTGGCATACATAGTCAAGAATTGTTGATATGGATACCAAGAATGTTCTAAGGGGGAAAGGACAATCTTTTCAACAAATGGTGTTGAAAAAACTGGATATCCACATGTAAAAGAGTGAAGTTGGACCCCTAACTTAACACGATATGCAAAAATTAACATGATGTGGGTGAACAACATAAATGTAAGACCCAAAAATATAAAATTCTTAGAAGAAATTGCAAGGGAAAGCTTCATTATATTTGGCAATGATTTCTTGGGGGTGACATCAGAAGTACAGGCAACAAAAGTAAAAATAGGTAAATCTGACTGCATAAAAATGTAAAGCTTCTGTTTCAAAGGACCCAATCAACAGAGCAGAAAGACAATTTAACAATAGGCAAAAAATGTTTGTAAAACATATGTTTGAAAAAACATTAATATCCAGAATATATAAAGAACTCCTGAAACTCAGCAACAAAAGAAATCAAGCAAAACAGCTAAGAAAATAGACAAAGGACTTGAATAGACATTTCTCCAAAGACAAAATACAAATGGCCAAAAAGTATATGAAAATGTCTTTATGACATTTTGAGTTATGACATAATGAGCTAGTGACATTATTAGCTCAATGTCACTAATCATTAAGGAAATGCAAATCAAAACCACAATGATATGTCACCTTATGTTCATTAGATGGCTACTATCAAAAATCCAGAAAAAACAAATATTGGCAAGGAAGTGGAGAAAGTAAAGCCCTTGTGCACTGTTGGCTGGAAAACACTTGTTCCACGAGAACAAAATCTGTGTATGCTCAAATTCTATATATAAAACTGGAGAAGGCAATGTCACCCCACTCCAGTACTCTTGCCTGGAAAATCCCATGGACGGAGGAGCCTGGTAGGCTGCAGTCCATGGGGTCGTGAAGAGTCGAACACGACTAAGTGACTTCACTTTCACTTTTCTCTTTTCATGCACTGGAGAAGGAAATGGCAACCCACTCCAGTGTTCTTGCCTGGAGAATCCCAGGGACGACGGAGCCTGGTGGGCTGCCGTCTATGGGGTCGCACAGAGTCGGGCACGACTGAAGCGACTTAGCATAGCATAGCATAGCATATATAAAACGGCATATTTTTACATGTAACCTATTCTCATCCTCCCACATACTCTTAAAATCTATTGATCTTTATCTTTGGCTGGCCTGGGTCTTTGTTGCTGTGCACGGGTTTTCTCTAGTCGTGGCGAGGAGGGGCTCCCCTCGTTGTGGTGCACGGGCTTCTCATTGCAGTGGCCTCCTTTGTTCCGGAGCACAGGCTCTAGGTGGATGGGCTCCAGCAGTTGGAGCGCGTGGACTTCCTCGTTTCAGCTCTTGAGCTCTAAAGCACAGGCTCAGCAGCTGCGGTGCACGGGCTTAGTTGCTCAGCGTTATGCGAGCTATTCCCAGACCAGGGATCAAACCTGTGTCCCTTGCATTGGCAGGCAGATTCTTATCCACTGTACCACCAGCAAAGTCCCCTCCCACACACTGTAAATCGTCTCCAGATTGCTTAAATCCCTGATGCAATGAAAATGCTATGTAAATAGTTGGAGGCGTATGCTCAGTTGTGTCCAACTCTTTGCAACCTCATGGACTGTAGCCTGCCAGGCTCCTCTGTCCACGGAATTCTCCAGGCAAGAATACTGGAGTGGGTGCCATTGCCTCCTCCAGGGGATCTTCCCAACCCAGAGATCAAACCCGGGTCTCCTGCATTGTAGGCAGATTCTTTATCGTCTGAGCCACCAGGAAGCCCCATCTTGGCATAGCATTACTGATTCAAACAGTTTGCAGATGGGAATTGGAGGCTTGGAGTTGGGAGAGAGGAAGTGGAGAGGGGGATAAGGAAAATGGGGGAAAAGATAGAGAAACGGAAAATATCTTCTATGAGCCTCTAAACCAGTGTTTCTCAAACTTGCATGATTGTCAGACTCACAAGAAGTCTTGTTACCACACAGATGCTGGGCCCACCCTGAGCTTCTGATTCAGGTCTGTCTGGGGTTGGGTCCAAGAACCTGCATTCCTGAACTGTTCTCAGGAGATGCTGCTGCTGCTAGTCAAGGACCTCATTTTGAGGACCACTGCTTTCTACTGCAGCAGTGGGTCTGAATCATGGCTGAACAATAGTTCATCTGAGAAGCTTTAAAGAATCCTGCCTTCCAGACCACACTCTGGAGCAGTAAAATCAGCCTCTGAAGACAAAACCCAGGCTAGAGTGTTTTTCAGCTTCACAAGTGTTTCCAGCAGAGCAGCCAAGGTTGAGCACCTCAGTTTTGCTGCTCAAATGGAGCTGAGAAGACCAGCACCACCTGGGAGCCTGTTAGAAATGTGTACTCAGGGACTTCCCTGGTGGTCCAGTGGTTAAGACTCCAAGCTTCCAATGCTGGGGGCACCAGTTAGATCCCTGGTCAGGGAACTAAGATCCCACATGCTCTGTGATGAGACTAAAACATTAGAAAATTTAAAGAAAAAGAAATGTAGACTCTCAGGCCCTATCTCAGACTGCTGAGCTAGAGTCTGCATCTGACAAGCCAACTTCTCAGACTCTGATGTGCTCAGGAACATCTGTAGAGAAGTCAGGCACTGCGAGACTGGTTCAGCCAGAAGAGATGCCATAGTGCTGGCCATAGGCTGAGACGCAAATATCTGCAGAAACAGGACACTTGCTCCTGGTGCTGTCGTGCTAGACAGAGTATAAAGGAAGGACTTTACTAAGGACTAAATCCTCTGACAGGCATTGCTTTCTAATACACCCAAACATAGTTGCTTGCAAAGAGCCTTTCACTTAAAAAAATTGAGAAAAGTAGATTAAATATTTTTTCTCTCTTTTTACAGAAAATTTATTGAAGTATAGTTGATTTACAATGTTGTGTTAGTTTCTGCTATACAGCAAAGTGACTCAATTATACACACATATATATATTCTTTTTCATATTCTTTTCCATTATGGTTTATCAAAGGATATTGAATATAGTTCTCTGGGCTCTGCTGTAGGACCTTGTTAGTTATCCTAGAATAAACATTTTTAATCTTTAGATGGACATATTCCATAGTGTATGAAAACAGTCACTTCTAGATTGATTGTGTTTAGAATACCAATAGCTACAATCAGTGGGCTTCCCTGGTAGATCAGCTGGTAAAGAATCTGCCTGCAATGCAGGAGACCCCAGTTCGATTCCTGGGTCAGGAAGATTCCCTGGCAAAGGGATAGGGTACCCAATCCAATATTCTTGGGCTTTCCTGATAGCTCAGCTGGTAAAGAGTCTGCCTGCAATACAGGAGACCTGGGTTCAATCCCTGAGTTGGGAAGATCCCCTGGAGGAGGGCATGGCAACCCACTCCAGTGTTCTTGACTGCAGAATTCCATGGACAGAGGAGCCTGGCGGGCTACTGTCCATGAGGTCGCAGAGTCGGACATGACTGAGTGACTAAGCACAGCACAGTAAGTATCTAGCAGCATGGAGAATATCTGCCGCCTTCTTACAAGGAAAGAGACGAGTGATTCCATCTGTGTGGCCCTCCACTTGGTTATCTTATGGTCAGTGGTCTCACTGGCTAACCACATCATCATCAGAGTGGGTTTGGTCACCCATTTTTCAGATGCCGTTTTGTGAACTTGAAGGGTGATTCAGATAGGAAATTCTGATCTTCCCAAAGAAAACAGAGGCAGCTCACACGGTGGAAAGCTACCCCAAGGGGCGCAGAACATGGCAAAGAAAGGTGATTAAACACACAGGCTCTGGATCCCAGCTGCTTGGGTTTGAATCCTGTGCCTCCTACTAACTCACCATGTGTCCTTTGCAAGTAAACTGACTCTTATTCATTCCCTCATCTACATCATGGGGATAATGGTGATGATGACAGTCTCTGCCTCGCAGGCTGTTGAGAGGATAAAATGAGTTAGTATCTGTCCAGCTCTTGGGTCTGGCCAATCACAACATAGTTGCTACATAATGATTGCTGAATACCCAGGAGAGGAAACACAAGAATATATGTTCTTCTGTGTAGTTCAACTCCAGGAAACACCTAAAAGATAATATCTTAATGTATAGAAAAATATCCTCTATGTCTGTGGAACTCAGTCATTTAAATTGCTCCCATTAAGGGCATGGCTCACGGAGAGAAATTCTTTGGGTCTTGATGCTGGGATTGCATCAGTTTGGTGAATAAATTTCTCCTTAATGGGATGGGCCATCATTTTCAACTGTGTAGCCAAATAACCCCAAATAAGTAATACATCATTTATAATAAAAATGATAAAAAGATGAAGAGGAAGAAATATTTTCAGAAGAAGATAAAATAACACATAATAGACCATAAGCACCTTAGAAAATCCCCTTCTCTGAAGAAGAGTTGAATACAGTGAATTCAGAAGAAAAGGCTCTTGTGGACCATTTATATCTCATGGGTTTCAGATTCACAAGTGATTGGGAAATTATTTCTTTGTAAATTTATTTTGCAAAATATATATTAAATTTTTTTAATTTATTAAAAAAAACATTTTCTATAATTTTGTCTCAACTGACAAAATGTAAAGCAAAATGCTTTCCCCTCTGTTAGATGGAAGGAGACGCGCCTGCAGCCTTACCCAGAGGGCTTCCTGGTCATGAGGTTCTATCTCTTGGGTCATGTGGGTCCACCCAGCCACATAATCCAAACATGCTAAAACACACACACACACATAAATATAATCCAGGCTGCTTTCCCCACCCGCACAGCCTCCATGAAACCACCAGGAGCCAAACACAAGGATCACATCACATCACCCCAATCACACATCTCAAATTGGAAAGAAGCCTAGCCAACAGTTCCCGTCCTGCCCGTGGGGAAGCCTCTCAGTCTTGCTTTGCAGGAAGTTGCCTCAGTGGTCAGGCCTCCAGCTCTTCTGTCAGTCCCTTCTCCTCCTGGCCACCTGAAAAGCTGAAGTGCCCCATCCGTGACTCTCTGCAGCCTCCCTCCTTCAGGAATCTCCAGTGCAGCCTCTCTCTGAACTCCAGGCTCATTGCTCAAGGTCTACACTTCCCCCAGCACGTCTCACAACCATCTTAAACCTGTCATATCCCAAACTGAGCTTCTGATCTTCCCCCAAACCTGCTACTTCCAAATATGAGCTGATGGCAACTTCAGTCTTCTAACTGTCCAGGACAAAAACCTTGTAGCCATTTCCCAGTCTTCTCCAATCCATCAGGAAATCCTAATCCAGAAATTATGCAGAATTTCTCTATAGTGGCCTGTTGGGGAAAGAATCTAAAAAAGAGTGGATATACGTATGACTGATTGACTTTGCTGTACACCTGTAACTAACACAACATTGTAAACCAGCTAGACTCCAAAACAAATTTTTTTTTAAGAAAATTATGCAGAATTTGATCTCTTCTCATCATCTCTGCTGCCACCACTCTGGTCTGAGCTGCCTTGGCATCTTACCTGGATTAGTGCAACAGCCTTTTAATCTTTCTAAAAAGTTAGATTATATCACTCCTCTGTTCAAAAGCCTGCACGGCCCCACATGTCACCCAATGAAAATTAAAGTCCTTACCGCCTTCTGTGGTCTGGTCAACTGCCCCGTTACCTCTGTGACATCACCTCCTGCTGCTCGCTCCTCTGCTTTTTGTCCTCCTCTGAGCTCCCTCTGCCTCAGGATCTTTGTACTGGTGGTTCTGGCCACTCTCTTGCCTCAGGTGACGGCCTGGCTTACTCCCTCACTTCCTAAAGTCTTTTCTCAAAGATCATCTTCACAATGAGACTTACCCTGATCACTGTATTTAGAACCTTAGACTTCCCGCTACACTTCCAATCCCCTTCTCCCTGCATTCCGTTTTCATTTCCCTTATTACTTAAAAAAATTATTTATTTTAATTTTGGCTGTGCTGGGTCTTCGTTGCTGTGTGGGGGCCTTCTCTAGTTGCAGTGAGTGGGGGCCACTCTTTGTTGGGGGGCTTCTCTTGTTGGGGAGCACAAGCTCCAAGCACACAGGCTTAGGCACTCTGCAGCACACGGGCTCACTAGCTGCGCCACGCAGGCTTGGGCACTCTGACGCATGTGGGATCCGCCCAGGCCAGGGACGGAGCTTGTGATCCCTGAATCGGCAGGTGGACTCTTACCCACTGTGCTACCAGGGAAACCCTCCCTTAGCACTTTTAATCTCTAAGATATTAAATGATTTACTTATTATCTGTCTCCCCTTGCTAGAATGTAAGCACCGTGGTCATGGAAATTTGACATCTTTTGTTCTTACAGTAGGTACTCGATAACTAATTGTTAAAGGAGTGAGTTGCTGATTGGCTTGACTGTGACCTCAGTATTCATCAGTGCTGCCGGGGCAAGGAGCCCCAGTAATTTGGGCCATCAGAAGGGTGTGCCACACCTGAGGCTGAAAAAGCGGTCTCTTCAGTGACCGCTCAGTAAGGAGTACGGAGTGTTGTCTGTGTCCAGGCCCACGCCTTGTCCCTGCTGTCTTCTTCCCTCTGACCTCCGAGGGCCACTTGTCCTGCCAAGGACATGCTGTTCTGATGCTAGTTCTCTCCAGTCTCAACCTAGTATTAGTCTGCTTGGGGTTCTGGCACTTTCTGCCACCCAGTGCAACACCAATGTATATAATCACCAGTGACACCAACTGCCCTTGTAGGTTGTGGCCAGTCCCTGGTCAGTGCCAGGCTATGGTAAATAGAGGTGTGTTTGTAGGTCTGAGGTCCTTAGCTTAGTATATTGTGTAATTGCACTTCCCCACTGCTGCCTGGAACCAAAAGGAAGCGCTGGGGTACCACAACACCTGGCCTAGCTCTTTGGAGGGGCTGCCGTGTTACAGCCCTCCCGTCTTCAGAATCATAAGATGTGTATCCCTCAAAGCCTTAAGATTTGGTTGACAAAGCCATAGATAGATTTTAGAAGGAATAGGATAAGCCCCCACAGATTACCAGAAAAGCTATCACTCCCAGTCATCTCAGAGGTGTTGGTCATCCTTCCATCTTTCTGTCTCAATTAATGTTTCTTCTTTGATTTAAAAAAAAGCTACAGGGGAAATAAAAGGAAACGATCAAATCTGTCAGGCTGAACAGGGAACATAGAGTAAGGAAGCATATGCCTGTTGGAAATATAACAAGAATTAATTTTTTTCTTTCACTGTGTTTGTTGTTTGTTTGTTGTTAGTTACTCATTTGTGTCCAGCTCTTCGGGATCCCGTGGACTATAGCCCACCAGGCTCCTGTGTCCATGGGATTCTCCAGGCAAGAATACTGGAGTGACATTCAGTTCAGTTCAGTTCAGTCACTCAGTCATGTCTGACTTTTTGCGACCCCATGAATCACAGCACGCCAGGCCTCCGTGTCCATCACCAACTCCCGGAGTTCACTCAGACTCACATCCATTGAGTCAGTGATGCCATCCAGCCATCTCATCCTCTGTTGTCCCCTTCTCCTCCTGCCCCGGATCCCTCCCAGCATGAGTCTTTTCCAATGAGTCGGCCCTTTGCATGAGGTGGCCAAAGTATTGGAGTTTCAGCTTTAGCATCATTGCGGCTGCTAAGTCGTTTCAGTCGTGTCTGACTCTGTGCGACCCCATAGACGGCAGCCCACCAGGCTCCTCTGTCCATGGGATTCTCCAGGCAAGAACACTGGAGTGGGTTGCCATTTCCTCCTCCAATGCATGAAAGTCAAATGTGAAAGTGAAGTCACTCAGTCGTGTCCGACTCTTAGCGACCTCATGGACTGCAGCCTACCAGGCTCCTCCGTCCATGGGATTTTCCAGGCAAGAGTACTGGAGTGGGGTGCCATTGCCTTCTCCATTAGCATCATTAGAGAAATGCAAATCAAAACCACAATGAGGTATCATCTTACACCGGTCAGAATGTGCCATCATAAGTCTACAAACAATAAAAGCTGGAGGTGGTGTGGAGAAAAGGGAGCCCTCTTACATTCCTAGTGGGAATGCAAACTGGTGCAGCCACTATGGAGAACAATACAGAGATTCCTGAACAAAGTGGAAATAGAACTGCCATATGACCCAGCGATACACACTGAGGAAACCAGAATTGAAAGACACACATGTGCCCCAGTGTTCATCGCAGCACTGTTTACAATAGCTGGGACCTGGAAGCAACCTAGATGTCCATCAGAAGATGAATGGATAAGGAAGTTGTGCTACACATACACAATGGAATATTACTCGGCTATAAAAAGAATGCATTTGAGTCAGTCCCAATGAGGTGGATGAAACTGAAGCCTATTATACAGAGTGAAGTGTCAGAAAGAAAACATCAATACAGTATGTTATTGCATATATGTGGAATTTAGAAAGATGGTAATGATGATCCTATATGCAAGGCAGCAAAAGAGACACAGATGTAAAGAACAGACTTTTGGACTCTCTGGAAAAAGGCGAGGGTGGGATGATATGAGAGAATAGCATTGGAACATGTATATTACCATATGTAAAATAGATGACCTGGGCACGTTCAGTGCATGAAGCAGGCCCCTCAAAGCCGGTGCTCTGGGACACCCCAGAGGGATGGGGTGGAGAGGGAGGTGGGAGGGGGTTTCAGGATGGGAGACACGTGCCCCTACAGGTGATTCATGTTGATGTATGGCAATAACTGGCAGAAGCTTGTAAAGAAATTGTCCTCCATTTAAAATACATTAGTTAATTAAAAAAAATACTGGAATGGGTAGCCATTTCTTTCTCCAGGGGATCATCTCAACCTAGGGATTGAACCCAGGTTTCCCACATTGCAAGCGGATTCTTTACCACCTGAGCCACCAGGGAAGCCCAATATGGCAACGTTAAATAGCAAATGGAATCACATACATGGCAAGAAAATACGTATCTTCTGAATAAAGTTAAAGGCAATATCATTCATTTCATTAATACGTTTGGCTATTTGGGGGCAGGAGATGGAAGAGAGTGTTTTATGGAGCAGGACTTCTACATATAATGATTTAAAACATTTTTTTTTCTATGAAAGAATGATAATAAATCATGTTTAAAAAGTAAAATGATGATTGTCCTTGAGGTTTCCCAAGGGAAGCTACCAGTTCCCTGGGAGGGAGAAGCTGACAAGTAATTATAGGAGCAACATTACTTTTAAGAATCTGCACTGTGACAGCCACTTTTTTTTTCATTTATTTTTTATGGAACTATAGATGACTTACACGGAGAAGGCGATGGCACCCCACTCCAATACTCTTGTCTGGAAAATCCCATAGACAGAGGAGCCTGGTAGGCTGTAGACCATGGGGTCACTAAGAGTTGGACACGACTGAGCGACTTCACCTTCACTTTTCACTTTCATGCATTGGAGAAGGAAAGGGCAACCCACTCCAGTGTTCTTACCTGGAGAATCCCAGGGACGGCGGAGCCTGGTGGGCTGCTGTCTATGGGGTCGCACAGAGTCAGACATGACTGAAGCAACTTAGCAGCAGCAGCAGCAGATGACTTACAATATTATATTAATTTCGGGTGTATAACATAGTAATTCAATATTTTTGTAGCTTCAGCTCCATACAAAGTTGCTATCAAATATTGACTATTTTATATCTCCTGTGCTGAACACTGCATCCTTGTAACTTATTTTATACCTAGTAGTTGTGTCTCTTAGTCCCTTCACCTATTTAGCCCTTCACCCCACCTCTCTTGCTTCTGGTGATCACTAGTTTGTTCTCTATATTTGTGAGTCTCTTTCTGTTTCGTTACATTTGTTCATTTATTTTGGTGTGTATGCCAGCCACCTTTACATATATATATGTGTATATATATATATATAAACTTGCTAGATTCTTCCTGTGAAAATAAGTTTTTATGTCTCTTTTACATTAATAGGTAAGGAAATGAGGACTCAGAGGGCTAATGTAATTTGCCCAAGGTCACGCAGGAAGTGGCAGAATCAGGTTCTGAATGGAGGGTGGGTGGTTGCAAGGCTGTGCTAAGTGCCTGGATCAAACCATACCTTTTCCCAACTTTGACCATGGGCTACTGCTGTGGGAGGGATATTTCAGACTTCGAGGTGGAGCATCTACAGTCTCTAGAACAGTTGCTGGTATGTAATGGAGGCTCAACACATGTTGTTTCTCCTGTTGCTGCTGCTGCTAAGTCGCTTCAGTCGTGTCCGACTCTATGCGACCCCATAGACGGCAGCCCACCAGGCTCCCCCGTCCCTGGGATTCTCCAGGCAAGAACACTGGAGTGGGTTGCCATTTCCTTCTCCAATGCATGAAAGTGAAAAGTCAAAGTGAAGTCGCTCAGTCGTGTCCGACTCTTCACGACCCCATGGACTGCAGCCCACCAGGCTCCTCCGTCCATGGGAGTTTCCAGGCAAGAGTACTGGCGTGGGGTGCCATCACCTTCTCCAAGCTGTTTCTCCTATGTTCCCTTAAAATGATCTCTGATGGCACCCGAAGTAATGAAACAGATACTACATGTGACCTTAGACAGAAAAAGTGCAGGATGATCGTAACAATAGCAGATGTTTACATAGTACCCTCTCTTTGCCAGTGTGGTATTCTGTCATTTATGTGAAGGTTTTTTGGTTACTTTTAGCTTTTAATCTTTTTAATTTTTCTATTGGGGTATAGTTGCTCTATAGGTGTCGTGTTAGTTTCTGCTGTACAACAAAAGTGAATCAGCTCTACGTGTACTTATGTCCCTCCCTCCTGAGCCTCTCTCCCACCCTCACTCCATCCCACCTTTTTAGTCATCCCAGAGCACGGAACGGAGCTCTCTGTGCTACACAGCTTCCCAGTAGCTATTTATTCACACACAGTGGTGTGTATATACATCAACCCCAGTCTTCCAATTCATTCCACTCCCTCACCCCCCTGCCAGGACCACAGTCTACTCTCTATGTCTGCGTCTCTACTTCTCACCTGCAAGTACTTTCATCTGTACCATTTTTATAGATTCCACATATGTGTATTAGTACAATATTTGTGCTTCTCTTTCTGACTTCCTTCACTCTGTTTAACAGTCCCTTGGTCTATCCACATCTCTACAGATAAATCCAATATCATTCCTTTTTTACGACTGAGTAATATTCCATTGTATTTATGCACCACATCTTCTTGTGTCTTAATTCATTTAACCATTTCAGCTGCCCTATGAAATATACTCTGTTGTCACCCCATTTAACAGACTTGCCAAGGCTTTACAGATACAACTAATAAGAGAGAGAAGTGGAACTTGAACTTGGGCAGTTCAGCTCCAGAGTCCAAGCACCTAACCACTATGATATTCTGTCTGCTGGATCGTAGACCTCCTTTGGTGTAGGTACTGTGTGTATGATGAGCATATGTGTCCTCCACATGTCATGACTGCTGTGGATTGCACTGATATGATCTTGTGGCTCCATCTGACATTGCATTAGTGTGAGTCCATGATTTGAGATTTTCCTTCATCCTATAGCAATGACTCAGAGATTTTCCATAAACTAGGTGGCGGAGATGCCTTCAACACACCCAGGGGGAGTGGGCTAAACCTTAAGGGCTCAACCCAGGACCCCACCACCCTTAAGCTTTGGGCACCATGCTCCAAAGACACAGTGAAAAGGGAAATTGACACTGTAATTTGTTAAACTGCAGGCTGTGCTGATGGCGGTTACAGCGAACACTGTGCCTTTCTCAAATCATTACACAGGGGTAGACATGTGAAGATTCTCTTATAAGCTGGTAGCAGGCAAAAGCCGATTTTCATAGCAGAAATCTGTTCTGGAATTCACTGCTGCCTTTTGAGACTGGAGCTAGTTAATTCTGTCTCCTAGGTATGGCCAGACCACCCATGGTCTCCACCTTCTTTGTAAATCTATGAATAAAACTCTTTGTAATGAGGTCCCTTTTTGTGCAACAATAAAATGTTTCTGAGAAGGATGTTAGAGCCACAGACTTTCTTTAAATAGTGGTATCTTGTGTTGTTTACTTTTAAAATAATCTCTAGTGCAAGAGGGGACTGTGTCCTTGAAGAACTGCCCCAGAGAGCTCGTGAACAGGAACAATGGTCTGTACCACTGCTTTCTGGAAAGCAAATGGGCTTTTCATGTGAACCCAGCAAGGGGTCAGACCACACTGACATATATTTTCTGGTTTCTAGTCTTACTTCCACTGCCATTGTGGACTGTGTTACACAACCCTCTGACCCAAGGCCCAGCCATGTGAGCTTTTTATCAGCTCATAGAATGGTTTCCGCACAGCATGGCGCCCTCCAGGGCTTAGGGGCCAGTGGGCGACCAGACCTCAGGATCTGGGCACCAACACCCAGATCCCAAGTTCAACTCTGAAATAGAAGCATGATGTCACCATGGGCCAATCACATTGCTTGTCTGAGTTCAGTCCTGGATGCCCTGGGATTGTGATTCCAGAAGAGTGGTCTGTGATACTCTCCAGTAGCTCAAATAATGTTTGTGTGTGTATGTGTGTGTGTGTGTGCGTGCTTAGTCGTTCAGTCATGTCTTACTCTTTGTGATGTCGTGAACTGCAGCCCACCAGGCTCCTCTGTCCGTGGGATTTTCCAGGCAAAATTACTGGAGTGGGTTGCCATGCCCTTCTCCAGGGGGATCTTCCCAACCCAGGGACTGACCCCTCGTCTCTTGTATCTCCTGCATTGGCAGGTAGATTCTTTGCCACTAGCGTCACTCAACAGCTTAAATAATATGAGAATGTTAATTATCTGAAAAATAATTCTTTCATCCTATTTCTTTGGTGTATTTCTTTTTTTGTCAGTGCACGAGTTAGTTGGGGAAAGGGGATTCATTTTTCTTTTTCTAAGTTAGCAGAGCATAAGCTAAGAAGAAAATGTCTCAATAATTGACGCTCATCACCCACTCAATTGTTTAATCCATAATTTTAACTAGGAGTCATTTATATGTTCTGTCTTTCATCACAGCCACTATCCAAACCAGTGGGTCGTATCCTCTCTACTTCCAAGACAGTTCTTGAATTTGACCATTTCCTTCATACCCATTGCTAGGACTTTCATCAAAGCCATGATCACCCCTCACTCGGACCAAGGCAACAGCCCCTAAAGTGGTTTCTGCTCCCCTTCTTGCCTCTCTAGACTCTATACAGCAGCCAGAGGGGTCTTTCTTTATGAAATTATATACCTATCGTGCTTAAAGCTCTCCAGTGCTTCCCCTTTGCAACCAGATTAAAATCCAGACTCCTTACCATGGCTTGTGAGATACTGCACAGTGCCGACTCCCAGCTCTTTTCTTCACCATCTGTCTCCAGGCACCACCCCACCCACAGTGCCTCACATACGGCCGCGTTCTTGGTTCAAGACTCTTGCACTGACTTTCACTGCACCTGGAATGCTTGCCTAGATCTTCCACTGCTGCCCCCTCCTTATCATTCAGTCTAACTCAAACATTATCCTCTCAAGAAGGAAGAGCAATGGCCTTCATCCCCACTTGCATCCTTGCTGGATTCTAGCCCTGCACCCTGAGTGTAGAGTCCACGAGGGCAGGGACTGTGTCAGTCCTGCTGGATACTTCATCTGCAGTGTGCAGCACTGCCTGTTGCATCTAAGAGCTGCTGAGCGAATGAATGAATTCCTGCATCCCAGCTGGTTTGGACACTTATTGCTGGTAAAGTTCTTGCACCTACTATGCAATGAGCACATTTAAGCCATCTTGCACCCAGCCACAAGATGATAATAAAAGACCACTGATTTTTAGTTGGTTGTATTACTGTCCAATACTTTGCCCACCTGATCTGAAGAGCCGACTCATCGGAAAAGACCCCAGTGCTAGGAAAAATTGAGGACAGGAGGAGAGGGGAGCAACAGAGAATGAGATGGTTGGATGACATCATTGATTCAATGGACATGAGTTTGAACAAACTCCGGGAGATGGTGAAGGACAGGGAAGCCTGGCATGCTGCAGTCCATGGGGTCACAAAAAGTGGGACATGACTGAGTGACTGAACAGCCACAGACTGTTTTAAAATTTGCTCCATACAATTCACTCCCTTATTGCTATACCTAGGATAGACTATTCCCAGAGCCCTGCTTTTGGCACAGTTCCGAAATAGAAATAGACCTCTTCATACCACTGATGGTAGAAGACAGAGTTAGCAGATTCAGAAAACATACATTGTTCAGAATACAGGGAGTCACAAAGCAAGATCATTAAAACCAGTGAAGATAAATCACTCCTAGTTTGTAAGTAAATAGGGGTAGAAATTTTGCAAAGCATTTTTGGAAGAAGCAGGTAGGATAAGTAAAGTTATGCTGCAGTAACAAACAACACAAAAATTTCTGTGGCTGAACACAAACAAAAGTGAATTTTTGCATCCATCATCCATCGTCAATGTGAGGTGGTAAGACCTCATTCTACTCATTTTAGCTACCCCAGGATGCAAGTTCTATCTCAAAATGTGAGTCTGTGTTTGTTGAGGCAGGAAAGGAGAACATGGTGAAGTATGCACAAGCTCTTAAAGACTCTGCTTGAGAATGATGCCATCGCTTTTACCAAAGGAAATTATTAATATATGGCACATCTAACTTTAAGAAATCATGGAAGTATAATCCCTACTAACCTACTGGAAGGAGAGCGGAACAATTTGGGGAATCATCCTAGTAATACAATTGATTCAAAATTTGTACTTAGAGAATTTTGAGCAACCATAAATGTATACATAAATGCAGTGGATATGTACACAGTATGGATCATACTGTTATGGCCAACAGCAGATGAAAGCTGAGACAATAGAAAAAGAACAACAGGATTCAGCATTAAAAGAAGAAATATGGATTTAAGTCAGATCAGATTTGTCACTGAAAGTCGCTCAGTCATGTCCAACTCTTTGTAATCTTATAGACTATACAGTCCATGGGATTCTCCAAAACAGGGATCGAACCCAGGTCTCCCGCATTGCAGGCAGATTCTTTACCAGCTGAACCACCAGGGAAGCCCAAGAATACTGGAGTGGGTAGCCTATCCCTTCTCCAGCAGATCTTCCCAACCCAGGAATCAAACTGGGGTTTCCTGCATTGCAGGTGGATTCTTTACCAGCTGAGCTACCAGGGAAGCCCTTCTCAATTGGGGTTTTGTGAGAGATTTAATCCTGAAAGTTCTATGCATCAACAATAGCACTAGGGTATTAGCTGTATTCCCTCAAGACAATTGAAAAAATAGTCTCTCAAATAACATTCTGTGGAGCTTACTCCTGTCATGGAACCCTGGTTGAAGCAAGGCTGTTTGTCATACATGTATAAATGTTTTCACCATCCTTAAGTAGGGGGGCATGGGAAGCACTGGGGAACCAAAAAATTCATATGACCTGTTTTTTTTTTTTTGTAATATTTGCTTTATTATAGTGGTCTGAAACAGAATCCACAGTATTTCTGAGGTATATCTGTAATGAATATATGTACATCTGTGGCTGATTCATGTTGATGTATAGCATAAACCAGGACAATATTGTAAAGCAAATATCTTGCAAGAGAAAAAACAAAAAACAAAAAAACATAATTGGGCCAGAAATCCCTTCCTTCAGGTAAAAGAAACTCAGAGAGTTGAAGCTTCTTTATTAAAATAACAGGGACTTCCCTGGCAGTCCAGTAGTTAACACTCCATGCTTCCAATGCAGGAGATGTGGGTTCCATCACTGGTCAGGGAACTAAGATCCTACTTGCCGCTAAAATTTTTTAAACAAGAAAAATTAAACAGGAAAGTCCAACTAAAATTGAATCTGCTGGGTTGGGACCAAAAATACGTGATGGGTTATGAAAAAGAACTTTGTAACAAGCTGATGGTTTGGCCTTGGAGACACCTTCAGAGAGGTGCCTTTTGGGGGGGATTAGTTAATGTAGACTCTGCCCAGCTGGGATGACTTGGTTGGTGCAGCTGCATCCCAAATATCCAGTCTCTCTTTTCCTGGTACCAGCGGGCTAGTCTGCATGGTCTTCTCAAGGTGATGGGAGAAGTACAAGGAACCCTAGGAAAAATACATAAGGCCTCTTGAGGCTCTGGCTCTGGATGGGTACAGTATGACGTTGGCCTTATTGGCAAAAACAAGTCACAGGTCCAAACCCCAAACCAAGAATCACAGAAGTACATCCTGCCCAAATCGAGTGCACATTGCACAGTTAGGTGGAAAGAAGTGAAGATTCAAGGAGAGGTAAAACAACACCCCCCCGACACCCCAAACTGCAAAGAGCTAATAAGACTTTCGATCACAAATTCGAGTATATAAACAGATTTCTAATAAATAATAATTTGTACATTACATGTTTACCGAAGGAAGGTTATTTGCCTTCTTAGCAAGATTCTGATCCTATTCTTTCAAACAAAATCTATCTTTAAAAATGTGATGAGGAGTATTGTTTGTTTTTCTCATCTACCCGGAGTTTTGCGGCAGCGTAAGCTCTGGCTAATTTCTTTGCTGTCTGGCAAGAGCACAGCTTCCCTCTAAATGGTTTTGATTCAGTCTACCTCTGAGAAAGAGCAGGGCACGTAACAGCGACATGTGCAGGGTTGAGTGGAGGGGATTAAAAACATCTTTTTGCCACTGGGAGGAAAACAAAACAAAACTGTGTTTAGATTTTAACTTCCTTGTGGGCAGACATGTCTTACCCTTCTTTGGATTCCTGCCCGTGATAAAAACTGGGGGCAGAGGGCTGCGGTAGAACAGACACTGGCCTAGGAGTCAAAAGCCTAGATTCTCAGCTCAGCAGGTCACTACAGCTCATAAACTTAAACCAGTTGCTTTAGCTCTCCAGCCCTCAATATCCTGTTCTGTGAATGGGAACTGATGGTAAGGCGACCTACTTATCTCCAAAGGTGTGTGAAGAACAAATAACACAGCAAATAGAGAAGATGTGCTCCCATATACGTGCAGTCCGTCTAAATTCTGTTCTTAGGACATGAGCTTAAGGAGACTAAGGCTATGGATTTAAGCTCCTTAGGTTTCAGACTCAGGAAAAAGCTGCTCCAACACCTACATGTTGCTTCTTTCCCTGCTGATGAAATCAGGACTTAGGAGGAGCAGAGCAACCTCGATGCTTCTGGAAAGAGTGGTTCTGGGAAGCCCTGTCCCTAAGCAATTTGTTTTAACATGTTTTTTGAAGTCATGGACTACATTAAATATCTAAAGAAAGCTATGGCTCCTCTTTCCGGGGCAAAAAAAGTGCACCTAAGTCTTATGAGGTTCCATGGTGACTCAGTGGTAAAGAATCTGCCTGCCTGAATCTGTAAAGAGTGCAGAATTCGCAGGAGACATACGTTCGATCTCTGGGTGGAGAAGGAAATGGCAACCTGCTCCAGTATTCTTGCCTGGAAAATCCCATGGGCAGAGGAGTTTGGTGGACCACGTACAGCCCATGGGGTCACATGCAGTCGGACATGACTGAGTGACCAAAGAACCACCAGCACACGTCTCTGAGCACACGCTCCTCTTAGAACCCTTGCTTTAGAGAAATAATTGCCCTGAGCATAGTCTAGCGCTCAGTCCGGCACTCCTGGGAGCCCTATCTATATTTCCTCATGTCCCTTCCGCAAGACGACTTCACCAGAGCTCCACCGACAGAACTAAGCCCTCACCGGGCTTCTTTCTCTCGTTTTCTGCTTCTCCTCTCCACAGAGAGAGAGATTTAGCTCCGAGATGTTAGTGTATATTGGCCCAGGATGTTCTTCGAAGGCTGTTTTGCAAAAGGATTTTCCTTCAGCCATCCTCCTCTCCGCCCCTCCTCCGTCTCCCACTCCTCTTTTCCTTCTTCCAGTTCTTCTCTTCTTCCTCCTCCTCTTTCTCTTCTTCCTTAGAAACAGCTCTTTTCTATTATTTTACAGAGGCATACCATGATGATGCACCTACAGCGGTCCCCAACGTTTTTGGCACAGGGACTGGTTTCGCAGAAGACAGTTTTTCCACGGCCCGAAACGGGTGAGGGGTGAGGGGTGGTTTCAGGATAATTCAAACCCATTACATTTATCATGCACTTTATTTCTAATCTAATGTCCTTGTTGATCTGACAGGAGATACTAATCCACATTCAGAGGCTGGGGACCCCTGCCTCAACAGACGTCATAGAAAGGCACATCGTTAATTAGTATAAGCTCTGAAATTGTTTACTTTGGTCTGATAGCTCAGTTGGTAATGAATCTGCCTCCAATGCAGGAGACCGTGGTTCCACTCCTGGGTCAGGAAGATCCACTACAGAAGGAATAGGCTACTCACTCCAGTATTCTTGGGCTCTTCTGGTGGCTTAGATGGTAAAGAATCCACCTGCAATGTGGGAGACCTGGGTTCGATCCCTGGGTTGGGAAGATCCCCTGGAGAAGGGAAAGGCTACCCACTCCAGTATTCTGGTCTAGAGAATTCCATGGACTGTATAGTTCATAGGGTCACAAAGAGTCAGACACAACTGAGCTTCTTAAAAACAAAAGTAGGGAAAGAATCCAAGGCATTCATTTACATCCCTTCCTGTTCAGTTGCTCAGCTGTGTCTGACTCTGGGGCATCCTAGACACCAGACTACCCTGTCCTTCACTGTCTCCTGGAGTTTGCTCAAACATCCCTGGAGGTGAGTAAATCATAGCACCTTAAATAAACAAATAAGCAACTAGTCCCTTCCCTCCAGCGTTTCTTTTGGTGACAGAACTGCTAGTTTAGCTCTCCAGTATAGGTTACCAGTTAAAAGTACACATAAACTCGGTTATCATCCATAGCATCCCACCTTGGAGGACATTTAGGCTTATAACCACCGAAGGATGAGGATCACTGGAAAAAATGAGCAAGGCATATAAGGACTAAGTGCGGGAAAAGAAATTATGACTCCGAAAATTCGCAGACCATGACAATTGGAAAAAAGATGATATCAGCAAATGTGGTGATTTTTCTACAGCACTCAAATTCCTGTCTTGTATGTCAACTGAAAAGAACTTTGTCCCAAGGATATCACACCATAATCTACACACACGCTGAGGTTTTAAAATTTTTTTAAAATAATAATTGCAAAAATTTTTAAATAGTCTTCTACTCCAGTTCGTCCATTACCTTTCTTGGTGATATTTTCTGATGGTTGGACAAGTGATCATTTTATTCTATTGACATTATTTTATATCTGTATCATTTTTATACTTACTGTACATCACATTGCTCAGATTTAATTTATGAGCAATTAAACAGAGGTGCTGCCCTTTTAAAATATCTTTCTATGTGTTTAAAAGTTGCCCAGGGAAAGAACAGCAAAAGGAGGACACTGCTGAGCCATGGATTTAACGGTTCTTCTGCGGTTATGGACTTCATCGAATATCTAAGGTAAGTGATGGCTCCCCACCCCACTGCCCGCCCTGGGGAGGGGCACACCTATACAAGTGAGTGTGTGCTAAGTTGATTCAGTCATATCTGAGTCTTTGCAACCTCATGGACTGTAGCCTGCCAGGCTCCTCTGTCCATGGGATTCTCCAGGCAAGATGACGGGATTGGGTTGTCATGCCTTCCTCTAGGGGGTCTTCCTGACCCAGGAATTGAACCCACAGAACCTGAGTTTCTTAAGTCTTCTGCATTGGCAGGTGGTTTATTTACCATTAACGTCACCTGGAAAGTCCCGCACCTATGCATATGGACACACAATTTCAGGATTTACGTGGAGCTTTGCTCCTCCTAGAACTTCTGCTTTAAAGAATTTACTTACTTCCCATGCACTGGTAGGAAGATCGTAGTTTCTCTAGTTCATGCTTGCAATGATTGTTTTCTCCTTCTTCAGGCAATAGCCTACTGGAAATAAACCTTAATAAACAAACCAGGTGAACTCTAATAGAAAATAACCAAACTACTTAAAAGAAAATGAAGGTGAGCAACCACGCCGTTCTATGTGTTTTTATCTGGCTTTTATGAAAATGTTTTGGGTGTGGGAATTCAGCGTTTACAGCTGTGAGATTCTCTCATCCTTTGAACCCCGTTATATGTATAGCAGCTGCAGAAAGAGGTGAAGGTCACAGATAAAGATTTAATCATCCATGCAAACTACTTCACTGCATATTTTGCATAGCATTTCAAAGTGTTTCAAATAAGTGCCCACCTATTTGAGATGGCTGGTAAACACAAAAGAGAACTAGAAGACTGCATGGACCGTGATTTCCATACCATTTGCATGACTGTTAAAAGACATTGCTATTCGCAATGATTGCTCAGAACTGGTCTGAGAGGGGCATAGGTTTGGAAGAGGTATTGTTTACTCTGAAGGAAATATTGTTTCCTTTGTTCTATGGGTAAATATCTCATCTAATTGCTCTCATTAGATTTTTCTCTGGAGAAACTGGCACTGATCAATATTTCTCTGGAGAAACTATCGAGTGATAGATCATCTATATTTTTTTTTCTTTTATTTGCTAAGATTAAATCAATAAGCCTGCTGATACTACAGTAAAATGATTTACACATAAAATAAATACTAGTCAGATGTCCATGATCTAGACTTTTATTCCTTCTTCCTATTCCCTTTTCTTTTCTGCCCTTATGGAAATTAATTTTGAATAAAAATCTTTACCAAAGAGTGACCCAGAACCTGGGGAAAAAAAGAGTACATTTCAGCTACTGAGCTCTACTGGTTAAGAAAATCTAAAGGCAATAATTTGGAAGGAGATATTTCTTGTGGAAACCGCTACCACCATAATTATCACCACCCTGACCGCCACCAGCAACATCAACACCAGCAGCACCACCTCCACCTCTACTACCCCCATCATTACCACCTCCATCGCCATCGTTATCATCGCCATTACTGCCTCTATCATCAACGTTGTTAATATTATTAACCATTACTATGTGCCAGGAACTGTGCTGGGAACTTCCCTTGCAGTGTTTTAATAAACCTCCTCTTTCGCATGAAGCGGGGCATTTGCACACACTAGTTCCATTGCTCCAAGGCTCTTCCCTGCCCCTCTCTGATTAGCACTGATGAGTGAGTGACTAACCAGAGCACAGCATAGCATCCTTCAGAGAACACTTCAGACAACACTTACCTGGTGAAGAACCCCCCTCCCTGATTCTATGTCCTTCTGTGCCCTTTGCTCTTCTCCATTACTAAACTGTAAGCTCTAGGAAAATGGGGATCACATCACTTCCTACACACCAGGCAGCATGTCACGTACAGCACACCACTGAGGACTCAAAACTGTAATTGTTCAATACGTGCTGTGTTGGGCCATGTGTGCAACCACAGAGTGTGGAATTCAGGATGCCACTCCAGTACTTCCCAACATTAGAGACTTACCCGCTGTTGCTACACCTTCCCCGCTTCTCCTCTGCCTTCCTTCTTCTCTTCCTCCTAAGCGCAACAGTATAGTGTATTAGTAAAAGGGATGGTTTCATATTTAGACATCTGAGTTTAAATTCAGAAAGTACTAGAAAGCACAAGTGCTCAATGTTTATTATTACTTTGATTACTGTCCTTTCCACTTTTGATCTATGGGTTCAGCTCAGTTCAGTTCAGTCGCTGAGTCATGTCCGACTCTTTGTGACCCCATGAATTGCAGCACGCCAGGCCTCCCTGTCCATTACCAACTCCTGGAGTTCACTAAAACTCACTTCCATCGAGTCGGTGATGCCATCCAGCCATCTCATCCTCTGTTGTCCCCTTCTCCTCCTGCCCCCAATCCCTCCCAGCATCAGAGTCTTTTCCAATGAGTCAACTCTTCCCAGGAGGTGGCCAAAGTACTGGAGTTTCAGCTTTAGCATCATTCCTTCCAAAGAACACCCAGGAGTTATCACCTTTAAAATGGACTGGTTTTAAAAAAAAAAAAAAATGGACTGGTTGGATGTCCTTGCAGTCCAAGGGACTCTCAAGAATCTTCTCCAACACCGCAGTTCAAAAGCATCAATTCTTTGGCACTCAGCTTTCTTCACAGTCCAGCTTTAACATCCATACATGACCACTGGATAAACCATAGCCTTGACTAGATGGACCTTTGTTGGCAAAGTAATGTCTCTGCTTTTTAATATGCTCTCTAGGTTGGTCATAACTTTCCTTCCAAAGAGTGTCTTTTAATTTTATGGCTGCAATCACCATCTGCAGTGATTTGGGAGCCCCAAAAAATAAAGTCTGACACTGTTTCCATTGTTTCCCCATCTATTTGCCATGAAGTGATAGGACCAGATGCTATGATCTTAGTTTTCTGAATGTTGAGCTTTAAGTCAACTTTTTCACTCTCCTCTTTCAGCTTCATCAAGAGGCTTTTTAGTTCCTCTTCACTTTCTGCCATAAGGGTGGTGTCATCTGCATATCTGAGGTTATTGATATTTCTCCCAGCAATCTTGATTCCAGCCTGTGCTTCTTCCAGCCCAGCGTTTCTCATGATGTACTCTGCATATAAGTTAAATAAGCAGGGTGACGATATACAGCCTTGAAGTACTCCTTTTCCTATTTGGAACCAGTCTGTTGGTCCATGTCCAGTTCTAGCTGTTGCTTCCTGACCTGCATATAGGTTTCTCAAGAGGCAGGTCAGGTGGTCTGGTGTGCCCATCTCTTTTAGAATTTTCCACAGTTTATTGTGATCCACACAGTCAAAGGCTTTGGCATAATCAATACAGCAGAAATAGATGTTTTTCTGGAATTCTCTTGCCTTTTTGATGATCCAGAGGATGTTGGCAATTTGATCTCTGGTTCCTCTGCCGTTTCTAAAACCAGCTTGAACATCTGGAAGTTCACGGTTCACGTATTGCTGAAGCCTGGCTTGGAGAATTTTGAGCATTACTTTACTAGCGTGTGAAATGAATGCAATTGTGCGGTAGTTTCTGTGGTAGATCTGTGGGTGGGCTGTCAAATCAGACGTATGATCATGTCATTTGAATTAGCCAGGGCACCTGCCAATGAAACTGTTAATTTAAGACTGACAATATTGGGGCTTTCCTGGCTACCTAGTGGTTATGACCTTGAGCCTCCCCTGCAGGTTATGAGCTTGATCCCTGGTCAGGTAACTAAGATCCAGCATGTCATTCAGTGTGGCCAGAAAAAAAAATGGCAATATTGGTTCAGAGAGGCATATAACACAGAGAATTAGATGAAATTTACTTAATTAATAGTTTGCTATGACTATAGAAAAGGAAAAAGATTAGAGACTAGTTATGTAGATAATGGTGATGGAAGGAGGATTTTAGTTAGAGGAGGCTTCGACCAATTAGGAAAATTTGGGAGCTCTTTGAGTGGTTTTAAGTCAAGATATAGTGAAACCTTGAAGACCTTGCCCTAAGAACCAAGAAGGGCAGAGAGTAGAGGATGAGAGAAATGAAGGGTACCTACAAAAATTTCCGGAAATGGTTGGTGGATATTAGCAAGGATATGAAATGTGATGGGAATTTACTGCAAATACAGAGATTGATCCAAATACTAGGTGGCAAAGATAATTATTAGCTAAAATGGTGGTGAATTAAGATAAATTTTAAGATAAACCATGGATTTGCTTCATTTTTTCTTTCTTGTTCCTTTCTTTCTTTCATTTTTTTCCTCTTCTTTCTTCCATTAGTGTTTTCAAGGATTTGTTGTTGTTGTTCAGTCTCTGTCATGTCCGATTCTTTGCAACCCCACGCGCTGCAGCACGCCAGGCTTCCCTGTCTTTCACTATCTCCCAGAGTTTGCTCAAACTCATGTCCGCTGTGTTGGTGATGCCGGTTTATGCTAATACACTGAGTGTGTTATCACCTTCACATTAAAAATCAACTAACAAGGAAGGCTATAAAGCAGTATCAAAAACTCTCTTAAATTTAGTAAAATCATTATGGCATGACAAACTGGATTTACAGGGTCAATGTGTGAGAAATAAATGAGAAAATTGTATATATCAGTGTGCATGTTGCAAAAGAGAGAAAAATCAACATATCCTAGAAATTGGCGCTATAATTGCAGGTTTAATTTTACCAGTGGTTCTATTTCTCATAGTTTCCTGTGTTGGAGTTGATGGCATGGGAATGAATGACCACAGAATTAGTAATTATCCCATAATTTAAAAAGTGTGGTCAAATTTGTTTCTGTTAGCACTAAGTTTTCCACTTGCCTAAAAACTTACTAAACAAAATATTTGGGGGAAATGGACCAACCTTAGATTCCCTACACTAGAAGCTAGTGAAGATAACGATATCATTAAACTCAACATCTTTTTGAGAAAATGAAAAAGGATGGTTGATATTTATCTCTATATAGCTACATTCATTAAATCCCACTGTCTTGAGATGTGGACAGAATAAGAAAAAGTATTTTTTAATTTTAATTTTGCACAGTAAAATTGATTAAGATTATTCTGGCCATTCTACTTATTTATAGGATAAGAGTGACTTAAAAGTTGGAAATTCTCTGTGTAATGTTTCACCTACAGTAAGCTCACACTCTCATATTGTTATATAAATTTCTCTTGATTCTAATTTCTCAAGACAGGAAAATTGCAGTAATTTCTTTATACCTACAGCTTTACCAGATGTAGAGAGGATATCCAATGAGAACTGATTGATGAAGATAGATACATCTATGGTGTTGAGATTAAAGTTCTATAACACTAACTTAATGGCTAATGACCTGGGAAAGAATGTAGGTAGGGAGACCTGGATTCACCAACAAATTACAGAAAAGTCACAGAAATAGTCCTTTCCTTAAATGAAGGTGGAAGTGTGGAGTGTTAGGGAAGAAGGAGAACTGGATGCTTTTCTAGACTTCATCTGTTTGGTCTTCAGGTTACTTGTCTTGAACACACCAGTCCACATCACCTTCCAATGATGGTGATGGGCCCTCATCCTTTATTTTATTTTTTATCACTTAATTAATTAATTTTATTTTTCATTGGGCTGGGTCTTCATGCTGTGCTGGGGCTTTCTCTCATTGTGGCGAGCGGGGGTTACTCTCTAGCTGCAGTGCTCAGGCTTCTCATGCGGTGGCTTCTCTTGTTGTAGAGCAGGGACTCCAGGCACGTGGGCTCAGTAGGTGCGGTTCGTGCGCTCTAGAGCATGGGCTCAGTAGTTTTGGCCCACAGGCTTCATTCCAACTTGGCATGTGGAATCTTCCTGGATCAGGGATCAAACCTGTGTCCCCTGCATTGGCAGGTGAACTCTTATCCACTATACCACCAGGGAAATCCTGCCCTTATCCTTTAAGAGAAACTCTGAGGTAGATGGTCAGAAACTGTGCCTAGATGGAGCAGCTGGATGTAGATTATATGCCTTCTTCCTGTCTGCTCAGCCCAAGAAGAATATGGAGAGGCTCTTGGAAGGGCAGGTTGTCCCCCAGCCAGAGATGGCTGAGAAGCCAAACACTTCAAGACAAAGAACCTGGTTAGATGTTCGCTGACTCCAGCTACGAGGGAGGCAGAGCACCCCACTTCTTTCATATATAACTGGAAGACCCAGCCCCTCAAAGGACTGACTTAACCATTATGAACACAACTAGTTCTTTAGGTATTGGAGTAATTGGTATGTTTGAACTTGAAAGTAACAATGATTCCTTTTTCCTGATTCTAAATGCAATGTACAGTGATTCCAAACATTTTGTAGAATACAGAAAAATATAAAGAAGATAAACATTGGACTTCCCTGGTGGGGCAGTGGATAAGAGTCTGCCTGTAGGGGACACAGCTTCGATCACTGGTCTGGGAAGATTTCACAAGCCGCAGAGCAACTAAGTCCATGCTCCATAACTACTGAAGCCCTTGTGCTCTAGGGCCTGCGAATCACAGCTACCAAGCCTGTGTGTTGCAATCCAAAGATAAATAATTTTTAAAAAGAGTTTGAACTCCTTTTTTTTTTTTTTTTAAGGTAAAAATCACTTGGGATCATCCAGAAATTATAACATTTAACCTTTTGGAATTTGTCCTTCTTTTGTCCATAAAATATATGAATAAATATGTAAAAGCAAATATGATCATAATGTACATAGTGTTTATAACCTTATTTTTTTCCTTAATATACTATGATCACTATCCCATATCCTTACATGATTTTTAAAAAATTTTTATTGAAATATAGTTGATTTACAATGTTGTATTAGTTTCAGATGTAGCCTTAAATGGTTTTTAATGACTGCAGAGCGTAACTATATTTATCTAAACTCTTTTGGCCATGTAGGTTGTTTACAGTTTTAGAATTAAAAAGAATGCATCCCCGAAATAGTTGGAATAATCCTCCCACTCATTAGCCTATGAAATCACCCAGCCCATAAAAACAAGTTATGCTATATTTGGGGCCACTCTCGCCTTCTGAGATGGCCCACACTCTCTCTGTGAAGTGTGTTTCTCTCTAAATAAATTCACTTCTTACCTATCAAAAAAAATAATGTGATGATGAATCCCCTTGTCAGTAAATCTGTACACTTTTCTAAGATATCCGTATGGTCTGTTTCTCTACAGTGATCATGGTTTTTCTTAATTTAGAATCAGATAAAAACACCTTTAAAATATATTTTTTTTAAATGCCGTTGACCACATACCCATATACAGATGCACACTAGAAAAGGCTTAAGCAATTTAAGAACACCTCAGGCTTGTCTCAAAAGCGTTAGTGGCAGAATCTTCCACTCTTAACCTTTCCACACAGTCACCAATAAATTGTGACTAGGTAAGTCTGAGAAAGCACACCTCATTTAAAAAGCGTCATCTGGGGTAAGGTTACCTTGGAGAGTGATGGATTCGTGATATACTGAGAATAATGAAGTGAAGTCCAATTTGATAAAACCTCTCATCCCTTACTTCACTTTTTTTTTTTTTTTTGGCCTTAGGGGATGAAGGAGAAAGACAATTTTCAGAGCTGAATTACTGAGATTTTCCACAGGCTGGCATTATGCTCCATGCCCTTCAACCTGCCACAATGGGAGCCCTTCATTTTTAATTTCCTGGTCCCTGTCTTTCACTCCAGATGGAAAAAAGAATCTCAAAATCTGTCCTTGTATTGCCTCTAAAAAGGTTTTTGCAGGTTTGAAGTGAAATGTTCAGCAAATCACCAGGTATTAAATATCACCTGTGTCATTACTCACATGCATCATTGACACAGCCTTTAAAACTAGAAGTGAGGAAGCGGATTTTATTTCCATAACCTGTAAATCCACCACAAGCCTTGACCAAGCTCCCTGGGGACAGCCTGTGTCGTATGACTTCCTCCCAAGCCACCTTGATGTGACCTTGCTGGCTCAGCAGCCTGAGGGCCTAGAGTAATGGCAAGACAGGACTGACTGTGCAGAAGCTGAAAACCGTGAACACTTGGGAAGAATCTCAGTGCTGGGAGGCATTCAGTTCAGTCGCTCAGTCATGTCCAATTCTTTGCAACCCCATGAATCAAAGCACGCCAGGCCTCCCTGTCCATCACCAACTCCTGGAGTTCACTCAAACCCATGTCCATAGAGCCGGTGATGCCATCAAGCCATCTCATCCTCTGTCATCCCCTTCTCCTCCTGCCCCCAATCCCTCCCAGCATCAGTGAGTTCCTTGTCTCACTGTGCTCCACTAAATATCAGGTCTGTCCCTAAAGCCAACTTGGGGTGAAACCAAGACGGTGGTGATGTTGGTAAAATGTCGAATCCTGGCTCTTCAGCTGTTTTCTACCTTGATCCTACTTGGGTTGCCTTATTTTACTCACATGCTCAATTTTTTTTTTTTTTAATATCTCAGCATTAACTAGATTGGGGCTTCCCAGCTGGTGCTAGTGGTAAAGAACCTGCCTGCCAATGCAGGAGATGAAAAAGACATGGGTTCGATCCCTGGGTCGAGAGAATCCCGTGGAGGAGGGAATGGCAACCCATTCCAGTATTCTTGCCTGGAAAGTCCCACAGACAGAGGAGCCTGGCTGGCTACAGTCCACGGGGTTGCACAGAGTTGGACACGACTGAAGTGACTTAGCATGCACGTTAACAAGATTCTCTCTCCAGAAAGACTCTGATAGGAGGTTTATTACCCCTACCCCTCAACTTTAGCAGAAGGCAGGGTTTGGTAAGATGGTAGGGAAGGTGAGGGTACCTTGTTGCCCCAAATTTTACCAATCGTAGAGGGCTCCCCGAGAGTAATTTGGCTCTTTTTATTTTTACCATCTGTGGAGAATGTTTATTAGTGAAAATGGATTAGAGTTGGCATAGGTGACTATTCAAGAAAGAAAGCATGATACTTAAAAAAAATAAGACTCTTGCTCCACATAGTGTATTATTTGTTTGAAGTCAAGAATAAGGGTCATATAATAACAAAGATCCCAGTTGGTCAGCAGATACAATTACTCTCTCTTTGCCTTCTTCTTCTGGGTGTCCTTGAACTCTGATTCTTTGGACAGTGTTGCTGACTCATTTGGAATGGTGCAGACACCCACCTTGGAACCAAGATTCAACTGCTGCTCTTTGCTTCTTTGCTTCTCAATCCCACTCCTGCTTGAGTTATTCAAAGTCACCACTAGAGTCTTTCTACAATGCTAATGGCAGGCACCCTCTATTAGCTAAAATGCAATGTCCTTGAAGCATACATTAATTAATGGGGAATAGAGCTGTATATTAAAGTTATTTTCTAATCAGTTTCTCTGGCGTTACAGTGAACTACAACTCAATAAGCAAGGAGGTTAGTAAATCATAACTGGTGAGGAGAACTCATTTTCTAAACATCTTAAACATTCCAGGTTGGCTGCAAGGATACAGGGAAGAAAAGCTCGGGAAGGGAGGACGCCAGACGTTGAGCATGAAGCAATGCTTGCGAAGCTGCTGGGCACCTGTGTGTCTGTGCAGGCATGTTTTGGCCCATGTGCAGGGGCTCAGTGGGATGACTTTGTATAACTCAGTATCATGAAGACAGGATGGCCAGATTGGAACCTGGAAGCAAGAATCCCAACAGGCTGGCCTTTCTGATGCATTTTAGTACCATGTCCAAGAAAGCTGGACTTTCTCATATTCAAGGTTTCAAATAGTTTTTCTCCATGACTATCAGGAAATGAAAAGAATTAACCAAAATCTCTGTGGACAGTGACTGCAGCCATGAAATTAAAAGACTCTTCTCCTTGGGAGAAAAGCTATGACAAACCTAGGCAGCATATTAAAAAGCAGACACATCACTTTGCTGACAAAGGTCTGTAGAGTCAAATCTATGGTTTTTCCAGTTGTCATGTACAGATGTAAGAGTTGGACCATAAAGAAGGCTAAGTCCCAAAGAATTGATGCTTTCGAACTGTGGTGTTGGATAAGACTCTTGAGAGTCCCTTGGACAGCAAGGAGATCAAACCAGTCAATCCTAAAGGAAATCAAGGAGGTTAGTAAATCATAACTAGTGTTATGGAAGGACTGATGTTGAAGCCGAAGCTCCAGTACTTTGGCCACCTGATGTGAAGAGCTGACTCATTGGAAAAGACCCTGATGCTGGGAAAGATTGAGGGCAGGAATAGAAGTGTGTGACAGAGAATGAAATGGTTGGATGGCATTGTCAATTCAACGGCCATGAGTTTGAGCAAACTCTGGGAGACGGCCAAGAACAGGGAAGCCTGGCGTGCTCCATGGGGTAGCAACTGAACAACAACGGCAATTAGGAAATGAAAAGAATTAACCACGAGATAAGGACTAGTCTTTGAGTTACTGCTTTGAATTTTCTGGCCATGTGGGAGCAATTTGTTTCTCTGGTCTCTTATGACCTGGTGTTAGCTGGATAGGAGCTAGTGCTGATACCATTGGCCAGGTATGCCTTGTCTGTCTGGATATCAAAAAGTCTCACTGTTCATCTCTATCAATCATCCCATAGTGAAAGGAATTATTTCTGAAACTCTGAAGTCAGGATTTGTTGTGGATTCAACTGAGACCCACCTTGACTTGTCGAAAAATGGGAGGATTACTTTTTCTACAGACTGGAGAGTGATCTTCAAAAACACTGGTCAGGAGTAGACTCTTTTGGCCAAACACAATTTTATGCAGTATGTCAGCATGAAAAATAAATAAAAGCGTGTCTTCTCTGGCACCCCTGGCATTCAACCATGAAACTCGACAGCACAAAGTCGTCTCTGGATGAGCTATACTAACCAAAGTGGAAAATTCCTCTCCAAATTTGTATGGAAGCAGAACCTGCTTGCGCTAAGCGGTAGCCCATGGAAAGAACCTGGCAACATTGACGGATGTCCTAGAAGCAACTCCATGCAACTCATTTTGTGTTTACAGTAGGGATGTTGTTAAGGATGTGGTTGATGACATCCCACAGTGCTTCCTTTATGAAGATCTGCTGAAGACATTTTTCTCTTCCCTCAGGGCCGTGATTAACCACATTTCTCCTGAGCAGCTGGGTATAGCTTACATATTGTAGCTACTGTATGTTGAGGCCCATCCCTACCGATAGCCTGGGGCTCTATCACAAACCTGTAGCACAGGATTCTCCAAACTTGCTGCACACTAGGACCATCTGGGGAGCTTTGTACGTGCGAGTGTCAGGGCTGACCCCAGACCAATTGCATCAGAATCTCAAGAGGGACATTGGCATTTTTTAAAGTTTTCTGGTTGATTCTGACATGCAGCCAAGGTTTAGAACCACTGCCCTGGGGCCTTCTTGCACATACTATGGGCCCCACTTTTTTCTATCCAGTTGTCCAATTTGTTCATTCTGTACATGTCTTCACTAGCCTTGTAAATCTTTCTTTGAAAGCGAGCGGATGTACATTGTTGTTCTGTCTCCAAGTCGTGTCCAACTCTACGCCCCCATGGACTGCAGCATGCCAGGCTTCTCTGTCCCTCACCTTCTCCCAGAGTTTGCCCAAATTCATGTACAGTGCATGTGCCCACATACATATATACACACCTTGTTGATGATGATTAATGAATGAGTTAAGAATAGTCTCTTTTGGGTGGGGGAGAGGGGGGGAATCTAAGTTTTCCAACCAGGGATTGAACCTGTGCCCTCTGCATTGGGGGCATGGAGTCCTAACCACTGGACCACCAGCAAATTCCCAGTCACTGTTTTTAGATTAAATTCAATAATTCTTACCACCTTGTCCAATAGTACATGTGTTAGTCTCCAAGAAGCAGACACCAAATCTCAATTAGAATATCAGCTGCTGGAGGGCAAGGAAGCAATATAGAGCAAGCGTGAGGAATGTGGGCATCAGGATCCCACCCACTTGGGCTGAATGCCGGTTCTGCCCCTCACTCTATGACCTTGGTCTGTTCATTCATCTGAGGAAGTCTTTTTTATCTGCAAGAGGGAGTGCTCAGATCAGATCAGTCACTCAGTCGTGTCTGACTCTGCGACCCCATGAATCGCAGCACGCCAGGCCTCCCTGTCCATCACCAACTCCCGGAGTTCACTCAGACTCACATCCATCGAGTCAGTGATGCCATCCAGCCATCTCATCCTCTGTCGTCCCCTTCTCCTCCTGCCCCCAATCCCTCCCAGCATCAGAGTCTTTTCCAATGAGTCAACTCTTCCCAGGAGGTGGCCAAAGTACTGGAGTTTCAGCTTTAGCATCATTCCTTCCAAAGAAATCCCAGGGCTGATCTCCTTCAGAATGGACTGGTTGGATCTCCTTGCAGTGCAAGGGACTCTCAAGAGTCTTCTCCAAAACCACAGTTCAAAAGCATCAATTCTTTGGCGCTCAGCTTTCTTCACAGTCCAACTCTCACATCCATACATGACCACAGGAAAAACCATAGCCTTGACTAGACAGACCTTTGTTGGCAAAGTAATGTCTCTGCTTTTGAATATGCTATCTAGGTTGGTCATAACTTTCCTTCCAAGGAGTAAGCGTCTTTTAATTTCATGGCTGCAGTCACCATCTGTAGTGATTTTGGAGCCCAGAAAAATAAAGTCTGACACTGTTTCCACTGTTTCCCCATCTATTTCCCATGAAGTGGTGGGACTGGATGCCATGATCTTCGTTTTCTGAATGTTGAGCTTTAAGTCAACTTTTTCACTTTCCACTTTCACTTTCATCAAGAGGTTTTTTAGTTCCTCTTCACTTTCTGCCATAAGGGTGGTGTCATCTGCATACCTGAGGTTATTGATATTTCTCCCGGAAATCTTGATTCCAGTTTGTGTTTCTTCCAGTCCAGCATTTCTCATGATGTACTCTGCATATAAGTTAAATAAACAGGGTGACAATATACAGCCTTGATGAACTCCTTTTCCTATTTGGAACCAGTCTGTTGTTCCATGTCCAGTTCTAACTGTTGCTTCCTGACCTGCATACAAATTTCTCAAGAGGCAGGTCAGGTGATCTGGTATGCCCATCTCTTTCAGAATTTTCCACGGTTTATTGTGATCCACACAGTCAAAGTCTTTGGCATAGTCAATAAAGCAGAAATAGATGTTTTTCTGGAACTCTCTTGCTTTTTCCATGATCCAGTGGATGTTGGCAATTTGGTCTCTGGTTCCTCTGCCTTTTCTAAACCCAGCTTGAACATCAGGAAGTTCATGGTTCACATATTGCTGAAGCCTGGCTTGGAGAATTTTGAGCATTACTTTACTAGCGTGTGAGATGAGTGCAATTGTGCGGTAGTTTGAGCATTCTTTGGCATTGCCTTTCTTTGGGATTGGAATGAAAACTGACCTTTTCCAGTCCTATGGCCACTGCTGAGTTTTCCAAATTTGCTGGCATATTGAGTGCAGCACTTTCACAGCATCATCTTTCAGGATTTGGAATAGTTCAACTGGAATTCCATCACCTCCACTAGCCTTGTTCGTAGTGATGCTTTCTAAGGCCCACTTGACCTTAGAGGGAGTGCTACTGCCCTACAAAGTTTAAGGATTTGATGCATGTAAAACATTTAGTAGCTCGCTTACCTCAAGCACTCAGAAGTGGTCATTTTAGCCATTTAAAAATGTTTTTCGGTCACTTGTCCATAGAATATCTAGTACGTTAAACTTGCCCAAGTTGACTGGCTAAATTAGGGCTTCATCGAATGTTTATTTAATAAACTCAGATGTTCTTCTTAAAAAACAAAAAAGAGGAGGAAGGTGAAGCAGATGCCATGATGGGATGTATGTGCAAAAAAACTTGCCTGCAGAAACAACTAGGAGGGAAATGAAGGAGGAGCTGGGAAGGGCTTGGGGAACCAGCAATGCGTCTGACCTCAGGGAAGGAAGAAAAAAAAAAAGAATAAAGTGTAGGTGATCCAGGTGGTACAGGGACAAAGTACCTGCCTGCAGTTCGATCCCTGGGTGGGGAAGATCCCCTGGAAGAGGAAATAGCAATCCACTCCAGTATTCTTGCCTGGGAAATCACATGGACAAAGAAGCTTGGCAGGCTACGGTCCATGGGGTCACAAAGAGTCAGACACCACTGTGTGACTAAACACACACACACCAACGGTGAGTGTTGCGGCTCTAGGTAAATTTGGCAAGGCCAATAGGGAGCCCTAGAGCCCAAGTCACCAGTAAGAGGAGCTTGAGGACCCCAGGGGCAGGCCAGATTTAGGCCCCCCCACCATGCTCAAGCCTTGGCTGGGAGCCCCCAAGGGAAGGGTGGCCTCCTGCTAACAGGTTGGTAGATTTCAGACCATTGCACAGGACCCATCATCGGTCAATCATGCTTCCTGCAGCTGGAGAGCTGAGAGGCACATTTCTATGGCAGCCTCCGTACATCACCTGAATTCCTTTCCCATGCTGACTCTTGCTATTATTTGTGTTTAGAAATAGCCAAGGATTATGAGGGATGAGGATATATGACAGGAGGATGAAAGAAAACAGCAGAGCCACGAAAATGACAAACGTGGGTGCCTGGACGTGGCTGCAGGGGGCAGACAGGGCAGCACCTGGAGCATTAATTCTGGTTCAGCCACAGAATGAAGACAGAGAAGTGGGGCGGGGGCAGGAATGACAAGTGAGAGAAGAGTGATGCTTCCAGAATAAAGCATTTGAATGGGAGTGGGTGAGTGAAAAGGACTGTGCTGGTTAGCCCTTGCCAGGAACCACTGGATCAAAGTGTGGATGTCACTTGCACCTCGGAAATGGAGGCAGATTTCAGCCGCCTCACCTCCATTGCTTCAGCAAAACACATTTTGGGCTTTAATAGTAACAAACACGCTTTGGCTCTTTAGTGTCATGGTTTTCCATCCTGGTTCCATGTGGTAATCATTTGGGGAGCTTCAGTGTACTGATGCCTGAGACTCTACCTGGATAATTAAATCAGAATTTTTAAGGGCAGGCATGGATATCAGTATTTTTAAAAAATTTTTAATCGGAGGCTACTTACTTTACAATATTGTGGTGGTTTTTGCCATACATTGACATGAATCTGCCACGGGTGTACATGTGTCCCCCATCCTGAACCCCCCTCCCACCTCCCTCCCCATCCCATCCCTCAGGGTCATCCCAGTGCACCGGCCCTGAGCGCCCTGTCTCATGCATCGAACCTGGACTGGTGATCTATTTCACGCATGATAATATACATGTTTCAATGCTATGCTCTCAAATCATCCCACCCTCGCCTTCTTCCACTGAGTCCAAAAGTCTTCTTTACATCAAACTCTTTTGCCATCTCGCATACAGGGTCATCATTACCATCTTTCTAAATTCCATATATATGCTTTAATAGGACATCAGTATTTTAAAAAGGCACTTCAGGTGGTGGTAATGAGACTTCTAGGTTTAGCTGCTTCAGCAAATGGTTCCAAAAAACTATTAGCAGAGCTTGTGAAAGGCCCATGAATAAAATATACATTTATTCACATAAATATCCGAGAACAATCTGAGGGTATGAGCATTGTATAAGGAAGGTGCTTCAGAGTGCTGAGATTTAACATTTAAATAACCCATGAAAATTTTATTTTCAGCCTGGCTCTTTCTGTTTGCATCAAAGACCATCACACACACATCATCTGCTCTGCCACACCAAAATTAGAGGGAAAAAAATCCTTTCTCTCTGCCTTCTCATATTCTCCTGGAAGCAGGGTGAAAAATGGGTTTCCATTTCTTAACAGGCCAAAGCAGAGAGAAAGCAAGAGTGTGTGGGTCCACTGCATGGATGGCAGAAGCAAATATACTACTGAGGTTCATCTCAACAATTACTGATTCATTATTTACCCTGTGCCCGATGCTGGGCAGGGCACTGGCACAGAGGGGCCACAGAACAAGGTGAGTGGTACTTCTATGATGCCCAGACCCAGGCCTGCTTGAGAATGGAGGGCCCGACTGTGCAGCTGTAAAATGGCAGAGACCTACATAGTGGAAAGGAGAACGCCGTTCGAATAAAAACGAACCACCCAAGAGGCAGTCCAACATTGACTGTAGTGGTATTTTATGGTAACTATTTTCAGTACAAATCATCAATCATTAACTAATTAAGAATATCTTAAGGAGACTTCCCTGGCAGTGCCCGTGGTTGATACTTTGCCTTGCAAAGCAGGGGATGAGGGCTTGATCCCAGGTTGCAGAACTAAGATTCCACTGTGCCTTGAAGCCAAAAAATCAAAACACAAACAGAAGCAATATTGTAACAAATTCAATAAAGACTTTAAAAATATGGTCCAATTCTGTATAGCAAATAGCCGTCAATTAAAAAAAATTAGGTGGCAAAAAAAAAAAAAAATAATAAGGTGGCAAAAAAAAAAAAAGGTCCACATCGAAAAATAAAAAAAAAGAAAAGAAAAGAAAAGCAGCACTATGTAGGATACTTCACTGATTTGATAAAGGAAGCCCTGGGAATTTGTCTCATCTGTGTTGGGGGGGTTCCCATGCAGAGCATTAAGTCTCCTTTCCACCAAAAAGTCCTTGTCATAGATTGAGCAATGGCCCACACCCCCCACCCCCACCCCAAGGATGTCCTAATCCCCACACCTGCGACTATGTTGTGTTCCATGGCAAAAGGAACTCTGCAAATGGGAGTAAGTTAAGGACTCTAAAATGAGAGAGGATTATGCAGGTAGGTACAATTTAATCAATTTGATCACATGTATCATTAAAAGAGGAAAATCTTTCCCAGCTCTAGTCAGGGAGCTGTGACGATGGAAGGAGGGTCACAGGGACGGCAACGTGACCCGAGAGTGCGGGCTCTGAAATGGAGGAGGCAACTGTGAGCTGAGGAGTGCAGGCAGTCCCCGGAAGCTGAAAAAGGCAAAGAAAAGTGTTCATCACTAGAGTTTTTTGGAAGGAAAGCAGTGCTACTAACATCTATTTCAGTCCAGTGAGACTCACGCTGAATTCTGACCTACGGAACTATAAGGTAACAAGTTGGTGTTGTTATATAAACCGTTTGATTTCTGGTAATTTGCTGCTGCGCAATAGGAAACTGACAGCTTCCCCAGTGGGGAAGAATCTGCCTGCCGTACAGGAGATGAGGGTTCGATCCCTGGGTTGGGAAAACCCGTGCAGGAGGAAACTGCAATGCCCTCCCATTATCTTGCCTGGAGAATCCCATGGACGGAGGAGCCTGGTGGGCTACAGGCTATAGGGTCACAAAAGAGTAGGACAGGACTCAGCAACTAAACAACAACTACAGTCCCAGAGGATACCAAATCCACTTATAGAAAGATGACGCATGAGACTTGAATGCTTTTGGATTTTATTTTTTAAACTTTTTGAAATAATTTTAGACTTATGGAAGAGTTTCCAAATACTCTCTACTCAGGCTTCCATAATGTTAACATCACACAGAATAATAGTGACATGACCAGTGTTAAGAAGTTAATACTGGTACAATACTATAAACTACAGATTTTATTCAGATATTACCAATGTCTCCACCAAAGTCCTTTTTTTCCCCTTCTGATCCAAGGTTTCACTTTGCATTTCGTCATCGTGTCTTATCGGTCTCCTCCAATCCGTGACAGTTTCTCAGACTTTCCTTGTCTTTCATGATCTCTGGTGTCTTCAATTCGGGTTTGTGTAATGATTTCTCATGAGGACAGTGAGACTGTATTATTGAGAAGAACACCACAGAGATGAGCTTTTCTCAGGGCATCGTATCAAGGATTCATGATGTGGAGTCGTTACTAGTGATGTTAACCTTGATCATTTAGCTACAGGTTTTTCAACTGTAAATTACCATCTTTCACTTTAAAACTAGTACATATAGTTTTGGGAAGAGATACTTTGAAGCTACATAAATATCCTGTTTCTCCTTAAACATTGGCCCCACTAAATGCCATCTTCTATCCATGAATCTCACCTGCAACAATTACCATTGGAGTTTGGTCATGGAGACTTTCTAGTTTCTTTAGTCCTTCTACATTTGTTAGTGGGAGATCTATAGAGAGAGTTGCTCCTTCTCCAAGTTGTACTTATTTATTCAGTTACTTATTTACATGGACATAAGGGTATTTGCTCTATCCTGTGGGTTATGACCCAGATCCATTATTCTGTTGCTCAAACTGTTTTAGTTGGCCACTGGGGGCTCTTTCAAGTAAAAGTCGGTGCCTTTCAATATGCCTCAGAAAGAAAGTTTTTTTCTTTCTCTCTCTCAAGAAACTTTCTTTTTTGTTTGTTTGTTTTTGTGCATTGCTCATCTTGTATTTACCCTGCCCCACCCCTGGGATCATCCACCACTCCAAAGAGGACCCTGATTTCTTTCATTGAAGAAGAGTATTTGGAAGCCAAAATTTGGACTCTAGGACGGCTCATTGCTACTCAGGTGTCATGCTTCTAGTCTCTCACAGCAGACAAAGCTAGAGGTATGTGTATATGTACTCACTCATGCACACACACAGTTATATATATAGTTTCATATCTCTCTGTTTATATATATTTAAAAAATCAGTTCACACTGATTTCTCCAACTCCAATCTAATACCATAGGTTTCTTTCTTACCTCAACCCTTTCTTTTTGGAATATGTTTCTCCAATTATGAGAAACCTGGATCTCATTATCTACAATGTATTTATCTTTTTTATTTTTTGAAGACAAGTATATTTTATCTGCAACTCTCCCAGCTCCAGCAATCATACCACTGATCAGTCCAGGCTGGCAGTTGCTGGTTGGGTTCTGGGTGGAACGCTGGGGGCTTCTCCTGGTTCTGTTGTGGCTGGTGGATCCACGGTTACCAGGCAGAACCCTGTGGTAGGCCTAGTGTAATGCAGCGGCTGCGATCCTCTGTGGAGCCTGGCTTTGGGCTAGCCCTTTGGAAGGTGAGTGAGGTGGTAGTGAAGCCATTGCTCAATGACCTGAGTCCACGACTCACTTTCTGCAGCATTCAAAGGGAGGCAGGGATGTGTGTGCTTGCCATCACCTTATTGGTGGGTCTCCTATTTACATTAAGACTTGTTCTGGCTGTTAGAAGCCGACTTTACCTAAGACGTGAAAGAGAGCTCTCAGAAACAGTGGCTGCATGGATTAATGAGAAATGCCAACTCTCTGACAAGTTTAGGGTGGCTGAAAAGGAGTATGCAGAAACTGAATTGGTTCTAGAGAGTGCCAGGCTAGAAAAAGAGTCTTTAAACATAAGCCGACTTACAAATGCTTACAAGAAGGTGAAGAGGACCAACTTGATGTTGATGGAAAAATTAACTTCCTTGGTTAAAGAGCTGAAAGAGAAACCCAAACGCTCGATACAGAAAGAAGAGATAGAGGAGATGCTAATGATGCTTGAAGTCATAGAGGAGATCACGAGACTTAGCATCTCACAAAGAGTTTCTCTAACCCTGCCAGGAGGCCAAGAGTCAAGCCCAGGTGGTCGCTTTTGCAGGAGGGGTCCTAGGATTTAAAACAATGCTGTGTTCCGCACCCCCCGCCCCCCCCCACCCCCGCAACTCCACCCAGGCCTCCTGAGCTGCCACACTGTATTCATCCACCTTGGCCTCCACCTGCGGGGTCATCAAGGCCAGTGGATCCAGAGGAACACCCCATCAGATGGAGTTCCTCCACCTTCACGTGCTGGATTCAGCAATGAACTCCTTTATGGTCCATTCCTTCCTCCAAATCTAAAGAATCATGGACTTCCAAGAGCAAACCAAGAAATGCAGGACTTCCTCTTGACATAAAGTTTGTGGATTCTCTCTCATTAGCAGTGAAAAAATAGGTTGTACTTAAGAGACTAATCTTTTACTCAAGCTGAATCTTCATCAAACTGCATTTCTCAAGATAATGTTAATATCACTTATATATGATATCTTATAAGCGAATTCTTTATATTTTATTCTCTATATAAATATAATTTGAAAGTACATTTGATTTAACAATAAAGGCTTAGTTGTTGACAGTAATACTTTTTGGGTTGCATTATAAAATATGTTTACTTATTAGCTCAACCCTATAAAGCATTTCAAATAGTTTCAGAATTGTGAACCCATATCCTTGTGTGGAACAATTCACCAACTACAGTATTTATGTGTTCAGTTCAGTTCAGTTCAGTCACTCAGTCATGTCCGACTCTTTGCAACCCTATGGACTGCATCATGGCAGGCCTCCTGTCCATCTCCAACTCCCGGAGTTTGCTCAAACTCATGTCCATCGAGTTGGTGATGCCATCCAACCATCTCATCCTCTGTTGTCCCCTTCTCCTCCCACCTTCAATCTTTGCCAGTATCAGGGTCTTTGCCAATGAGTCAATTCTTCGCAACAGGTGGCCAAAGTATTGGAGTTTCAGCTTCAACATCAGTCCTTCCAATGAATATTCAGGACTAATTTCCTTTAGGATGGACTCATTTGATCTCCTTGCTGTCCAAGGGACTCTCAAGAGTCTTCTCCAACACCACAGAAGCATCAATTCTTCAGTGCTCAGCTTTCTTTATAGTCCAACTCTCACATCCATGAGAGCTTCCCTCGTGGCTCAGACAGTAAAGTGTCTGCCTACAATGTGGGAGACCTGGGTTCAATCCCTGGGTCAGGAAGATCTCCTGGAGAAGGAAATGGCAACAACTCACTCCAGTATTCTTGCCTGGAAAATCCCATGGATGGAGGAACCTGGTAGGCTACAATCCATGGGTTGCAAAGAGTCAGACACAACTGAAACTTCACTTTCTTTTCTTTCTCACATCCATACATAACTACTGGAAAAACCATAGCTTTGACTAGATGGACCTTTGTTGGTGAAGTAATGTCTCTGCTTTTTAATATGCTGTCTAGGTTGGTCATAGCTTTTCTTCCAAGGAGCAAGCATATTTTAATTTCATGACTGCAGTCACCATCTGCAGTGATTTTGGAGCCCAAGAAAATAAAGTCTATCACTGTTTCCACTGTTTCCCATCTATTTACCATGAAGTGATGGGACCAGATGTCATGATCTTAGTTTTTTGAATGTTGATTTTTAAGCCAACTTTTTCAGTCTCCTCTTTCATTTTCATCAAGAGGCTCTTTAGATCTTCTTCGCTTTCTGCCATGAGGGTGGTGTCATCTGCATATCTGAGGTTATTGATATTTCTTCCAGCAATCTTGATTCCAGCTTGTGCTTCTTCCAGCCCAGAGTTTCTCATGATGTACTCTGCATATAAGTTAAATTAGCAGGGTGACAATATACAGCCTTGATGTACTCCTTTCCTGTTTGGAACCAGTCTGTTGTTCCATGTCCAATTCTAACTGTTGCTTCTTGACCTGCATACAGATTTGTCAAGAGGCAGGTCAGGTGGTCTGGTATTCCCATCTCTTGGAGAATTTTCCACAGTTTATTGTGATCCACACAGTCAAAGGCTTTGGTGTAGCCTATAAAGCAGAAATAGATTTTTTTCTGGAACTCTCTTGCTTTTTTTATGATCCAACGGATGTTGGCAATTTGATCTCTGGCTCCTCTGCCTTTTCTAAATCCAGCTTGAACATCTGGAAGTTCATGGTTCACATACTGTTGAAGCCTGGCTTGAAAAATTTTGAGCATTACTTTACTAGTGTGTGAAATGAGTACAATTGTGCAGTAGTTTGAGCATTCTTTGGCATTGCCTTTCTTTGGGATTGGGATGAAAACTGATCTTTTCCAGTCCTGTAGTCATTGCTGAGTTGTCCAAATTTGCTGGCATACTGAGTGCAGCACTTTCACAGCATCATCTTTTAGGATTTGAAATAGCTCAACTGGAATTCCATCACCTCCACTAGCTTTGTTTGTAGTGATGCTTCCTAAGGCCCACTTGACTTCGCATTCCAGGATGTCTGGCTCTTGGTGAGTGATCACACCATTGTGGTTATCTGGGTCATGAAGATCCAGATATTTGTGTGTAGTCTTCTTATATTTAGCCTTATAGGATCCAGTCAAAACACTGTCTTCCAAAGATACTTAGGTCCGCTGCTTTCTTCCCCACTGCTTAAGTGCTTAACCATTTTTACAACTTGTCTATTATTTCAAAATATAAGATGACACACAATTCACTCACTTTCATATTCTCACCTTGAAAACATCCCTTTGGGCACAGGAATAGTGCTTTTGTACCTGTTCCAACTTTGTCTCTGAGACTGGACTTGGAAATCTTAGGCTCTAATACTTTGGCACTCAACTCCTTTAGTCCTGGGAAGCCACCAGTTCTGTAAAATAAATTAAACAGTCACTCTAAAGCACTCATAAATCCTGGGTAGCTTGGACAGTTCCAGCAGTAATTGTCAATTTCTAGTCTTACATCGTTATCTGCCATCTATGCATCTCACTCTTTTCTATTTCAAGCTCCCTGAAGGTATTCATTCCATCTTTACATCCTTTTAACAGTCCACCTTGGCCACAAGAGATGCTCCATATTAATAGTTTTTCCATCTTTATCTATGGTGAATTGAAGTACAAGATTATAGACACTAAGTGTGATGGATTTTGTGCCACCAAAAAAGAGGCAATAGCTTCTTTTACCTCGAACCCTTTTACCTGCATCCTTTTCTGTTCTCCTCTTGTTTGGGTAAAACTTCTGCTAGGTGTACATTCAGTTTAAGCATTCTTGGACTTCCTTTTCCCCTCTGTTGCCACTGGGGAGCCCAAATTCTCTTCTTTCAGACACTGTGTGCAGACCTCCTGGGTAAAATTTATGACTGCTGCTGCTAAGTTGCTTCAGTCGTGTCCGACTCTGTGAGACCCCATAGACGGCAGCCCACCAGGCTCCCCTGTCCCTGGGATTCTCCAGGCAAGAACACTGGAGTGGGTTGCCATTTCCTTCTCCAATGCATGAAAATGAAAAGTGAAAGTGAAGTTGCTCAGTCATGTCCGACCCTCAGCGACCCCATGGACTGCAGCCTACCAGGCTCCTCCATCCATGGGATTTTCCAGGCAAGAATACTGGAGTGGGGTGCCATTGCCTTCCCGGAAAACTTATGACACTGAGATATAATTGTTGATTTTCTTACCCACTTTCCTCACAAGGTATTGAGGCTTTATGAGTGCTGGCCTTGGGTCTTCTTCATCTTAGTATCCCCACCACATGGCTTCAGGGGATAGACGCTCAGCAGGAGTTCACTGAACAGAAGAAGAACACTAGTGGTTGAGGAGTGATATTACAGATGCGTTAACATGTGTTGTCATCTGGTCTTGGGAGCAGGACAGTCTGACCTTTGGTGACAAGTGGGCACTTGCACACAAAACCCAAGTGTGAAGCTGTCTAATGTGTGGACAAATGAATGACTGGGACCAGAAAATAATTAGAAAGATAAATGATTATTAAGCACCTAGTAAGTGCCAAGAATGACCAGATCCCTTGCATGTTCTATGTCATTTTAACCTTCAACAACCTAAGTCAAATGACTTTCTGTCTTTGCGCAGAAGAGAAGCACCCTGCACTGAAAGGTAGGTGGTTAATAACTTGTCTGGATCGCACAGCTCTTTGGTGATTGCAGTCCCCCTCCACCTTCCTGCAAAATCAATACACTTCCTACTCTACCATGATGTCTGAAGGGAGAGAAATGTATTACATTCATTTGCAAAATTACTTGAAATGTAAGTCAAAGAGCTTTATTTTGTAAAAATGCTGTTTTTTAGCCCCTAAGTCATGTTCAACTCTTTGCGACCCCATAGACCATAGCCCGCCAAACTGCTCTGTCCATGGGATTTCCCAGGCAAGATTACTGGAGTGGATTGCTATTTCCTTCTCCAGGGGGATCTTCCTCACCCAGGCACTGAACCCGTGTTTCCTGCACTGCAGGGGATTTTTTTTTTTTTTTTAACCACTGAGCCACCAGGGAAGCCATTTTGTAAAAATAAGTGAAAACAAATAAAAGTCCTTAAATTGATGTCAAGCTGCACTTTGTTAGCAAAGTAGTCAGATGCAAAATCTTCTAACACTGTCGATGGTACCCCTGACCAATCTACTACACAGTAACTGAGAGACTTGAGTGATTTTGTTCATGTCTAATACAGGCTTACAGGGTAAAATTTGGCAGGCACTTAGATAACCAATATGCCCATAAGAAGTGGTAGCTGTTATTATTGTCTAGAATACATGGCTGTCACTTTCTTTCCCCCAGAAGATTCAAACAGCCAAAGGGTCATGGTATCATTGATTTTGGTATAAGAATCCAGCTGAGTAAAGGCTTTCCTTTGATTTCTGTGGTCTCACTCATTGGATTGTAACAGCTGGATATCATTAGAATGTCATACAACTTTTATTGGGTCTAAACTTGACTCCATGAGACTAGACAGGGAGTGATTAGTAGCTATTTTTAATACCCAACTCTTTTCAGATGGATTCCTCCTAGACCACAGTTTCTGTTCGGCAAATTATTATGATTTTAGAAAGGGGGAAATTTGTTCCACTTCAAAAATCTCTCCAAATACTGTGTGTTGCAACTGATTTTGCTTTCAAGCCAATTTTCTGTGCTTGGCAAGCAAGGTATCAGCAAAAGCGTCTTCCAATGAAACACCAGCTTTCACTTCCCCATGGGTGACCACTCTTCCACTTCAGAAGACACTCATTGCCCCACAGGTTAGACATGCAAGAGGTCAGGCCAATTCTTTCCAAGCACAGGGTCCCACTGCTCAAGGCATAATTCGCCTGTTTCATCCAGTTGATTAAAATGTTTTATTACATCCTGTGACAAACAGCTTTCTCAACTCAGAGCAAAGAATGGTGAATGAGGAAGTAGACAATGATTTCAATCATTTACTGGAGGAGGACTATAAACAAAAAAACATTAGACAAAAAAAGTGTTGAGCATGTGTTTACAAGCCTTCTCTATTTCAGTGAAGTCAGTTGAAGAATCACGTCTGAGGTGATCAATTCAACACTTTTCCTTAAAGGCTTAGGGAAAAAAAAAACCACAAACCTCAACTTCCTTCTCCTTTACTCATGATTGTATGGAAGCATTTTAGATGATTGACTAAATGAAAGACAGACGGACAATCTACAAAATAATCTAAATTTAGAAGAAAATTATAGGGCTACCTTTTTGTGAAAGACCTGCTCAAGAAAAATCAAAATTTACCTTTTGAGCTAAGTCATTTTAATAGCCTGCTGAAATGAAAGCCTTAGAGCTGTGCTTGCTAAGCTTTTTTTCTATTCTTTTTTTCTTTTTCTCTCATGCAAATGAAACCAAGAAAAACATACAGCCATGCAAACCCCACTTCAGGCAAGTCTGAGAATATATTATTTCTCAGAACTCAGTTAGATTTATGGTCTATCTAATGTGGACTCTGCTCTTAGAAGATAAATATAGGAAATCATTTCAAAAGGATAACACTTTTGCTTAAAACAAACACAGTTTTCTGGCTCCTCCTGAGCATGCCTCTAGCTCTAGGCTTTATTATCTTCAACTCTAATTCTTTTTTTTTTTTCTCCCCTGTACTTCAGCTCTGGGCCTTAAGAGGGTGCTGGGTACATGAGATGTACTTAGGAAATTTTATGAGGTGAATTCATGAGTTTTTTAGGGGGATAAAAACCTTCTTGTTGAATACAGGCAAAAAGTTGCTTTGTCATTATTCAGATTTTCTCTCAGCATTAGCCAGACCACCACTGGAAACCACCAGCTCTATTCAAGCCGCCAGTGTATCACTGCAATAACGCTGGATTACCCACTTGGGGACCATAATGGATACAGTCAAGTCAAGTCAAATCAGGTCCCACCACAACAAACTCAGAGCTTTCCTCTGTCTCCTCATTAAAGAGATCAGGAGACACCACTGGCAGGTTTAAAAATAATTACAGGGAGCACTTTTTCTCCAAGCCCTCGCCCCATATGCCAATACATGTCACTCACACACACCCGTACCCATACCCCAGATCACATGTGAATGTCAATCGATTGCATATATGCTATGGCGTCATACAGGAATCCTCTCTCACTCTCAGAAATCATCTCTCTCTAACTCTCAGAAAATGGTTTTTGTGTGGCTCACCACACTCCCCCCATCCAGGGAAGGACAAACCATCATCATCCTCATCGTTGTTATGGGAATAAGCAAAGAATCTAATTTATTTGATGTGTAGGATGGACCAGATTTGTTCTAAGCACTTTACACCTATTGGCACTTTGCACCTATTAGCTTTTTTGATTTCCTACAAGGTTGAACTATTCTCTCCAGTTTACAAATGAAGAAAACAATGATTTAAAGAGCATATAACTGATATAAAGAGGAAGTGAGATTTAACTCCTGGCCATTTAGTTTTGGGGGCTTCCTCGATGACTCAGTGGGTAAAGAATCCACCTGCAATGCAGGAGATACAGGAGACCCAGGTTAGATCCCTGGGTCGAGAAGATTCCCTAGAGAGCGAAGTGGCAACCCACTCCGGTATTCTTGCCTGAAAAATCCCATGGGCAGAGGAGCCTGGTTACAGTCCATGGGGTCACAAAGAGTTGAACAAAACTGACTGACCAACAGTTTCATTTTTTTTTCCCATTTAGTTTTGGAGCCCCATACTTAAAAATATATATATTTATTTATTTTGGCTGTGCTGGATCTTCACTGCTGCACGTAGGCTTTCTCTAGTCTCGTGAGCCGGGGTTACTCTGTCGCAGTGCACAGCCTTCTCATTGCAGTGGTTTCTCTTGCTGTGGGGCACAGGTTCAAGAGCACATGGGCTCAGCAGTTGCAGCTCCCGGGCCCTAGAGCACAAGTTCAGCAGTTGTGGTACATGGGCTTTGTTGCCGTGTGGCATGTGGGATCTTCCCAGACCAGGGATCAAACCTGTGTCTTCTGCATTGGCAGGTGGATTCTTTACCACTGAGCTACCAGGGAAGCCCAGAGCACCATGCTTTTAATCATATGTTAAAATGCCTTAGGCCAGGCCAGTTACAGTATTTCTTATTCTTGACCAATGGCAATTGGTTGACATGTGGGCATGTGACTCAGTCTTGGCTAATGAAAACCTTCTCTGGGACTTAGGCTGGAGATACCAGGAAAGAGAAACTTTTTTTTTTTTTTACTGGAGCGCTAAGTTGGTTTGATATGCGTCTGGAGCTACTTGTGACCGCCTTTCCACTACTGGGAAGAGTGTGTCTGATAATGATGTCAACACAGTTGATAGCAGAGCTTACATTTAGAGAGAAGGAGATTCGGAAATACCTCATTTAAGCTTTTTAAATGAATTAGTATGAGTTGGTTTTCTTCTTTTCAGCTAGAATTTTAAATGATACACACCAGAATCTTACCTTACACATATACACTTTTTCTCTACATAACAGTCAGGTCCAAGAATAGCACTTGACCTAAATTAGGTCAATCAGAACAAAGGTAATGAATTCTGAAATGACTAAGTGGTTGAGAAAGTGGACTCAATATTTCTGGTTGGACCTAAAACCCCAGAAGATGTAAGCTCTGAATTTGCTGCCAATATTTTAATACCATTTGTACCCTGTATCTAAAGTCAACAGAGAAGAAGACAAAATTGTGAAATTGTGGGAAAAAGAAAAACTAAATCATAATGACGTTGTTTGGGCCCTGAATCCTGCTGAACCTGGAGTCGTCAAGCTCTGCCATTGGACGCTTCTGTTATGCAGGTCAGTGAATCCCATTTTTGTTTAAGCTAGTTGGTGTTGGGTCTTCTATCATTTGGAATGGGATGGATCATTTGTTGATACAGAATTCCACAGTCTGTCTCATTTGGCAAATTCTCTATCCATGCACAGCTTTTAGCCAGCGTAGCTCAGATACCATATAAATGCCATTAGTGATGGTGAAAGTCTCTCAGTCATGTCTCACTCTTTGCAACCCTGTGGCAAAGGGCTACAAAGGACTGTAGCCCATCAGGCACCCCTGTCCATGGAATTCTCCAGGCAAGAATACTGGAGTGGGTAGCCATTCCCTTCTGTAGGGATCGCCCTGACCCAGGGATCAAACCCAGGTCTCCTGCATGGCAGGCAGACTCTTTATCGTCTAAGACACCAGGGAAGCCGATATAAATGTAATTACTATACCTTTTTTTCCTTAGGTACGTAAAGGTCATGCTCTCTGGATGAGAGCACAGGGAGACGACGTGGGTCAACCTAGGACTAGGCTGATAGTGTGATAATGAGGATGATGGGCAGAATCGTCAAAAGCTAAACACTTCTTAGAGATGGTCTGAAAGATGCTTTCAAATGGACAGCTCCAGTGTAGGTGGGCCCAGCAGTCCTGAAGGATGGCTCAGCGTTCAAACTTGGAGTTGAGACCATAGGATGTCCAAGCACATGGTGAGACTCCTGGACACTGGATCCCAAGGGCTATGAAGGAGAAGGGGTTGACTGAAGCCTGGAAGAGGCTGTCAACCAGCCATGAGACCATTGGTTACCAGTGGTCACTGGAAGCTTCTGAGACTACTGTGTCCCAAGTACCCCTCAGGCTATTGCGATTACCACCACGTGACTGGACCATTCTTGCTGAGGATGTGTGTGTGGTTTGTGAGGTATACCTCAATGAAGTCTTCTGGACTTTCCAGATTGTCTCATAACCTTGGCCTTAGTGTTTCTGACCTGGTTTTTCCTGCAGTTGCTGGTTCGTGGCATTTGAGGATGTAACCCACTGGCAACCCTGCCCAGTTCGCTGACTCATAGGAAGGCTCACTCCATATGGAGGAAAAAGATGCCTTGTCTACAGCTCCATGGACACTTCTGCCTGTGCCAGGAAATGAGCTGAGCATTGCCGTGTCCTATTGCATCGACTCGGGTACTTGAGAAAGGAAGCTGAGGCTTTTCTGGACCTGGGACTATGCCACCTTGGTCTGATGGTCCTGAAGGTGCTGGCCATGCAGTATCAGGTGATGTACATGGCTTGTGTCCCTGGTCTTCTGCCCTGTATCACAGACAGCGTGGGCACTGCCATTCCACCATGAAGGGGTGGGATAAAGGCAGTGTTTTAGCTGTGGTGTCAGTAGATCGAGGCACTGTGGGCTGGAGCAGAGATAAGGCAGGATGTTGGCCATCACTGGGAAGTGGGAGTTAGAAGTGAAAGTGGAGTGAAGGCTTGGTGTGAGATGGAGGCCCCCCACAGGATGTGGAGGCTGGGCTCTACAGACATTGGAGGCTGGGTTCTACTCAGATCAGGGCCAGGGTGTGGACAGCCTTGGTCATGGAGAGAAATCTGGGCTAGAGAGACAGCAGAAACAGAAGCATGATCCGAAGCAAAACCAGAGATCAACTCCAACGAGTAGACGTGTTGCTTTGCTGGGACCCTGTAGCCAGCTGCAGATTTTTATCTTCCCTTATTCCCCTTCTTACGAGAAGGCAATGGCACCCCACTCCAGTACTTTTGCCTGCAAAATCCCATGGATGGGGGAGCCTAGTGGGCTGCCATCTATGGGGTCGCACAGAGTCGGACACGACTGAAGCGACTTAGCAGCATTCTCCTTCTGAAACTGTTCTGGGCCTTAGAAGTGTAAGCTTCTACCTTTCTGCGTCATTTTTCTTCAAGAATCTCGTGTGCTATTTAGTGTTCTCGTAACTGGACCCCTAGAGGTTGGATATAGGAAGTTTGGCTCCTCTGCATTTCATAGGTGAGAATGGTCTGGTCCTTCTGAAGCCTGAAATCTCCAGCAGACTATTCCTATCTACACCCACTTAACCTTGGAACGTGATTTCTTGAAATATTGGTGTGTGTTTGAGCCTCAGCTGTTTCTGTCAGAGAAATCACTTTGAAAGCTTCATTTTCTGGGATAATAGGACTTCAGAAATATGAAATTTCTCACTGTCCATAGTTATTGGATTATTTTAAGCAACAAAATCATGTATAAAATGTTACAAATTGTTTAGGGTTTATATCTTTCTTACTGACAAGCAGGGCTTGGCATAATCTGAAAAATAAGCATTCATAAACGGAGTCTACTGAAATGGAAAAAGAGAATTACACACTAAGCAGAAGGAGAAAGCCAAATGGGTTAGTTTATCTGATACATCTAAGTAAACCAGTTCCTTAGGAGATACAATCATTTCCTGGTACTAAAAGGAACATGTTGTGTATGTATATGTTCTAACACGCGGAACACAAAGCCACTTACTGAACAACATCTTCAAGTGCAGTTTTGGAGACAACAGAATGAGCCCAGGTCTGACATGGATTGTGCATGCTCAGTTGCTACCCTAGGAGGGTAGGGCGTGTCTCTGTGTGACTCTGGGCAAGTGGCTTAGCCGCTCTAGGTCTGTTTTCTTATTTGTAAAATGAGGACAACAATAGGGCCATTTTCATTTCATTGTCGAGGAGATTAAATGGATTAACAAATAAAGAAACTAGGATAGAATCTGGCTCATGGTGAACACCAATCAATGTCTTCCTCTTCTTGCTATTTCTCATACTGATACTAAATACAGACTCAGTTTAGTTCAGTTCAGTCACTCAGTCGTGTCCGACTCTTTGCAACCCCATGAATCACAGCACGCCAGGCCTCCCTGTCCATCACCAACTCCCGGAGTCCACCCAAACTCATGTCCATTGAGTCGGTGATGCCATCCAACCATCTCATCCTCTGTCCTCCCCTTCTCCTCCCACCTTCAATCTTTTCCAGCATCAGGGTCTCTTCCACTGAGTCAGTTCTTTGCATCAGGTGGCCAAAATACTGGAGTTTCAGCTTCAACATCAGTCCTTCCAATGAACACCCAGGACTGATCTCTTTTAGGATGGACTGGTTGGACCTCCTTACAGTCCAAGGAATTCTCAAGAGTCTTCTCCAACACCACAGTTCAAAAGCATCAATTCTTCGGTGCTCAGCTTTCTTTATAGTCCAACTCTCACATCCATACATGACCACTGGAAAAACCATAGCCTTGACTAGACGGACCTTTGTTGGCAAAGTAGTGTCTCTGTTTTTTAATATGCTGTCTAGGTTGGTCATAACTTTTCTTGCAAGGAGTAAGCGTCTTTTTATTTCATGGCTGCTGTCACCATCTGCAGTGATTTTGGAGCCCCCCAAAATAAAGCCAGCCACTGTTTCCCAAGTACCACAAGCACTAGCTCAAGAGGGGACCAAGGGCTTCTACAGATGAGCTTTCTAAAGCTCCAGGCTAATTCTGTCTGAGATTATTTCCGTAGTCATCCTCCATCTTCTGGGAAAACTTTCCTTCCGATGCCTGCCTTCCCCTTCCCCTCGGCCAAATCCCATACCCTGCATCCCCCTTGTCGTCACCCTGGCCTTGGACTCCCCTCTGCGGTGTGTGGCTTATGCCCCTTGTTGTTGGGTATTCCTGTCCTGTTGTTCTTTTTTCCTCTTTCACTAGCCTTCTCCAAGTACTGCCCCCTCAGGAAACTGGCATATAAATGTGATGGACTAATCCAAGCTGGTAATGGTTAATTTTATGTCAATTTGGCTACGATACGTGCCCAGCTGTCCCATCAAACACTAGTCTAGATGTTGCTGTGAAGGTATTTTTTAAGATATGTGTGTGCATGCTCAGTCTCTCATTTGTGTCTGATTCTTTGTGACCCTATGGGCTGTAGTCCGCCAGGCTCCTCTGTCCATGGCATTCTCCAGGCAAGAATACTGGAGTGGGTTGCCATTTCCTTCTCCGGGGGATCTTGCCAACCCAGCGATGGAACTCATGTCTCCTGCACTGCAGGCAGGTTTTTACCACTGAGCCACCTGGGAAACCTTTTTAAAATATGATTAACATTAAATCAGTAGACTTTGAATAAAAGCAGATTACTGTCTGTAATGGGGGTGGGCCTCATCCAATCAGTCAAAGGCCTTAAGAGAAAAGACTGAGATCTTCTTAAGAAGGAAGGAATTCTGACTCCAGATTGCTTTTGGACTCAAGATGACAACATTGACTCCTGCTGGAGTTCCCAGACTGCTGGCCTGTTCTGTAAATTTCAGACCTGTCAACCTCCACAATTACATGAGTCAATTCCCTAAAATAAATCTCTTTCATTCTCTCTCTCTCTCTCTATACACACACACACACACACACACACACACACACACCTCCTATTGGTTCTATTTCTCTAAAGAACCCCAACCAATACAATTATTGATGTGTGTAATGGCTAAATGTCTTTGCTTCCTCACTAACATTTGCATTTTAACAAGGGCTCAGATTTTAAAAGTGAGGAATTGTGAACATTGCTAAGTACTGTTGGAGAGCAAGTAGAGGGTATGGAGGTCCCTCCCAGTGACTTTGAAATCACTTCATACAGGTGGCAGCCTATTCTTGAGATGCGCCTGGGCTAGTCCATAAATGGATTTATTTCCTTCTCCTCTGAAGCTATGCATGGACTATGTAGAAATGACTTTAGCTATAGACACATACCACACACATTTATTTTAGTCTGGGTTAATATTTGGAAATCATCTATAAATAAAAAGTCTTCCTATTGCTTTGTGCACCTGCTGTGAACGTCGGTGTAATTCCCCTATTTATCATAATCATAACAGCAAGGTAAACATGAATCGCTGTCTCCTTAAGAGTGGAAAAGTAACAAATATTTCTCTGAAATTTCTTAGAGGAAACTCAATCTTCTACCCATTACATTAAGGCAGAAAAATCAATCAGCGCCAAATCCAAGTCCTTTTCTTTTTTAGTTTTTCATGTGGAAGACTCATCAATAAATCTTCCAGAGGTGTCATTGTTCTTACAAAGGTAATATCACACGCTTTCAGAAATGGCAGAACAATGATAATGTAAGGGCAAGGTGGACTTTGGAAAAGAAATGAACCTGCAATGTGATAAAATATCAAACGCTTCTGGTTTCTACAATGCAGACCATTATTATGGCGATGATGCTTCCTCAGCATGAAAATGTAAAAAATTGGTATTCACTGATGGAACATAGTGACCATATTTCTTTTTTATGGTTGATGTTTTGACAATCACTTATCCTCACCCATTCTTGCCCGCTTGCCCGCTCTCTCCTCCAGTTTCTGGTCTGCCTTGTGACATCATGGATCGCTCGTTCTCTAAGAAGCCAATGTGGTGAATCTTATCTCAAAACAAGTAAAGCAGGCAACCTTCTCTATGAAAATGAGAAAGTCCGCAAAAGAGGAACAAGGGGTAGAGAAATATTAAGGAAGGTTTACTGCTTTGGGACTGTGACTCAAGTCACCCTTACCCTAGAGGTGCTTAAGAGTTAACTTTTTGGAGAAGCTAACTTTTTTTTGAGAAGGCTTGACTAACCCTAGAGCTGACTGGGAGGTAACTTGTCTGGAAGCCACTGGGAGAAGGTGAATGTTGGTGAGGGAGAGGTGAAGTAGGAGCAAAAGGGAGAAGTGTAAAAGGAATGGGGGTCTGGTCCTCAACCTGATTCTAGGGGGACGTGTAGGGTACCACCAAGTGCCATGGGGCCCACGAAGAAAGAGTAACTGTTGTTTGATTAGAAATAATATGAAAGGTGAACCATTGATTCAAAATAATACATTGGGATAATTATGCAAAGGACTGATTAGTAAGTTTCTCCCGTATTTCTACACTTCAAAAATCCCTTAGCGTATCTCCTGAATGCTCCCCAAGCCTGAAGATAGAGTCATTCATGGGCCGCCCATGGGGGCAGCAGATACAAGTCTATACACACTGGGCAGAAGCTAAAGAGAGACATGTGTTTGGAAGCCAAGGGCAGGACGAGTCTCCCCAGCTCTCACAGACTTCGGGACAGATGCCTGCAGTCAGGAAGGGGAGGAGAAGGGAAGAGAGGGAGGGAGGGGAAGACAGAAGGATGGTGCAGCTTGCCCTCACCTGCAAAAAGGAGCTTCCTTTGAGCCAACTGGGAGCTTGCTGGATGCTGCATGGCCCCCAAGTGGTCCTTCCCGCTGCTCTCCAATGGACGATGCTCTTCCCATGACTCAGTTATCCTCAGGGTGATGTGAAGGTGGGGATGGTCTACCTTCAGTGGGACTGAGAAGGGACAAGGCGAATCTAGCTGAGGCTTTCTAAATTTTCAGTTCAGTTCAGTTCAGTTCGGTTCAGTCACACAGCTCTGTCTGTCTGTTCGCGACCCCACTGACCACAGCACACCAGGCCCGCCTGTCCATCACCAACTCCCGGAGTTTACTCAAACTCATCTCCATTGAGTCGGTGATGCCATCCAGCCATCTCATCCTCTATCATCCCCTTCTCCTCCTGCCTTCAATCTTTCCCAGCATCAGGGTTTTTCAAATGAGTCAGCACTTTGCATCAGGTGGCCAAAGTATTGGAGTTTCAGCTTCAACATCAGTCCTTCCAATGAACACCCAGGACTGATCTCCTTTAGGATGGACTGGTTGGATCTCCTTGCAGTCCAAGGGACTCTCAAGAGTCTTCTCCAACACCACAGTTCAAAAGCATCAATTCTTTGGCGCTCAGCTTTCTTTATAGTCCAATTCTCACATCCATACATGACCACTGGAAAAACCATAGCTTTTACTAGATGGACCTTTGTTGGCAAAGTAATGTCTCTGGTTTTTAATATGCTGTCTAGGTTGGTCATAACTTTCCTTTTGGGTTTTGGTATTACTCAAATTTGGGTTGAATAAATTTTTGTTGTAACATTGTTCTGTGCACTGTAGGATATTTAGCAATGCTTCAGAACTCTACCCACTAGATGCCAGTTTCACCCCCAATATCAGGTGAAATAACCTTACATATTGCTAGAAATTGCCCAGTGTTCATTGGAGGTCATCAGTGGCTGCCAGCTGAGAACCCTGGTCGCCACTGAACCAGTCTGAAATCTCCCTCTGAGCCGCCATGGTATATATCTATTTTTTTAAGTATAAGGTTCTTTTTTAGAAAACTGGAGTTTAATGGCTTTACAACGTTGCGTTCATCTCTGCTGTACAACGACATGATTCAGCTATGTGTAAACAGGCACCCCCTCCCTCTTGGAGCTCCCTTCACACTTCCCAGCCCACGCCTCTAGGTCAGCACAGCGCACAGAGCTGAGCTCCCTGTGCTGCACAGCGGCTTCCCACTGGCTCTCTGCTTTACACATGGTGGTGTATTCATGTCGAACCTCATCTCCCAAGTTCATGCCACCCTGCCCTTTCCCCCTGTGTCCATATGCCTGTTCTCTAGGCCTGCATCTCTATTCCTGCCCCAGAACTAAGTTCATCTGGACCATTTTTCTAGATTCTACCTACATGCATTAATATACGATATCAAACCTTTCTCTTCATTCTCCCTCTCTTTTTCTTTCTTGCTCTCTGTCTCTTTCTCTCCTCCTGTCCTCCTCTCCCTACCTCCTCTCTATCTCTACTACCTTAGTCTAAGATGCAGTCTTGTTAAACCTGCACAGCTGCTATAGCTTCCATCCTAACTGGTTTTCTGTATCCCCTTCACTCTCCAAAAATCAGTGTCCACCCTGAAGCCATGATGATTTAACAACAACAACAACAAAAATCCCTGTCCTGTCCTTAAAACCCTGTGGGCCTTCCCATCTCCTTAGGTTCCTTAGGATGAAGATCAAAGCCTTTGCCATTTGACCCGAGTCTATGCGATCAGGATGCTCTGCAGACTCCTCCCTCCATCATCATCTGGGCTTCAACAACCCTGCTCTTTTACTTTGCAGGTGGACCATGATTCATTCACCCACGGGCCTTTGCACACCCTGCTCCTCTGCCTGAGACCTTCTCCCTCAGTGCAGCCTCCTGATTAGCAGGCAGCGTTTCTCTATCAGCTGAAGCATCGCTTCCTTGGAGAAGCCTCGGTGAATGCTCAGAAGGAATCAGGCTCCTTCTGCCAAACATCCTCGTATCGGTATGGAAATTGGTAGGAGTTGTCAGAGTTGTGATTTTACACTAGAGGGCTGTAACCTCGTTAATCCTATCTCCTCCTCTGAGCTGTAAGATGTAGACTAGTGCTGACTGACTTCCTTCCTGCCTCCCTCTCACCTTCTTTCCTTCTTTGCATCTCCCTTCACTTTTTGTGGACACAAGTCCATGTGGGTCTACTGAGCTCCAGTCTGTAGCCCCCACACTGAACTCTCTAAAATACTATATCTGTTCTTTTATTATTTTTGTTTTGACCAATATCTAGCAACCTATCATCAACTCTCTGCCTTTTTTGTGGGCTAAGTTTTTTGAAGGAATATTAAGGTGCTGAAAAGATGCCACTCAAGCTCTCTTTGTGGGTCCCCTCCAACGCACCCCCCAGTCTTTTGTTCAAAGCAAAAGGAATCCTGAGCCTTCCAGTCATGTCTCAGCCATAGTGCTGCCCAAGCCTCTAGCCTATGCAGCTGATAATAAAAATGTTTTCTTAAAAATCATTGCCTGCATTTGTCAGGCGAGCTCTGCTTTAGCCGGGCTTTGGACAGTAGGCGAGAGAAAGCACAGTTAATAGCAATGAGCGATAGCAGTATTGCGATGGGTCATGAACTTGTCTGGCCCCTCTGTTTCTGGTTTGTGGTTCTATCCCAAGTCTGTAATGACATATAAAATAATAGACTGCTCATCCTCGTCCTTCTCCTTCATCACAAATCACTTGTCTGAAGACAGTACATGGAATTTCCAGGATGTCAACTTGTCACGAAGCATGTGCATCATTCAATAGGTTGCTACTGAATCAGGACATCACACCTCATGTTTAACTTAAACCTATTTCCTCCACGTGGTTCCGCTCGAAGCAAGCTTTCCTTGCTTCCCTTTCATCTTTCCACAGTCTATTTAGGCTGTTGAAATTCACTATTTCCAGAAGAAAAGGGCATTACTCTTTAGAGTAATGAGGCTGTGACCTCTTCCAGTCTTAACAGGACAGTGCTGGATATCTAGTAATCATAAGGCAGGGATATCAATGGGGATTGTTACAGGTCTTGACAGAGGGGAGGCACTTTTCACGTCCATTATTGCATTGCAATGGTACTGGCGGGATCCTAAGAGAAAACTCAAGGCCCCAGGCAGAGACGGGAGACTTGTTCACCTCAGTCGGAAACTCCATCTTCCTGGGATTTCTATGTAAACACCTGGGTCCACAGTCACATTTGCTTCACAAGCTCCAGGAGAAACGCTCACTGAGAACATTCACAGAAGAGCGAGAGGGGAGAATTGGGCTGCTGTCCTGGTAATTGGTTTAAGCTCCAGAATTGCAGCGACTGTCTGTTTTCTTCAACATCACATCCCTAGAGCCTAGCAGAGTTAATGTTTCCAGCAAATACCTGTCGATCTTCTGTGTCTGTAACACAACAGGGAGATGGGTGGGAAGCTTCCGGTGTTTATGGGAAGTAGGGAAGGAGAAAATGTGGAGAAAGAGGGAAAATGACAGCAAATAAGCCTACATTTGTGTAAGCTTTATTTTCTTTAAAAATATTTCTCCTACTGTTATATTTTCCTGAGAATGTCTTTAAGATGCCTTCTTATATGATGGTTAGTATTTCCATCTTTTTTTTTTTTTTATAGCCTGAGAAGGAAAAACAGAAAGTGTAGATTCCCTTGGGTCATGTGGTGAATCTATTTAACTCTTTTCTGTTTTAAAATATGCTTGTTTCCTGGTTGATCTTAAGTAGGTTCATGTCTGTCTAAAATTATCTGTGTTCTGAGACAGGGACAAAAACCGTGCTACTGAAAAGTTTAGTCTAGTCTCATATACCACAAGGTTACTTAGATTTAAGAAGAGTCAAGAGTTATTTGCATTGAAGAGGCAGCTATGATTACAGGAGTGGTCGTTTCTCAACTCGTGTGAGCAAGTTAAAATTCTCTTTTTGACTTTCCATGACATCAGACGCCCTCGTTCTGCTGGAAGAATTTTCCTGAAGTTTGGGGATGAAAGTTTATCCACCTTTTGTTTTCCTTTTCCCCAGAATATGGTAGACATCATAACAGGAATATGTTGTAAGGTGTTTCTTAAGAAAGGAGGTGAGGGGCTTTCCTGGTCGCTTAGTGACAAATCCACCTGCCATTGCAGGAGACACGTGGGTTTGATCCCGGGTCTAAGAAGGTCTCTAAGAAGGTCTCACATGCCGCGGACCACCAATGGCATGTGCCACAACTATTGAGCCTGTGCTCTGGAGCCCACGTGGCGCAACTACTGAAGCCCACATGCCTTAGTGCCTGTGCTCCACAGCAAAAGAACCTGCCTCAATGAGAAGCCCCCGTACTGCAAGGAAGAGGAGCCCCCACTCATGGTAACTTGAAAAAGCCCATGTGCAGCACCAAAGACCCAGCACAGCCAAAAAGAAATAAAATTATTAAAAAAAAAGAAAGGAGGTGAGACAAAGACAGATATGATAGGATATCACTTATATGTGGAATCTAACGATACAAAGGAGCTTATTTACAAAATAGAAATAGACTCAGACAAGAAAATGAACTGATGGTCACCAAAGGGGAAGGTGGGAAGCTAAATTCGAAGTTTGCAATTATACTCACTACTATATATAAACAACAAGGACTTATATAACACCCAGAACTACACTTGATATCTTACACTAACCTATAAGGCAAAAGAGTCTGAAATAGACATATGTGTGTGTGCGTGCATGTGTGTAACTGAATCATGCTCCTGTGCACCTAAAATGAACACAACATTGTAAATCAACTATCAGTTCAGTTCAGTCGCTCAGTCGTGTCCGACTCTTTGCGACCCCATGAATCGCAGCACGCCAGGCCTCGCTGTCCATCACCAACTCCCAGAGTTCACCCAAACTCATGTCCATCAAGTTGGTGATGCCACCCATCCATCTCATCCTCTGTCATCCCCTTCTCCTCCTGCCCTCATTCCCCCTCAGCATCAGGGTCTTTCTCAATGAGTCAACTCTTCTCATGAGGTGGCCAAAGTATTGGAGTTTCAGCTTCAGCATCAGTCCTTCCAATGAACACCCAGGACTGATGTCCTTTAGAATGGACTGGTTGGATCTCCTTGCAGTCCAAGGGACTCTCAAGAGTCTTCTCCAACACCACAGTTCAAAAGCATCAACTATAGTTTAATGGAAAAAAGAGAAGGAAGGTGTTTGAAAAAAAAGAAGGAAGCAACTAACTGGATGCCCAGGATATAAAGAATTGTAAACGTATGGTTCCATTGTGGAGCTGAAGTGTGGACATGAAGTTAAGTATCTAGTTGGGAACAGGATATTTGCATAATAACAATGTTGAGGACTGTACTTTCTGCCTACTTAGAGTCTTGCTGATGGTCTCTGCCACTTAAGCTTCTTATTTCTGTCACTTACATTGCTTCAGCTTCCTTCTCTTTTCCAATTCCCAGTCTACGTCATGGCACTGAAGATACAGACTCCCCCTCACACAAGAAATTCCATGGCTATTCTTTTAAGATCTCACATTTTTTTATTGCATGACCTAGCAGTAGTTATTACACTATTTTTGAGTCTGAATCACTCATTGTGAATTTGCAGGGTGATATCATTTAGATCATTAATCTCTCTGTGTCCATTTTTTTACATTTGCACCTTGAGAATGTTATTATTTATCCCATAGTATGGGTCTAGAAGGCTTCCCTGCAGGCTCAGATGGTAAAGAATCTGCCTGCAGTGCAGGAGACCAGGGTTTGATTCCTGAGTTTGGAAGATCTCCTGGATAATGGCTATCCACTCCAGTATTCTTGCTTGCAGAATCCCATTGACAGAGGAGCCTGTGGGCTATAGTCCATAGAGTCACAAAGGGTCGGACAGGACTGAACAGCTAGGCACACACATGTAGGTCTAGAGGAAGAAAAACAAGGAGATATAAAGAGGATGAAGCAAGTCTGAAGCTAGTCATGTTTCTATTCCCAAAGTAAATCCAAATAAGTTTTCAATCGCTACCATATTTCTTTGAATCTTCCTCCTTTAATTTTTAGCTGAGCAGTATTTCTGTATCACTAAGAAAAAACAGGGCTTCCCTGGTAGCTCAGCTGGTAAAGAATTCACCTGCAATGCAGGAGACCCCGATTCGATTCCTGCGGGAAGATTCCTCTGGAGAAGGGATAGGCTACCCACTCTGATCCCTGGTGGATCAGACGGTAAACAATCTGCCTGCAATATGGGAGACCTGGATTCGATCCCTGGGTTGGGAAGATCCCCTGGAGGAGGGCATGGCAACTCACTCAGTATTCTTACCTGAAGAAGCCCCATGGACAGAGGAGCCTGGTGGGCTACAGTCCAGGGGTCACAAAGAGTCAGACCCGACTGAGCAACTAAGCACAGAACAGAAACAAAGAGCAAGAAATGTTGTCAATTGAACTGTGACACGTTTTCTTAAAACATCAATTTTAAGATATGTATCAATGTTGGAGATGTTAAAGCGTGAAAAAAATAGACAAAACATGCATGTTCAGCTTATATCATTAGAGCCAGTGGTATGCCATGACCAACCCTAGCTACATTTTAAAAATTATAAGGTAGGCATTATCGACTACGTGTGTTTTTATTTTAGAAGCCATTTTTTACTACAATTATTGTCATGTTAATCCTGAAAGAACTGAAAGCACAGAGCTTCTGAGAGCTGTTTTCATGGGCAGTGGATGGACACCGTCTAACGCTCAGTATTTGACTTACATTACAGTTTTATTCAGCTTCTATGACCATTTATTTATTTTAAATCCAACATTCTTTCTCTGAGAATTTCTTTTAAAATAATAGCCGCTCTTTGGTGCCTCCCACAAATAACCATCCTTGCACGCTTGCTGCTGACTCGGCACTGGCAGTTAAACACAGTCTGTTTCCCAGGGCTCTGTCAGCTCTTCCATCCAGCAGGGGGACGCTGAGGCAGCCTGGGCCACAGCGCCGTGACTCCGATTGGCCTCGGTTGTACAAGCTCATCAATCAGAGTGTTGCATGGAAGAAGTATTGGGAGGTTTATACTTTCCAAGAGAAAAATCTAAATGTGTTGCCTCGTCCTTTTTTCATTTTATAATACCAATCTTTGCTCAGTGAAGAATATACACATTCAAAGCTGCGAAAGGTGACTTAGGAGCCACTGTGACCATCTTCATAGTGAACTGTAATACAATTTGGATGGTCTGCTTACACGTCAATCAGTCCCATGTTTCTTTGAAAGCAAGGCAAGAGTAATCAAGACAGATGGGAGGGGTTAGAGAACATTCTATATTCCTTTGTTCATACGTGCAACACTAGCTATGATTTTCTAAGTACTTACTATGTGCCAAGCACTGCTGGAAGGAAATTAATAAGCTCTGGTGACGAATTTCTTGTAACACGTATAAGAGGTAGGTGATACTATAAGGGACATCTCACAAAGAAAGAAACTGAATGTTGTATATCGATTTGCATCCCTTCAAAATTTTATGTTGAAGTCCAAACCCATGGTATGACCATATTTAGAGACAGTCTTTAAAGAGGTACAGTACAGTGCATGCATTCCAATCCCAAATTCCAACCCCAAAGAAAGGCAAGGCCAAAAAATGTTCAAACTACCACACAATTGCACTCATCTCACACGCTAGGAAAGTAATGCTCAAAATTCTCCAATCCAGACTTCAACAGTATGTGAACCGTGAACTTCCAGATGTTCAAGCTGGATTTAGAAAAGGCAGAGGAACAAGGGATCAAATTGCCAACATCTGCTAGATCATCAAAAAAGCAAGAGAGTTCCAGAAAAAAATCTACTTCTGCTCTATAGACTACGCCAAAGCCTTTGACTATGTGGATCACAATAAACTGTGGAAAATCCTGAAAGAGATGGGAATACCAGACCACCTGACCTGCCTCTTGAGAAACCTGTATGTAGGTCAGGAAGCAAGTTAGAACTGGACATGGATCAACAGACTGGTTCCAAATAGGAAAAGGAGTGTGTCAAGGCTGTATATTGTCTCCCTGCTTATTTAACTTATATGCAGAGTACATCATGAGAAACGCTGGGCTGGAGGAAGCACAAGCTGGAATCAAGATTGCCAGGAGAAATATCAATAACCTCAGATATGCAGATGACACCACCCTTATGGTAGAAAGTGAAGAAGACCCAAAGAGCCTCTTGATGAAAGTGAAAGAGGAGAGTGAAAAAGTTGGCTTAAAACTCAGCATTCAGAAAACTAAGATCATGGCATCAGGTCCCATCACTTCCTGGCAAATAGATGGGGAAACAGTGGCTGACTTTATTTTTCTGGGCTCCAAAATCACTGCAGATGGTGATTGCAGCCATGAAATTAAAAGACATTTACTTCTTGGAAGGACAGTTATGACCAACCTAGACAGCATATTGAAAAGCAGAGACATTACTTTGTCAACAAAGGTCCATCTGGTCAAGGCTATGGTTTTTCCAGTGGTCATGTATGGATGTGAGAGTTGGACTATAAAGAAAGCTGAGCACCGAAGAATTGATGCTTTTGAACTGTGGTGTTGGAGAAGACTCTTGAGAATTCCTTGGACTGTAAGGAGGTCCAACCAGTCCATCCTAAAAGAGATCAGTCCTGGGTGTTCATTGGAAGGACTGATGTTGAAGCTGAAACTCCAATACTTTGGCCACCTGATGTGAAGAACTGACTCATTGGAAAGACCCTGATGATGGGAAAGATTGAAGGCTGAAGGAGAAGGTGATGACAGAGAATGAGATGGGGGATCGCATCACTGACTTGATGGACATGAGTTTGAGCAAGCTCTGGGAGTTGGTGATACACAGGGAAGCTTGGTGTGTTGCAGTCTATGGGGTCACAAAGAGTCGGATATGACTGAGCAACTCAACTAAACTGAACACAACAGTGCGTGCATGTCCAACTTTTCAGCCCTGGGGGCTGTAGCCTGCCAGGTTTTTCTGTCAGATTTCCCAAGCAAGAATAATGGAGTGGGTTGCCATTTCCTTCTCCAAGGGATTTTCCCAACCCAGGGATGAAACCCATGTCTCCTGTATTGCAGGTAGATTCTTGACCAACTGTGTCATCTGGGAAGAGGTAATCAAGTTAAAATGGGACCTCTAAGTGTGGTGCCTAGTCCAATAAACTGGTGTCCTCATGAGAAAGGAAATTTGGACTCAGAGACAGGCATGAAGGGAGAGCCCCAACATGAAGACAGCCATCTACAAGCCAAGGACAGAGGCCTGAAATAGACCCTTCCCTCACAACCCTCTGAAGGAACCAACCCTGCAGACACCTTGATTCCAGAGTTTCAGCCTCCCAAACCATGAAACAATAAATTTCTGTTGTTTAAGCCACATTCATGGTACTTTGTTATGGCAGCCCTAGCAAAATGGTCAAACCAAACTAATGGAGGTAATGCAATTTGCCAAAGATGGCCCAGAGAATGGGGTCTGTAGCTCACACTTGCATTTCTGTGCCTGAGTCCTGGGCTCCCCGTAACACCACTCCCTACAGCCTCTACTCTACTGAGGACAGTGGACTCTCTTCCCTGGGCTTCATGCTCTGCAAAAACGGATGAGCCCATCAGTGAGCGGCTGGTGGTTCCTGTAAAACTTCATGTCACACAGCCATTATTGACCTGCCATGCCATACTACTGGTGAAATACTGGTTACATTATTACTCCCCAGGAAAAAGTGAGAGCCAAACTGACCCCATCCATCTGTCCTACAGTCTGACCGTGGGGCCAGAAACAGTCTTCAGGGACACTCTTGTCCAAGTCATCTCCTGAGTCTGATCGTTAGGGTCTGCAACACGGGGACACTGCCTGAGGATATATCAGATCTCAAAGTCCTGATGGGGTCATTCAACGGGATGAAACCCGGATGACCATCTACTGCCAGGATGTGTGGAATAAAGTCGCTGATTTCCAGCTCATATAGGCATTACCCTGGCCTATGTTTCCAGACCTCATTATAGCGCTGACCCCTTTCCTCCCCACACGTAGGCATGTACAAGTCCACACACAGAGACACGTCTGGGCCCGCCGTCACGCTGGCCCACCCCCTTCACCCAGGACTCTCCATGCAGTCTCTCACACCTGGGCCCTCAGTTCAGGTACCTCCTTGATCTGAAATTTCCTTCTTTTCCTTTATTCATCTGTTGACACTCTGCTCATGACTTGCAAAGTCCAGTTCAAACCTCACATTCGCCAAAGACATTTCTTCTATCCCTTCAAATAGAATTATTTCCCCTCTAATTCAAAGTCCCAGGCCTATTTCCCAGTCTGTCTTCAAATGGGGATAATTATGAGTCTGTAATCCCATGAAATCTTAGGGGAGAGAGACTTTGTTGTTTTTTTTCTGTGTCCACAATACCTAGAAAGGACGTCTTTACACAGTAGGTTCTCAATTAGTTTTTGCTGGATTTACTGTAGTCTCCCAGGTTATCTCCATAAGACTTCTAAACTAGCTCCAAAAACTTCACCAACCTTCAGGAACAAAAAGCAAAACCCTGGAGCCTTGCCTTTGGCTTTCATTTTAAACAGAGCCAGCTCATAAGGGCAGAGAAACTCTTTCTCATGTTTTTCCTGGAAGACAAAGTATGGGCCTGTGATCACTAAGTACGCTTTGTGGTCTCAAGTTCATTGTCTACCAACTCACAACATTTTATTTTGTTCCTAGACTTAACTACTTCGAACTCCAGGAGTTGGTAGGACAATGCACCCAACAATTCCTTCCATTTAGGTTAGGTGACAATGACCACTCAGGTAACATGGTGGCCCCAAACAGAAATGACATGCAGCGTCAGAGTGGGAGCTGCGTATGGTCAAAGTCTATGTCATTTCTCTAGGTTGCTTTCTTCTTAAGAAATGTGAAGAGAGCACAAAATAAATCTGTTTCCCAGCTCACAGGCCTCATTGAGGCTGACTGTCCAGTTCAAAATCACACCAATTACAATTGCAACAACTTCACGAGAAGCATGACCAAAAACTTAAGTCTCTTTTTCCTGCAATATGTTGCTTCTGAACTTGACGGCAAGTATTCAGTTCTCAATGGTGCTTGTGCGTGTTCAGTTCTCAGTTGTGTCTGACTCTTGGTGACCCCATTGACTGTAGCCCACCAGGCTCCTCTGTCCATAGGGATTCTCCAGGCAAGAATACCAAAGTGGGTTACTGTGCCCTCCTCCAGGGGATCTTCTCGACCCAGGGATCGAACCTACATCTCCTGCGTCTTCTGCTTCGGCAGGCAGATTCTTCACCACTGCTCCACCTGGGAAGCTGTCAGCGGTAGCTGGGTATAATTGTTAATTGCAGGGGACCTGTAACCATATGCCTCCAAAGAAATCCTGGGGGTAGCACTAATTAAATCTTAGGGACCTTTGACTTTCTGGGCCTCAGTTTCATTACCTGTAAAATGGAGGCAGAGGACTGTTTTAAAGGAAAGTATGATGGCCTATTAACTGAGTCAAAAAAGGGTGAGTCAATAAAGAGACAGTACAGTGACTAGTAGCCAGAACATAGTCAGTGTTGGGTTTAATGGTCGCTGTTATGATTTCAAAATGTTCCCTTCACCAGAGACAGGAAGCAGCAGAGAATATTATTGGCTTCTGTTATGGATGCCATCTCAAGCTTCTTTCCTTCTGCTTTTTTTTTTTCCTTTCCAGAATACGTTGGAAATTATAAGCAAATATGCAAGTGATGCATGTATATTTAGTTTCACATAAAACCTCATTGTTACTTCCTGGCGTGTTTCCAAGGTATCTTACAAGTTATCAATCTCACCAGGACAGAGTGTGTTTTCTGACCACTTCCCCTTTGCAATTAAGGACTCTGACCACTCGCTTACGCAGACTGAGACCAGCATCCGTAACCCCAAAGGAGGTCAGAAACCCCCAGCTCTTGCCGCCAAGGGGGCTAGCTGAGAACCCGACACTGTGTGTTTCAGGGCTGTGGCCACGACCGTGACCATAGGAACTGGGAACACCCACCAACACCCTGCTTCCCCCAGCCCCACTTCCTTCGCTCCAGTGCCATTAAGTATGGTTGCAGTGCCTTCGTGAATGTTTTGAGTGGAGTTAGGTTTCTGGTGTTTATTATTGAATTGCTAAAGATTTGGAGAGAAGACAAACAGACAGACGAACCAGCAAAGCAAGACAGAAGACACCCTTGACGGACACGCACTAAGTGCATATCTGGGGTCTGTGACGGTCTGGGCTCTCACCAGAGTCCCAGGGTTTTGTCAGTGGCTCTGCAAATAAAACCTGCCCTAGACACACACAGAGGAGGCTCTATTTGCCTAGGAAACCTGCCACTCTGGCCCTGCAGATAGCAGGCCATAGTCAGGGGGCTGGTGAGTTTTCCTGTTTACCTTCCACCTTCACAGAAGTATTGAATGCAGGACCTGGGGAGGGTCTGGGAGGGCCAGCCTGTCTCCTCTTTTCCAGACTGGGGTTGCGATTAAATCCCAGCCGTTGCCTCTTTGCTCTCTGTATCGCCTCTCCTCAACAGCATGTTGAACACAGAGAAGTTAAACTCACAGTGACTTCCCTTCTGAGGATGTGGGAGGGCTTGAGGGTCGGGCTGGTCAGGCTGGCAGCTGAAAGGCTGGGCTGCACTGTGTCGTCCACAGGCTCTCCCAGCTGAGCAGGAAGGCTTCCCCATCTGACTTCTTGGCGCCTCTTACACAAACTCCCTCAGCCACAGAAACTAAATCCACGTAGGTGGAGGCTGTGTCTATGTTCTTTGCCATTTGCAATCCCAACACCTACCACATATGTGCCTGATGCTTATCAGATTCTTTGTGCATGCTTGTTGAATAATAAATGTCTATTTTTAAACTTTTTATTTCATATTGGAATAGAGTTGATTGACAATGTGGTGATAGTTTCAGGTGTCCAGCAAAGTGATTCAGTTATACATGCACATGTATCTATTCTTTTTCAAAATCTTTTCCTATTTAGGTTGTCACATAATATTGAGCCGAGTTCCCTGTGCTATACACTGAGCCCTTGTTGGTTATCCACTTTAAATATAGCGGTGTGCACATGCCAATCCCAAACTCCCTAACTGTCCCTTCCCCTCTGGTAAGCATAAGTTCTTCTCTAATCCTGTGAGTCTCTTTCTGTAAGTTCATTTGTATCATTTATTTTTAGATTCTACTTAAAAGTGATATTGATAGCAATATCATGCAATATTTCTCTCTGTCTGACTTCCTTCACTCAGTATGACGATCTCTAGGTCCATTCATGTTGAATAAATGTCTACTAATAGACACATTTTGGCAATCTGCTGCAAAGAATTGACTCATTGGAAAAGACCCTGATGCTGGGAAAGATTGAAGGCAGGAGGAGAAGGGGACGACAGAGGATGAGATGGTTGGATGGTATCACCAACTCAGTGGACATGAGTTTGAGTGAACTCTGGGAGTTGGTGATGGACAGGGAGGCCTGGCGTGCTGCAGTCCATGGGGTTGCAAAGAGTTGGCCACGACTGAGCGACTGAACTGAAGTGAACTGAATAGACACATACACAACAGTTGATATAGTCTGGACTTAAAATATCCAGTCCCACTGTCTTCATATGCACATTTATATACAATCATGCTAGATTTTTGGTTTAGTCAGTATAGTCAGTGTGTCTGTTTTCTCTTTTTTATTGTTGAAATGGGGATGGCAACTTTCCAAGGGCTGGGGAGAGAATACGTTTGAGAGCATCTCATGATTTCCTGGGAGAATGGACTCCAAAGGCTTTCCAACATGGTTGAAAAGTCTTGAAGTGTGCAGGCTTCTGTGTCTAAGATAGACTATATATTCCTTGGGAGTCTAGAATCTTATCACTCCTTTGAGAGGGGATTAATGTTTAAAGAAACTGAAGTCACTGGATCTGGTGGGGGAAACTGAATGGCACAATTTAAGATTATGAAAGATCATGCTCTTTGAAAATGATGTTGGCTGCAAGAGTATAAATTATAGCTTAAAGGGCCTTAAAATTTTATCTTTTCATCTAAGAATTCTTCTAGGAATATAGCCTAAAGATATAATATGGAAATCAGCAAAAGATCCATACCCGGTCAAGTTCATGACATCATGACATAGGAGAGCCAAAAGCTGGAAACAATTTTAAAGTCCAGCAAGGGGCAATGGCTATGTAAATTATGGGGTATAATCATTAAAGTGGATGATAGAGCACTTCTTTGTGGCCATGGATATTTTCTGTCCCTAAAGAACAAACTACTCAATTCATAATTAAAAAAAAAAAAGTGATGTACTTAACACGTATTCCATCTCTGGAACACTACTTCTTCCTACTCTGACCCTAACCCCAGGACTTTAGGAATTAGGTGGATTTTAGAGGTAGGATGAGTCTGTTTGATGCACAAATAATCTGTAATTTAAAATCAAAAGCTTAAGGATTTATTTTTAGTGTCACCAAATAGCTGTGGATGTTAAATGTGACAGCCAAAAAAAAAATAGGGTCCAACTTTTACTTATCAGGGTAATATTTATTTATGAAGAGTATTTATTCATTTGGGCTTCCCAAGTATCCCAAGGACTTCCCTGGTAGCTCAGATAGTAAAGAATTGGCCTGAAATGCTGGAAACCTGGGTTTGATCCCTGGATTGGGAAGATCCCCTGGGGAAGGAAATGGCAACCCATTCCAGTATTCTTGTCCGGAAAATTCCTCAGACGGAGGAGCCTGGAGGGCTACAGTTCATAGAGTCTCAAAAAGTGGGACACAACTTAGAGACTAACACTTTCACTTTCAAGAGGCTCAGTGGTAAAGAATCTGCCTGCCAACACAGGAGACACAGAAGACATGGGTTCAATCCCTGGATTAGGAAGGTCCGCTGGAGAAGGAAATGGCAACCCACTCCAGTGTTCTTGCCTGGGAAATCCCATGGACAGAGGAGCCTGGTGGGTTACAATCAGTCCATGGGGTTGCAGAGTTGGATATGATTGAGCAATCAAGCATGCGTGTATTTATTTGTGAAAAGGAATACTTAAAATAATATCAAGAAAAAACAAGACACACATATGCACATACAATGCAATCTAAATAATATAAACATATTGATATGAATATACAGATAGTCACATGCCAAATTATTTACATGAATTTCACCAGTGAGATATGATGAGTGATTACTTTCTTCTTAATATTTTAATATACTTTTTCATATAGGGGCATATAGCTTTTTAAATTAAAAATTTATAATAAAAGTATTAAAATGACACTGTGCTGGATTGGGTTAACTACCAAGGAGAACATATTGATGGAAAATGCTTTTAAATACTTGAAATGAGATCCTTGGGTAAAATGTGTGGCTACTTGCTCCCGGGAGTTATGGAAAAAGGATGCCCACTTTTCTCCCTGAAAGTTTACTGAATCTGAGGTGTGGGCCATCTAGGTCACTGATAGCTCTTGTGTTCTAAATATCTGTTAAATTACGGAGACAGAGCAAGGATAGCTTAGCGTTGCAGCATGCAATGATCATGTTTTTTTCTCTTGACCATGGTTTTTCTGGAAAGTGCTTTACTACTGACAAGGCTTGAAAATTTATCCCAAGGACATAGCTCTGTTGGTAAGTTCTCTATTGTCTACTACTTTTCTATACTCAAGTCCCCTTGCAGTATAAGCCCCTGTTAGCCAAAGAATTGATGCTTTTGAACTGTGGTGCTGGAGAAGACTCTTGAGAGTCCCTTGGACTGCAAGGAGATCCAACCAGTCCATTCTAAAGGAGATCAGTCCTGGGTGTTCTTTGGAAGGACTGATGCTAAAGCTGAAACTCCAGTATTTTGGCCACCTCATGTGAAGAGTTGACTCATTGGAAAAGACTCTGATGCTGGGAGGGATTGGGGGCAGGAGGAGAAGGGGACGACAGAGGATGAGATGGCTGGATGGCATCACTGACTCAATGGATATGAGTTTGGGTGAACTCTGGGAGTTGGTGATGGACAGGGAGGCCTGGAGTGCTGTGATTCATGGGGTCACAAAGAGTTGGACACGACTGAGTGACTGAACTGAACTGAACTGATAGACGGTGGAACCCTTGAGGGTTGAGTTCATCTACTTCTCACAAGGCTTCCTATGCATTGTGCAGTGCGAGGTGCTAATGGATTAGATGACAGCTTTAGATAACAAAGCCAGAAGCAGCTTAAGCTGAATGGTTTTTTTTACCTTGCAATTGGCTGTGACCTCTACTCTCAAACACTGAGGTCCAGCTTTCTCAGGGATATAGACCCAGACTAGAATAGGTAGGCATCAGAAGAGGACAGGAGACTCTCCTAAGGTTTTCAGTTGCCTTTGAGGTTCTCAAAATATGGCCAGCTCTCTTTGTGACCCTGTGGACTGTAACCCACCAAGGTCCTCTGTCCATGGGATTCTCCAGGCAAGAATACTGGAGTGGGTAGCCAGTCCCTCCTCCAGGGGGTTTTCCCAGCCCAGGGATGGAACCTGGGTCTCCCACACTGCAGGCAGATTCTTTACCATCTGAACCACCAGGGAAGCTCAATATGGCAACACTAAATAACGAATGGAATCACATACTTGGGCAAGAAAATACATATTTCGGGAATAAAGTTAAAGGCAATATCATTCATTTCATTAATAATTTCAATTATTTGGGGGCAGGACATGGAAGAGGGTGTGTTATGGAGCAGGAATTTTATTCCCATGGATCCTGACGAAATACCACTTGGACCAGAAGCAGCCCGTATCAGTCTTCGTTTTCCTAAAGCCAACTTTGGGAGAATTGGCCTGGATGCCGGGGACCCCTCAGAGCTTCCCTGGCCTCTCCGGGGACAGTCTGGATCCTGAAGATGCTTCCTAATTTATTCTGGGCAATGGGAAAAGAGGGAGCCAAGGGAGAGAAGTAGCAAATGAATTGTTGTAACTGATTTGCGACATTTTGGGTAAAGGTTTCCAGGGGAGGAAAAACAGCTCCCATCTTGGGCAGAGGAGCGCCTTGGTGTTTTTTCTGGCTGTGTGTTCATGGTAGTAAAAAGAAGACAGCGGTAAAGAGGTCATATTCCTCCCAACGAGTCTATGGCCCTATACAGAGATGGAGCTGGAAGAGGTCTGTGATCATTTACTGGAGCTGCCGTAGCAAGGTGCCATGGACTAGGGGCTTAAACAACAGAAATCCATTTTCTCACAGTTATAGAGGCCAGAAGTCTGAGATCAAGATTTCAGGAGGGGCGGTTCCTCCTGAGGGCAGTGCGGGAAGGATGTGTTTCAGGCCTCCAGCTTTGGCTTCACACCATCTGCCCTTTGCATGAATTTGTATCCAAATTGCTTCTTCTTATAAGGACCCCAGTTACATCAGATTAGGGCCCACCCTAATAGTTTCATTTTATCTTAATTACCTCTCGTCAGACCTGACCTCTAAATATGATCACATTTTGAAGTACTGGGGGTTAGAGCTTCAAAAAATACAAATTTTGATTTGGTTTCTGTGGCATTCTTTTCCATTCTAAGTAAGGTGCTTTTATGTATAAGAGACTCATTGGAAAATACCCTGATTCTGGGAAAGATTGAGGGCAGGAGGAGAAAGGGGCGACAGAGGATGAGATGGTTGGATGGCATCACCAACTCGATGGACATGAGTTTGAACAAACTCCAAGAGGTGGTGAAGGACAGGGAAATCTGGTATGTTACAATCTATGGGGTCGCAAAGAGTGGGACACGACTCAGTGACCAAACAACAACTTGTAAATATGTTAGAGTAGATGCACAGTGCCTTAGAAATACTGTTGTTGTTTTTTTTTTTTTTAATGAAAACATCTTTATTTTCCCTAGACATAAGAGTTTTCCAAATTGAATCAAATTAGTGCTCTAATCTCAAAAAGATATAAATTTGGGAGGATATACAATTCGAGCCTTAACAAAGCTCATTCATTTCTGGCTGTGGTAGACTCTGGAAGAGGAGTATTTCTCAGTCTTTAGAGTCTATAGGTCTGGGGTTCTCCACTCTTTATCCTAGTGGGAGAGGGGCGGAGAAAACCAACCAGCAAACACATTGCATGCAAAACTTCAGTCTTACAACAGGGCACTGCGTGAACCACCCACTCAACCCCAGCCTAGACTGGGGACCTGCTCTCCTTCTAAATGGAGCAGTTGCAGAAAAAGCAAAGTTCTATGGTGAATCCAAAATAGTCTGAAACTATGAAGCTGGGCAGTTTGGCTGTGTGGTGGAGCCCATTAATTATAGTGTGCCCTGATCCTGTTTATTTGTCTAAACTCTTCTCAGTGTGGCAGAACTGCCCCACTTAGGCATTAAGCAACAAGAAAGCGAGAGCCCGTGTAGTGATGGTCGTCCGCCTGCGGCTGCAGGTCTTGGTAGGGAGGAGTGGGAAGGCACACCGCATCTCACTGGGCTGGAGCCCTGGGTGACAGAAGTTCAAGGGTCCCCTGGAGAGAGACGTTCCTGAGGCCCGTGGTGGGTTGCCAGGAGTGGTCGCCAAGACCAGCTGCCATCTTGTTTATCATCAGTCAAATGCTTTGTGAGCAAAAGCGATAGGTTGTGAGCCAGGGGGTTGGGTGACGAGGTGAAAGGAACACAAATCCTTTCCTAAAATGCTTTTGTCCCTGTCCCAGACTGCGGTAAAAGAGAGCAAGGACCAGCTGGCCAGACTTGTTTGTTTAAGCTGTTGACTAATCTCTGAGTTCATGGGCTGAGTTGGTTCATGAAGTTCTTGAACTTTTATTATCCTTGGACTTTTGGTGCAGTAAAAATGAAATAAGAAACTGGTGCTTTTCTTTAAAAGAAACGTATGGGATGGAGTGAATGAGATGTTTGAATTCAGGGACTCAAGGGATTCAAAGAAAATTTGCGTGATGTTTTTTGACAGATACCCTGTGTCAGGCACTGTGCTAGGATATGGAACTGGAGTCAAGCTGAATTTTCTTCTCAACTCCATTAAGAACTCCACTCACGTGGGCTAGCTCTAGAGTTATTGGGTCACAGTGATCCCGAGTTTCTGTGAAATGATGTTTTAAATGCAAAATACTAAGAAGCATTTCTAAATCAGTGTTAAAGAAAAGTGAATATAGATCTGTACTTTCCAATATGGTAGCCACCTATCTCAATGGCTGATGAGGGCTGAGGAAACTAATTTCCTCAGTTGAACTAGCCACACTTCAAACGCTCTCTAGCTATGCTTGCCTAATGGCTACCATATTGGATGACACAAATCAAGAACATTTCATCATGGTAGAATGCTCTGTTGGGCTGCACTGGTGTAGACAATGAACAAAGAAATACAGATTCATATGGAATATTTATCACTTCAAAACATTTTGCCAACTGCAGCCTATGACATCTGGAAAGGCCAGGTAAGATTTTACATTTATATCTCAGGACTGGAAACAACTTTAAAGATGACCTAGATCATCTACCTAGCTGATGATTAATCCACTCTGCAACAATCCTCTGTCTATTTGGGGCTTGAAAATTCTGAGAATAGACAATTGCTTTACAAGGCATTGGATTTTCTTCTGTGAATTCCCCCTAGTCCAAAATGGCTGGTATAATTCAGTACAAGGCCCTTAGCAATGTTACTTTTTTTTCTTTGAAAATATTAAAGAAGTCCATATTCTTATTAATACCTTTTATAGATGCCTCACACAATTTCATTACAATAGTGTATAGGAAGAATAAATGTCAAATGCAAATACAAATGTCAATAATAAAATGAGATTATGTGTCAACAAAGACCTACTGTACAGCACATGGAAATCTGTTCAATGTCATGTGGCAGCCTGGATGGGAGGGGAGTTTGGGGGAGAATGGATACATGTGTATGTATGGCTGATCCTTTCCCTATTCACCTGACACTATGACAACATTGTTAATTGGCTATTCTCCTATACAAAATAAAAAGTTTATTTTTAAAAAAACTGAGGTTGTGCAATTGTCTGCTCTGTGTCCTATGGTATGCTTACAACAACTTAAAATTAGGTTTGGACCTACTAACATGAATGACCAAACAGATGACTTACTACTAATACTGATCTTACACATTTCTCAATAATTTTCTTTCTCAAAAATATTTCACCGTTGAAAAATGAAGGAATTTTCCAGATAAAAAGTTAATAAGTTTTCTTTTTTACACTCCCACATCATCAGAATGGAAAATTCAGTCTTGATGGAAATATTTCCATAAAATGTCTAAGCTTAATTAAGCAGGGCATACTGACACAGCCAACTTTCTATGAGGGTCTTGCCCTCAGCCCTGGAGTACTGATCCCGGTCATCACACCCCCGAGGCTCACTAGCTGTGCAGCTCTGCAGCCACTCTGCTGTGCAATCCTTACTTGTTCAGTCATTCTTCCAACTCTTCCACTGCTCTCACCAATCATTTCTAACTGCGGTTGGCCATCCTGTACTACAAGGGAGATTTTCTTGTTCAACGCTTCTGTTTCTTTTCACATGCACAGAATTTATGTTTGAAGATAAGAACCTGAAACAACGATTCTTCTAAGATTCCTAATTACCGCCTCTAAATACAGGGCATAGGCTTTAGCACAGCTCTTTTCCTTCGTGCCTGTCCTCCTACTTCTAGTCCTGACTGATCATGACAGACAATCTCCCCGGCTGATAAATGATGCTGCATAGTACTCACAGGAATAATATCGAAAAGAGAAGAGGAGGCAGAGGGCAGGAGGGATGATGGGGAGGGCAGGAGGAAAGAAGAAGAATGAGAAAAACAGCAACATGCATGGCATCACTCACTTGCAGGAGGCAGAAACCTGTGGACGTCTTTGACTTGGTCCCTATTCCTCACTGTCCACAGCCAGCCAGTCACCAAATCCAATGCATTCCATTTCCTAAATGGCTCGGGAACCCATCGCTTCTCTCTACTGCTCTTGCCATCACCCGTATTCCCAGGTGGGCGATCAGAGAGGAGACCATCTGAAGATGGCATTAAGTGGACTCTATCCATGCAGATATAGAGAACATACTTATGGACAAGGGTAGGGGAGAGGAGAGAAAGGGTGAGATAAATGGAAAGAGCAGCATGGATGCATCTACACCACCATATGTAAACAGACAGCCAATGGGAATTTGCTGTATGACTCAGGGAACTCAGACTGGAACCTAGAGGGGTGGGAATGAATTGGAGGCGGGAGGGAGACTCAAGAGGGAGAGGACGTATGTACACCTTTGTTTAATTCATGTTGATGTATGACAGAAATCAAACTGATATTATAAACCCATCATCAATCAATTAAAAATAAATAAATATCTTTTAAAAGAAAGGAAAAAAAATAGCATTAAAAAATTAAATAAATAAAAGGACTACATCTGAAAAAGGGCCTTCAGCCAGAGACAGACTGTGGTCAGAAGACAATGGGATATACTTATTAGTTGTAGAAACTGAGGGGGAGAATTATAAATATTTAGCCAGAGGAGGGGGAACAACGGAGGCAGTGAAGGGGGGATAATGCACATTTTTTTTTCTTTTTGAATTTATTAGATTTCTATTCTTTCAATGTAACTGTGACATCTGTCTTAGAATGTAAGCTCTATGGGGACAACATCATACCTCCTACACCCACCACAGTGCCAGACTCATCGCTGGTGTTCAGTAAGTGCTTGTTGCATGAATAATAATCAGCATGAACAAAAAATGCAGGGGTTTGAAATAAATAGCACAGTGTATAGGGAAATTATAACTTATCCTTTATGTTCTAAAACTAGAACTTTAAGTTTTAGTTCTCATACAAGGCAGTGAGTGATGGGCGATGAGGCTAAAGGTACAAGCGGGAAAAAAATTAAGAAGGCGTTTGTAAAGAGCTCGGATTTTATCTGAAGTGATCATAGGCCACTGACCAGTTTCAGATGGGAGAATGACACAGGCAGCTGCTCATGATGATTAGATTCTTCTGGAAACAGGCTTAAGTAGCAGAAGGTTGGCAAAAGGACAGCAGGGAAGCCACTTTAGTATGAGAGGCAAGAAATGACGAAAGGCCGATTCAGAGACAGATAGTGGGGAACAATAATTTGGGGAAGATGGCAGCATCAGCAAATGTCTTTGTCACCCTCTGACTCTCAATAAAACAGATAATATGCAGGAGGTTTACCTGAAATTTCACATCCTGAGGACTCAGCAAAGAAGCTGAAAAGCATCGGCTAATTTCTGGATGAAATGACGTATGGCAATGTGTAGATCTAAGAATTAATAGATTCCATAAAATCTTAAAAAATAATCCCATAGCTTACTGAGAGACTCTGGCCAGGTGATACCCGTGCATCCTGAAACACACTGGGAATTATTTGAATCCCATCAGACTTTCCTAAGTCAGCCTCCTGGTGAGAAAACACCCTTAAAAAAAAAAAATTGGAGTATAATTGCTTGACAATGTTGTGTTGGTTTCTGCTGTACAACAAAGGGAATCAGCCTTATGTATACAGATATCCCCTCCCCCTTGAACCTCCCTTCCGACCTGGCCCACTTCACCCCTCCAGGTCAGCACAGAGCACCAAGCTGAGCTCCCTGTGCTATACAGCTGCCCTTTCACCCCCACTTCCTGTGTGTCCACCATTGCCTAAGACGCCTCCAGTAAGTGATACACACAGGTCAAAACATCACTGAAAGGCCCTCAGAAACTTGATAGAGGAGCCAGCCCAAGTAAACAAAAGAACTGCCTTGCAGAGTAGAGATGGATGTAAAAATGGTTATAAGGAGAATTCTTAAAGAGACACAAGAAAGCATTGCAAAAGATCAAAGAGGGAAAAAAGACTTCTTAAAATAAAATTTAATTCTGAATTTAAAAATCCAACAGATGACCTGAAGAATATGAAAGCAAAGACCTAGAAGATCAAATGAAAGTGCACATTCATGATGAAAAGTAAAAATAAAACAAAAGAATATTACAAGTTAAATGATCATGAGATCATTACAAGCAATCATGAGAGATACACCTGAGAGACCCAATATAGTGAAAATAGGATTTCCAAAGGGGAGGAAAGGAGAAATAATAATTACTTTCTGAGCAAAACTGAAGAGGGGAAAGATTCAGAAAACATTTAGGAGATAAATACAGTAAGGTTCTTCACTATCATTAATCCCATTTGATGATGTTTTCAGAAACAGCTACAATCCCTTTGATTAATTCCTGTATTTCCCAAAACTTTAGTTAAGAAGTCTAATACTTCAGATGATTTCATCTTAAGAATAAGTCTGCTGCTGCTGCTGCTGCTGCTGCTGCTGCTAAGTCACTTCAGTCGTGTCCGACTCTGTGCGACCCCATAGACGGAAGCCCACCAGGCTCGCCCATCCCTGGGATTCTCCAGGCAAGAACACTGGAGTGGGCTGCCATTTCCTTCTCCAATGCATGGAAGTGAAAAGTGAAAGTGAGTCGCTCAGTCATGTCCGACTCTTACCGACCCCAATGGACTACAGCCCATCAGGTTCCTCCGTCCATGGGATTTTCCAGGCAGGAGTACCAGAATGGGGTGCCAGTGCCTTCTCCGTAAGAATAAGTCTGAGATGATGAGTCTGAGATGAAGTTAATTAGTTAAAAACCTATCAAACACAAACAACAAATTCCCATTGCACAGCACAGGGAAATGTATTCAATATCATGTGAGAAATCTTAACGGAAAAGAATATGAAAAAGAACATATATGCCGGGGTCCAGCCCCGGTAGATCCAGGGAATTCGAAGCGGGGACGGCGTCGGCGAGGATCAGGAAACAACTGCTTAATTAAACGTTAATTAAGGATATAAAGAGTAATAGAATAAGGATAGCTCAGTGAGGAAATTCAGTGGAGAAAAGAGGCTGAATAATTCAGCCAGAAGGTGAGAGAAAGAACGACATGGGGAGACCAAGTTTCGGTGAACAAGGCCCGCACTTTATTTTTCAAAGTAGTTTTTACACCTTAAGTTATGCATAGAAGATAATGGGGGAAGGGGTAGAGTCATGCAGTAAGCCAGGCTTTCTTCCTGCAAACTTATCATATGCAAAAGTTTAGGTGATTTGCATCATATTCTGGCCCAGCGGCCTGTTAACATTTTAAGACCCTTTCTTCAGAAAACTTATTTTTATCTAAAGGTGATTAGTCAAGTGCCACCCTCCAAAAGCATTAAAGTTGCATTCCTATAGGGCAAAGGTGTGGTGGGCTACAACAAGAATTAACTCAAGGGTCCCAGGTTACAAACATTAAAGCTACTACTTACACCAATTATATTAATCAATACACTGCCAGGGACACAGCAGGTAAGGGATATGGAGACTTAGCAGCAAACATTGGCCCAACAAGTGAAAAACCCTTCACCAATACAATTTCTAATCAATCTTTTAACTACTCAAAGGAATCTGTGTTTAGACAGTTTAGAACATCTCCTGCCTCTCACAGTTGGGAGGCTCTGAACAATCACATGTGGCCAGAAAAACCTATTCAGGCAGGCTAGAGGATTTCCAAAGGAGTTTGTAGGTTGAAACACTGTCACACCCAGGAATTATTAACTGGAGCTGTAAGTTAACTCTTTTTTCAGAGAGAAGTAGTGGGGGAAAGCCCCCGTAAAGTCAGAAGTGTAGGTGAGAGCACAAAGCAGAAAGTAGGCAGACTCTGGTTTTGGGGGCAGATGCTCGAGAATTTCCAGGGGGACTCCTGAGGCTTGATCCCGCCTTTGCGTATGCCGAGCCTCCTTCCTCATGACCTCTGCCACGGGCAGAGTGCCTCACGCTGGCCCCTGGCAGTGATAGAATTCCAGTTGAGCTATTCCAGATCCTCACTCAATATGCAATATGCCGGCTCCCGGCACATATAGATAGATAGATAGATCTCAGTCACTTTGTTATAGAGAAGAAATTAACACATTATAAATAGACTATACTTCAATAAAAACTTGTTTTAAAAAGCCCTATCAAACACTGTTGCTTCCTAAAAAGCTGGAGGTAAAATTACTTTAGATAGTTCCAGCCTTGTGCATCAAGGAGACACACCGCTGCAGGGAGGTATACTTCTTTTGTACATGATCAAGATTTTTTTTCACCTCCACTTTACCATTCAAGATTCCCTAGAATCTCATGGACTTTACTGGTGGCGCAGCAGATGCGAATCCACCTGCCGATGCAGGGGACACGGGTTTGTTCCCTGGTCCGGGAAGATTCCACCTGCCGAAGGAAAACTAAGCCAGTCAGCCACAACTACTGAACGCTGCACACTCGAGAGCCCGTGCTCTGCAGCAAGAGAAGCCGCTGCAGTGAGAAGCCTGTGCACCGCAAGCAGAGAGTAGGGCCGCTCTTCGCAATTAGAGAAAGCCCACACACAGCAACGATAGACCCAGTGCAGCCAAAAATAAATAAATAATAAACAAAATTAAAAAAAAAAGAAATGCACTCCTTTAGGGATATAGCAGTAAATTTCACAACTGAATGCAAACATAAAAGCTTAATTCAACTGCCTTTTGACACAAATCAATGTTAACTTGTTACAGTTTATTAGTTCATTTGTTATCACAAGGGAATGTGATGAGAACAGATTGCTTATAAAGGGTAATGGAAATGATAGGTTAGATTTTTAGGGAGGTCAGACCCAGATAGGGGATTTCAATGGGTCCTCAGAGAACCATTGAAACAGCTTGGACCTTAGATCAGAAGAGGCAGGGATGCTCAGGGGAGAAAGAGTGCGTCCAAAATAAAACTCACCATATCTTTCTGCCCCAATCTACCTAACACCTAATTTTTCTCTTGTGTTCTCTTTCTTTAAGATTCACAACGACTTGGGAGTTCCCTGGTGGCCCAGCAGTTAGGATTCTGGACTTTTACTGCCTTGGCCCAGGTTCAATCCCTGGTCCACACAATACAACAAAAAAAAAAAGAGAAGAGATTCACAATGTCTGACTTCATGACTAAAACTTTTTATATTCTTTATATTCTGGGTTTAGGGCACATCCACCCTGCTACCCCAGCCAATACTCCTGTAAGCCACCTTCCATGTTCAGTCATCAAGTTCTATTTTCTCTCTTACATATTTAAAAATGTCTCCAAGACCTTTTGATTAACTGTTTGCCGTATCTAACACAACTAAGCTGTACTGTGTACAAAGTGCCAAGATGTGCCTCCATCTAACAGATTACTGCTACTGCTACTGCTAAGTCACTTCAGTTGTGTCCGACTCCGTGCGACCCCATAGATGGCAGCCCACCAGGCTCCTCTGTCCATGGGATTTTCCAGGCAAGAACACTGGAGTGGGGTGGCATTGCCTTTAGTGGTTCTCTAAATGTGGTCCTCAGACCTCGGAGGTCTCCGAGAACTTTTCAAGGGCTCCTCAAGATCTAAGCTATCTTTATAGTATTACTAAGATCATAATTTGCTTTTCTACTCTGTAGCCATTTGCACTGATGGGTAAGATGATGGAGCCATAGCATAAATCAGTACAGTTGATGTGAAAGTGAGTTAGCAGTCATGCGCTCTTCACTGCTACACACTTCAGAGTTGGTTTTTTTTTGACAGCTTCACTTAAGAATATCCTTGATGGAGTAAAAACTATTATTTTTACTGCCTTAATACTTGAATACACATCCTTTTTGTATTACATGGAACAAAATGGGATGTATGCCGTTAAGCACTTCTGCTACATAACTAAGTATGACTGTCATGAGAAAAAGCACTCAAGTGATTGGTTCGAGTTGCCAGATGAATTAATGGCAAACATTATGCTTTTCAGACTTGAGTATCTGGCAGATACTGTCTGAAAAAGGAACAAAGTGAGCCTGTCAATCTAAGAAAAGCAATTGGCAGTATTTTTTGCCAAGACAATGCAAGCTTTCAAGGACCAATTAGAATTTCAAAAAACTCCTATTTGCCTCTCTGAACTTAACAGCTTCCCAATACTAAAGACTTTTCTGATAAAATCAGTGGTGATATTAGTGAATGCAGGTTTTTGATATTGTATAATGAAATAGGTCAATACTTAGAAAATCTGTGGAACTTAGTAAATGAGTATTTTCCAAATGACCAATGCCTGATGTTACAAAATCATTCCTGGGTAAAAGATTTATTCAAATAAAAATAGAGATAAAGATAGCCTTGAAACAGAGGAGGAAAATTTCACTGAAGGTTTTAGATTCCACAGTACAGATAATGGCTAAGAAGTGACCAGTTGTTGAGTTTGGCGGTAGTATGGCACCCCAGTCCGGTACTCTTGCCTGGAAAATCCCATGGATGGAGGAGCCTGGTGGGCTGCAGTCCATGGGGTCGCTAAGAGTCGGACACAACTGAGCGACTTCACTTTCACTTTTCACTTTCATGCATTGGAGAAGGAAATGGCAACCCACTCCAGTATTCTTGCCTGGAGAATCCCAGGGACGGGGAGCCTGGTGGGCTGCTGTCTATGGGGTCACACAGAGTTGGACACGACTGAAGCGACTTAGCAGCAGCAGCTGCAGCAGAAAAGGAAAACACCCTGTATAATTGTATCAGGAAAAGCAACTAAAATATTCCTCTTTTTTTCGAACTATATGTTTGTGTGAGGCTGTATTTTCTTCATACATGTTGAGAAAAAAATGTCCCACATCAGTGTAGAAGCACTTAAGAAAATACAGATGTCTTCTATTAAAGAGATTTGCAAGCATAAACAATCCTATTCACCTTTATTTTTATTTTGAAAGTGATACATATTTCATAAATGATGTTATATATTGTTACCACAAATGAGTAGACACTTCTCTGAATTTTTAATATGGTAAATATTGACAGCTACAGGCTACATTAAAAAAAAAATGCTTCGGGAAGTTTCCATTGCAAGAAAGTCAACAAATTCTGAGGCCAAAAAGTTTGAAAGCTGCTACAGTATAGATAATTACATAAAACTGAAAGTCACCCAAGTTCAAATTTTCTGAAGTTCTACAAGCTTGATATTAAAATTTTACAAAATCGGCATTAAGATTTCTATATGTATGCCTCCTTATTGTCCAGGTATGATAGGCCCTTACATTTGCTGTGTGAATCCCCAGTTAAATTAGGTTATCGGTATAGAGAGTGATGTTATTTGAGGCGGTTTCCTATTTAACACTTAGTGTTCTCCCTAGTTCAGCCCTCTGTTATTGAAATGTCAGAAACAGATTATGTTCTTATACTTATTCATTCATGCCACAAACCATCATGAAGCACTGTGGGAAGGCAGAAGGAATACAAAGGTCATGACTTCCCTCAGGCAGCCTGCAGTCTAGTGGGTGAGACAGAGGCAGGGAAGAAAACGAAAGATCACATAAAGAAGTTTCACAACTATGATAAACATATTCACACTGCGTCATAAAGAATCAGAAGTAGCGCTCAGCCTGGGGGTGGGGGGCTAGCAGGAAAAGCTTCATAGGGACAAAGGACCTTAGCTGAGTGCTTGAAAATAAGGCAATGATCGGGTGAAAACGTCAGGGCAGATCAGTCCTGGCAGATGACATCGAATGAGCGCGAGATATAAAGGCATGAGGGGCTTTCCACGTGGCTCAGGGGTACAGAACTCGCCTGCCAATGCAGGAGATGCAGGTTCGATCCCTGGGTCGGGAAGATCCCCTAGAGGAGGAAATGGCAACTCACTCCAGTGTTCTTGCCTGGAGAATCCCAAGGACAGAGGAGCCTGGCAGGCTACAGTTCATAGGGCTAGCAAAGAGTCAGGTTGACTGAGTGCCTGTGCGCACATAAAGGCAAGAACATGCAAGGGTGAAAGCTGTCCCGTGTTGCTGGGGCATAAAATGTGAGGCCGGAGGGGAAAACATGCAGCAGGAAGGAAGCAGGAACCAGAGATGATCTAAGACGCGGTAACCAGCTTGAGAGTTCACTGATGGGCCAGTGGGGTTTAGGGCACTCCAAGAGGCCCTGGCAAGAACAGAAAACTGCAGGTTTGTGGCGATGACTTGGACAGCCAGCATGATGCTTTAAGAAGGATTTGTACTGTATAGCGCAAAGAACTCTGCTTGATACTCTGCAATACTCAAAGTGGGAAAAGAATTTGAAAAAGAACAGAGACATGTGGCTGTATAACTGAATCACTTTGCTGTACACCTGAAACTAACACAACCTTGTCAATCAACTATACTCCAATATAGAATTAATAAAAATAAATGGATCTGAATGCTTTTCTCCAGTTTGGCACAATCTTTAGTATCCTCCGTGGTCTTGTTCAGGTCCCTCCTGCTCTTTTAGTCCCTCTCAGTTCCCCCTTACTGACTATTTTACTGACACTCAGGCCATTTTTGTTTCACTGTCCATTCGTGTCCTATAGATACTGCTCATCTATTGTTGTTGTTGTTTTTTTTTACCCAACTTTGTTTCTTAAACCCTTGGTATGTGAAGCCTCCCTCCCCCTGGAAGAAAGATGAGAACTCTTTGGAAAACAGAGAATTCCAAATCCCTTTATTGGAGATTTACAAAATACATGTGTACATTAATGTCACCGATAAGACCTGTGTTAAACAAAAAGCAACTACTGTAATTTTGTTTAATGCAGAATTTTCCAAAGGAAGCCAACCATGGGACCACCTCATTTATTAGACAAATGTCAAATAACTAGGGAGTGGAATGTTGCCAAATTAACAAATAAATTAATAGGTCAGAAAGTTTCGTTACCATTGAAGAAGCAACACGGGGACTGACAGTGGGGTCTCCAGTCCAGCCTGTGGATGTGGGAACACCGTGGGATGGCATCTTTGGGATAAGAAAGGAAAATAACTGCCATGCAGGTAAGAGTGTCACATGAAGAATTCCATAGGAGTGTAATTTATGGGCCTATGCATGAAGCTACTGGGTCAAGCATTTGTTGTGGTTGCTGATTAGTCACTCAATCATGTCCAGCTCTTTTGTGACCCCATGGACTGTAGCCCGCCAGACTCCTCTCTCCGTGGGATTTCCCAGGCAAGATTACCAGAGTGGGTTGCCATTTCCTCCTCCAGGGGACCTTGCCAACCCAGGGATTGAACCTGAGTCTCCTGCATTGGTAGGCAAATTCCTTACCGCTGAGCCACCAGGGAAGTTTGGGCCAAATGCGATTCAGAGAGTTGAGGGAACTCCTTGTAATCTGATGAGCAAGATGCCAAGGAATAAAAGACTTGTATAAAGCATTGAAAAATGGGACTTCCCTGGTGCTTCAGTGGTTAAGAATCTGCCTTCCACTGCAGTGGACACAGGTTCCGTCCCCGGCCTGGAACCTAAGATCCCACACGCCCAGGGCATCTCAGCCTGCACACAGTAACTACTGAGCCAGCACGGCAGTGAAAAATCTCACATGCCCCAACTGACAGACCTGAGGCAGCCAAAAAGAAAGAAAGAAATATTTTAAAAAACACTGGAAAAAATGGATAGGGCTATATATGAAAATCACTGTGGGTTTAGTAGTTATCACACATTTTAAAAATCTTTGAACTCAATAAAGATCTGTGAAAAGGATGAAATATAGAATTGTTTCCCCAAAGAAGAAAAATAATGAAGAGGAAGAGAGGGAAAACAACCCTGATTTCCCAAAGTGAATAAACAAAAAGTAGGAAGAAACCCAGGACCTTGCGAAGTAGACACATGTTTGCTGTTTCTCTACTGGAATTTGAAAGCTGTTCTCCCGTTTCCCCCATCAAACTTGAGATGCATACACGTATACATGCTAAACGCAATTTTTAAAGTTTACTTATTTTTAATTGGCGGAGAAGGCAATGGCACCCCACTCCAGTACTCCTGCCTGGAAAATCCCATGGATGGAGGAACCTGGTAGGCTGCAGTCCATGGGGTCGCTGAGGGTCTGACACGACTGAGCGACTTCACTTTCACTTTTCACTTTCATGCATTGGAGAAGGAAATGGCAACCCACTCCATTGTTCTTGCCTGGAGAATCCCAGGGATGGGGGAGCCTGGAGGGCTGCTGTCTATGGGGTCACACAGAGTCGGACACGACTGAAATGACTTAGCAGTAGCAGTAGCAGTATTTTTAATTGGAGGACAATTACTTACAATGTTGTGGCTTCTGCTATACATTATCATGAATCAGCCATGGATATACATACTTCCCCTCCCTCTTGAACCTCCCTCCCACCTCCCACCCCATCCCACCCCTCTAGGTTGTCACAGAGCCCTGGGTTTGATCTGAATCGGAACAAATCATTTCATTTGTTTGGGTCCTTTTTTTAACCCATCCTGGTTGCTCTTCTTCAAAGCATGATGAGTTCTAAGTGTTCAACCAAGAACACAAACTTGGGTGACTCAGAGATGTGCCATTGTGAAAAATCTCCCCTCTTGGAAGTGTCCTTTCGAGAACTATGCAAAAAGGGGACACAAACTGAAAACATACGGACACAAAGTGAAAACATCCGAACTTTTTAACTGTGTTTACCTTGGCCAGCACCTCCATTCTCTCCTACTGAAAAAGTATCAAAATCTGTGAGCAATGTTCATATTTTCATTTTCTCGCCAAGGGGTACAATTCTGAAGAGAGACTTTTGAAAAGCCCTAGAAAGTTTTCCTTAGCAAGGAAACCCAACATTTAAGGCCAGCTCAGCTTTGGGTAACATTCTCCTTCCCTGATTGGCAGCAGGATGGGCCCTCCTGGGTGGCCCACCTCCAAGTGTATACTCTTATTTTTAGGACATTGAAGGAAAATAACTGCCAAGCGGTAGGAATGGCATATGACCCAACTCTCTTAACATCTATGGTCCTATATGTGACCTTACTGGATCCTCTCTCTGTACCATTTCTTTCTTCTTCTTCTTCTTTCTTTTAAAGTCTGACTTGGTTTCTAGAAGCTTCCTGCTGCCACATTCAAAATCTGCCTCATTTAAAGCCACTTTGAGGGTGCAGAAACCAGGGTTTGGGGGAGAGGGTTCTGGTTTCCTAAGCTTGCCAAAATACATAATCAGAATCTATATTTGGAACCTGTATGCTAGAGGCTGCACCCTCTGAGAGTGCTCCTGAGGATGCTTCCTGCAAAAAAAAAAAATGCCGGGGGGGGGGGGTCGTGGGAGGGAAGAGGAGGTGAGACAGGCAGGAAGGGCCTTCAGACATCACCAAGTCCGACTTTTTAAATCCTGTAGGGGAAACTGAGGCTCAGGGATGCAGACTGACTCAGAAACGTCTGTAACGTCACCTTCATCCTTGACCAAGGCATTGCCTCGCCTCTCCCCCTACCCAGCTCTTGGACTTGCAGAAAGCCCATCTCCTCGAGCTTCAGACGGCGGGCAAGTGGTGTCTGGGAACCGCTGGACCAACCCACAGCCTCCACCCCCGAAGGCCCCGACGGGGAGGGAGGAGGCCTTTGAGTGAGAGAGGCAGGGAGGGAGGGCGAAAGGAAGGAAGGGGAGCCCGGGGTGGGAGTGGAAGAGGCAGCTTCGCCCGGGGCGGGTTGGCTCGCGGGGCCAGCCCTCCCGAGGCGGTTTATAAGAGTTGGGGCGGCCGGGAGCCCTCCCCGCCGGTCCGCGCGCCCCCGGAGCAGCGCCGGGTTCTGAGCGCCCCGCGTCGAGGCCCGCCTGGCCGCGCGCCGGCTCCGCGCCGCCTTCGGACTTGAGCGCGCGGCAGCCCAGCCCGGGAGGGAGGCGAGCGCCCGAGCGAAGGGGCCGAGCGCCATGCGCCGCGCCAGCAGAGACTACACCAAGTACCTGCGCGGCTCCGAGGAGATGGGCGGCGCGGGCGCCCCGCACGAGGGCCCGCTGCACGCCCCGCCGCCGCCCGCAACCCCCGCGGCTGCCGCCGCCTCCCGGTCCACGTTCGTGGCCCTCCTGGGGCTGGGGCTGGGCCAGGTCGTGTGCAGCGTCGCCCTGTTCCTCTACTTCCGAGCGCAGGTGAGTGCTCGCCCCACAGGGGCGCGCGGGTGGGGCGCGCCCACCTCGACCCGCCAGCACTTGGCAGGCGGTGGAGTTTGGTCCCCCCCGGCTGGGCTTCCCCGGATCTTGCATATTCCGGAGGGGAAAGGGACTCTTAAATAAAAGAGAACGTGTGACTGCGGCGCAGCCGGGCGCGGGGCAGCCGGGCTCGGGGCCCGGAGCGCTGGCCTCGGTCCCCGCGCGCGCAGCCCGGCCAGGCTGTTTCGCTGAGGCTGGGCTCGCCCGGCGTGGTGCGTTTGAATTTCCCCCGGCGAGACCGCATTGGTCGCTCACCTCTTTTGGAAACGATTACGCGCTTTTCTCCCCTTCTGTATCCTTCTTGGAGCAAAGAATGAACTTATTGATGTTCACTTAGGAACAAAATGGAGCGTCTCCAGTCAGGCGTCACCGACCGTTTCCCTTCCCACCCACCCCCCAGAGATTGCGGGGTCCTGGGGCTGGTTGCTTTGCACCGTTCCGGGGTGCGCGCGGAGCCGAAGGTCGCAATGCGTGCGCTGCCCGCAGCCTCTGGAGCATCGGCATACAGATGGACCAAAAGACAGCGCGGCCAGGGACGCCTAGTCTTAGGAGCCGGGCTCCTCTCGCTCTGGGTGAAAGAAGAGAGAAGGGCCCACGTGCCTTCCCACGAAGGTGGGCGGAGGAAGGAAGCGAGACGTGTGTGGAGGTGGTGAAGTTCTCTGCCCTGGCACAGCTTGGCGACAATGTAGCAAATAACCAAGCTTTTCAAAGATGGGGAAACCGGCTAGGGACTGGGGAGAGATAGTAGAAAGGAAGGGGTAAATTTGTAACATTATGCTTTCTGGTGGTTTCTGCTCTTGTGTTTTCTTGGAAATTGCTGTGCAGTTGCTTGGATTCATTCAAATATTCTTGTCTGGTGCTGTGAACTCTTTCTCAAAGGAAGTGGGGGGCTGACTGTGCATTTTTTTTTTTTATGGGAAAAGAGAGTTGGGTTTGGACTTCATTGGTTTTCAGATTCAAAGGTGATTACTAAACCAAATTGGATGCATGAGACATGGCATTGCCTGGATTGTACAGGTTTTTGACATGTGCCAGAGTCCTGAACTTGTCATCATAGACTTTTTGCTAAGTATTCAGTATCCAGTAATTTGCATTTTGTAGAACTAGTTTATGAACTGAGACAGAAGTAGACATACTATGCACAGTATTTTAGAAAATTTGTATTTGTATATTAATAAACATATTTTTATGTTGAGAAAGCTTTTCTAAAACCACAGCTTCCAAGTAGTTTACTTGCAATGTTGTCGTTCAGTCGCTCAGTCCTGTCCCATCTTTGCGACCCCATGGACTGCAGCAGGCTTCCCTGTCCTTCACTGTCTCCCTCCCGGGGCTTGTTCAAACTCATGTCCATCGAGTCGGTGATGTCATCCAACCCATCCTTTGTCGCCCCCCCTTCTCCTCGTGCCCTCAACCTTTCCCAGCATCAGGGTCTCTTAGATTACACAAATCTATATGAAAGTGATGAAACATTTTTCTTTCATTGGACTGCGCTGCAGCCAAAAATGACTGATTTATCCATTTTCTCATCCGGTATATGGTCCTGCCCCCTCCCCCGTTTAATACGTACATACTGAGTGCCTGCGCTGCACATGGCACTATTCAGTGGTGCAGAATACGAGTTAAGAACCATTTAGTCAACATACAGTGCCCATCTGCTGTGTTGCATGCATGATGCCAGGTAATGACGGGGACTATAGCAAAAGACTTTAAATTCCTAGTCAAATAAGAGGGAAGCATTGAGGAAAGAGAAAGAAGATGCAGTCGTTCCCTCTTTTTAAATTTAATTAATTAATTAATTTTTACTTCTTGGTCCTGGGGCATGTGAGTTCTTAGTTCCCCACCAGGGATCAAACCCAACTCCCCTGCATTGGAAGGGCGGTGTCTTAACCACTAGACCACCGGGGAAGCCCCAGTACTTCTCCATCTTTTATCTCTTCTAACACCTTAGCGTTATGGCATTTTCATAGCAGGAATTGTGAAGTGAGTATTCAGCACTGAAAGAGCTAGGGGATGAATGGATTGTAGGGACCAGGAACAGCTTAGATTGACAGGAACCATGGAAATGTGACCATTTCAAAAAGAATGACTTGCTGGGCTGTTGAAGAAATTGTTTGACCTCTTTGTACGGAGTCCCAGTATTAATGGTCTGGCGGGCTGAGAAGTCTAGCCTTCTCATGATCGTTTAGCAGTCTTGACGTCACATGGATAACAGTGAAAACTTTCAACAATTTTTTTCAAAGTCCACATGTAAGTTAGTAAGCCTGGCTAGAAAAATTTCATTTGGAGAATTTAATGTCATCGAATTTCTGGGTACAGTTTTCCTAGATGTCATGAAGATTGGGATTCTCCAGAATTATACAAAATGTATTAGCCATTATGCTGAACCCAGCTTTGGGCTGCATTTTTAAAAAATGGCTTTCTTCAGTAAAGAAGTAATATTTGGAACAATGTTTTCATAGGAATATCCCACTAGATGTGGTTAGGTTTTGCTGAGGATGATATCTAAAGGAGTCCTAGACATTTAGAGATACATTCAGAAGAAGGTACAAATGAAATAGAATGTTTGGAATTTGTTTCAAAATAATAACATGCTTGCTTATAGATCCACTGGTAACTGTTGAAACTCCATGGTCAGTACCAGTAGGTTGAGTCTACAATTCTTTACACTTTTACATTTGCTGGAAGCCTTCTTTGAAAGTTCTAGCTGAGAGAATAGACCCAGTTTGACCTGACACTGGTTGAATGTTTTCACTTACATCAGTTCCTTTGGATGAGAACTTGGTACCAAATAAGAGATAGATTTTTGATTTCCACTCAGTTTGTGGGTCACTTACTTGGGATTCCTGAGTGCATTTGAGTTAGAATGAAATCATCTAATATCAGGTAGCATGTTTGCAGTTTATAGTAAAAAAGAAAAGAAAATGAAGCCAGTTTTATTGTTTTTGTTTAAAAGTGAGAGAGGGAAGTCCTGAAAATCCTCAAGAATCACAACATTGTTAGTTGGCTATACCCCATTAAAAAAGTTCAAAGAAAAAACAGTTCAATTTAGTTTTAAATGCATTTAGAAAAATATCCCCAAATAATGTAAAAAAAAAAAATTATAGTGACTTAAAACACGTTTCCCTTTCTCAACTCATGTTTGAATAGTTAAAAGTGAATCTGCCTCCCGAATGTTTGCAGATTGCTTGTGCCTAGATTAAGAAAGAAAAAAAAAAAAGAAAGTACTAGATCCAGTGTAGATTGGCTTTTCCCCCACCAACCTTGCCAAAGAAAAAATAGCGTGTGGTTTGTGCTATATATTTACCACATAGTATTCATACTTTGGTTTACAAAGAAAAAAATCCCTTCCAAAAAGTTGCTTTTAAATATTGATGTGTATTTAAACACACACACATACACACACCACATCCATATAACCATATTCAAAGTTTAGAACTTAGCTATAAGATAAGTGTTTCAGAAAACTCTATCTCTCTTCCCTTTTAACTCTTTCCCCAAACCCTCAGCATGCACACCAACCTCCCTGAGCTGTTCTTTGCCCAAGAAGGAGAGCCGTCACTACCAAAAGTCTGATGTGGAGGTGTGTGGGCTGGCAGCTTGAAAAACCAGGAAACGCAGCAGCACAGATGGCAAGCATCCTGCCTCATTTAACCCTACAAGTGATGAAGTTTCAAGGAAGCTTTCAGACTGAGTTACTTGCATGTGAACCACACCATCTGATACATGTATTTTTGAAGTCCAGTTTAAATCAGATATTCAAGATTCACTTAATTTTTCAGTCATTTCTAGTACAGTGAATTCATTTGTAAGTCAGTTTACTGTGATTTGGGGATTCCCTGGTGGCTCAGACAGTGAAGAATCTGCCAGCCGTGCAGGAGACCTCAGTTCGATCCCTGGGTGGGCAAGACTCCCTGGAGAAGGGCATGGCAACTCACTCCAGTATACTTGCATGGAGAATGCTATGGACAGGGGAGCCTGGTGGACCATAGTCCATGGGGTGCAGAGAGTCAGACCCGACGGAAGCAACTTAGCATGCACGTACGTGGCTGGCCCTGCACCCCTGCACCTCTGCTCCGCCCTTTCTCCTGGTCTCCATTTGCATGCACGGAGAGTTGCAAGGGCAGCGGACTAACAAAGACATTTGGTTGTAGATGAAAAAAAGTTCCTAAGACACTTGCACCACTGTTCACAGAGGCATGTTCACATCAGCCGAGACATGAGGACAGATGTCCACTGACAAATGACTAGATTAAGACAATATGGCACATATAGATAATGGAATATTACTCAGCCATAAAGAGAGTGAAACAATGGCATTTAGAGCAACATGGATGGATCATTCTAACTGAAGTAAATCAGATAAAGTAGATCAAGATACCATATGATATCACCTATATGTGGAATCTAAAATAGGACACAAAGGAATTTATCTATGAAACAGAAATAGACTCAGACATAGAGAACAGACTTCTGGTTGCCAAGACAGAAGGTGTAGGAGGGACAGATTGGGAGTTTGGGATTAGCAGATGCAAACTGCTATATATATACATACACATATATATATATATAAAAAACTCAATTACTTTGCTCTACATTAGAAAATAATACAGCATTGCAAATTAATTCAATAAAATAAAATTTAAAAATAAATTTCTAATGTATGACCCTTAAGTAAACAAAATAAGTGAGTATAATATCAAACTGAATGATGTCACACTTTCATTTGGGAAAATAATTGGTAACATTTATATATGTTTAGCTCTAAATGTGCTTCCCAGATGACTCTGGTAAAGAATCCACCTGCCAATCCAGGAGACGCAGGTTTGATCCCTGGGTTGGGAAGATCCCCTGGAGAAGAAAATGGCAACCCACTCCAGCATTCTTGCCTGGAGAATCCCATGGACAGTAGATGGTGGGCTACAGTCCATGGGGTTGCAAAGAGTCAGATATGACTTAGCAACTAAACAACAAACAAACCCTAACATGACCATCTGAAACAGTGGTTCTCACTTATGCATTAGATACAATCGGGGAGAGAGATTCAGTTGACCTCAACTCTTAGGGATATTGAATAAATTGGCCCAGGGTGGGACCTGGGCAGGGCTATTTTTTAAGAGAGAAGAGACTAAAATCTTTGCATCATATTTCTCTTCATTAAACCTTTAGCCATCATTGACCATATCAGTATTTTTGTGCTAGCTGGTATTACTTGTGAAAAACCTTTAAAAGTGGGTATCCAAGGAAATTTGGAGACATTTTAATAGTAGACAATTGATATTTGTACCTTTGGTATTTGAAAGCATCACTTCTCAAACCTTAACGTGCATGAGAATCACCTCGAATCAGAGTTAGAATGCAGATTCTCAGACACTGCCCAGGGTGGGGCCTGGGCACCTGCATTTCTAACAAAATCTGGCTGAGCTTGTAACCCTGAAGATACAGGACTATACTTCCCACAGCAAGAGTCATGGGGGCTACTGTTTCTGTTGATGGTGCTCAGCTTGTCAGCGGGGTTGGAGCTTAACCAATGTTAGGGTCCCCAGGCGTTTCCCCCCAATACCACACTGTCCCTCTAGCTCAGTGGCTTTCTGGTGGTGAGCCAACTGAGGCCTTCGCAGGAAGCTTCTTTCGTGAGGTCTAAACCCAGTGACCCTTCATATCAGTTGCCCAAGCCTCTCTGGTTTTGTGGGAAACTTACTGGTGTAAGTGGGCTTTTAAGCAGAACTATGGAATGGAAAGCTTGCCTTATATGAAATCTCAGATATTATGATTCGTACTCATTATCTTAGAGACATAAAAGACAAATATGGGTTGCAAGTAGTTTTGAGTCCTGAGTGACACCGCTCCCGTGCTTATAGACATTACCAATCCTTTAATTTACAAGAGCGGAATGATAAAATTTGCATTGGTGGGTGCACATTTGTGGAAAGGCTATCATTTTGTTTTGAGAGTTTTGGATATGGGTAGGGTACTTAGTTTACTTCTGACAGCTGGTTAATAAATCTGCACATCTTCCACTGACTTTTAGAAAGATAATTAAACCAGGAATTCAGAGAGCTGGTATTAACTGATGGCAGACTTACATAATTCCACCCCCCCTCCTTTTTTTTTTAAAATCTAGCCTGTACCTAAAAAGCAAATGCACATGAAGTACCTTGAAGTTTTTGAAAGAAGAGAATGATAAATTAAGCCACTATTATTAAAACAATTAGGTAGCTAATTACCTCTCCTCTTTACTTGGCAGTTGAAACCACTATAAAGGCTCGTCAGAGCCCCAGGAGGAGCTGGCAGACAATTTAAAAAATAATATATAAAGAAATGCTTGTGTTGGTACCTGTTGTAACTAGGCGACCAGCTGATAACTCTGTGGGGATATTTTGGGTGGGACCATCCCACGCACTTCAAGAATTTTAGCATTCCCTCAGCATGAATATGTATAGGTTGCTCATGAGCCCCCTTCACCCCAGCTGATCCCAAGCATCACCAAACACATTTTCAGTCACCTTCTGACAGATGTAGCTCTCCCATCTAAAAAACTGGTGAGAGGTTCAACAAAAAGGGAAATTGCTTCTGGCTGCAGGTTTTCTTTGGGGCTAGGAAATGGATTTCTTCGGCTGATTAAAACACACATTGATTAAGGGAAAAGGCTAGGCAAACATGGCAGCTGAACATGATGTTAATTTCACCTGATTTATGTAGGTTTCATGCTTTGAATATCCAAGTGGGCTTCATAATCCCACATAGCGTGCTCCTTAGGACTTAAAAGGCTTGCTCTTCCTGTACTGAACACTGGTAATTTTGTTGATGCCCTTCCCCTCAGTGAGGACTTGAATAACATCAGACAATTTTGATAATTTCCCCATGAATTACATGTGTACACGTGTGTTGTGGATGATAGTCAGATACTCATAAAAGCAAATTAGAAGTCAATGTTTGCACCAATTGGAGGGTAATTGTATTAACTGTTAGTTGTTGGGGACCTGCATTCTTTCTTCCGAGAATGAATTCTGTTGTCTTAGTCACGCTTGACTCAATAGCAGAGTGATCAATGATAAACACTCTTACGTTCTCACACTTTTTTCCCCCTCTCAGATGGATCCTAACAGAATATCAGAAGATGACACTCACTGCATTAATAGAATTTTCAAGCTCCATGAAAACACGGATTTGCAAGACACAACTCTGGAGAGTCAAGACTCAAAATTAATACCTGATTCGTGTAAGAGAATTAAACAGGCTTTTCAAGCAGCTGTGCAGAAGGTGAGTCCACATTGAGATGATAAGTCAAGAGCCCTCACTGACTCTACTAATGCTGAAAATTAAAATTGGCTAAGTGCTGTTGACTTTGTTCTTTTTTATTTTAATAATTTGTAAGAGAGCTAAAGAGAATTTTTTTGAGGGATTAGCGGAATCCTTTTGAAGTTGGTAGTGGTTAATTGGGCTTCCCTGGTGGCTCAGATGGTAAAGAATCTGCCTGTAATGCAGGAGACCTGGGTTCCATCGCTGGGTCAGGCAGATCCTCTGGAGAAGGGAATGGCAACCCATTCCAGTATTCTTGCCTGGAGGATCCCACGGACAGAGGTGCCTGGAGGGCTGCAGTCCATGGGGTTGCAAAGAGTCGGACATGACGGTGTGGTTAATTATAGTGACCATCGGTGTTCACGCAAATGTTCTTTCCTTTCTTTCTTTCTCTCCCCTTCCTCTCTCTCTCTCTTATTTTGGAGGAGGCATTTAAATTCCCTCCTGAAAGGAGGACAGGGATGGTTTGTGGTAGTCAGCGAGCCAGTGTGCTAGTTTGAAATCCCTGCCTTAGAAACCATTCTCTCTGCTCAAGGATTCTCTACTGGCTACTTCCTTTATGTTGGGTTTTGAAATGCGAAGACCCCCTATTCCCCATCTGTGTGTGGATCCAGGGTTCTGTGGAGAATAAGTATTAGCTGGTCCTCTGTTGTCATCTGACTTGTGAGGGGAAGTGAAGTAGAGCAGGAGTTGATGTTGGGGGAGAGGAAATTCTCTGGACCTTTTCTAATTTTCCAGGAGGGCTGAGTGAGAAGGGAGGGGATGGGGATACAGAAGACAAATGACTTCTCTACACTGACAGCCTCAGTGGAGAAACGCTGGAATAACTACCTGTTTTGTTTTCCTGGATATAGTCCCTTGGGGATTCTGCAGCCTTGGCATTATTTTACTTACTGACTCCAGCAAGAACTGGGTAGAGCCCCCTGACTCCAGGGCGTGCGTCCACGTTGATGCCTCGCATAACACATCTGATGGGTTCTTGCGTCTGCTCGGACATCCCAACCTCTAGTTTGCAGCTCCCTGAGCTATCTCTGATCATCTCACAGTAAATTCTAAATGTCTCAAATGCCTCAAACCTAAGTTGAAATTTTAGTTTCTTTTTAAAAAATTCACAAGTAGTAATTGCATTTTTAAAAAAGAGGATATGTATTGGATATAGAGGTAGGGAGAGATAAAACTGTTTTGTATAACCCTTCAGGCTGGTATTTGCTATATTTCAACAAATTTAAGAAACCACGAATTTTCAACCTACTTTATTATTTCATGCATCACAAAGAGAGAAAAAAAATTGACTAAAGAATTAAACATAATCATTATAGATTCTAGTTGCATCCATTTCAGAGATTCTGAAATATAAAAATATATATATCATAGAATCAAAGAAGTATATATCACTCTAATATCTATAAGAATGTTGTTTAAAAAGATTGCATTTTCATTATATTTAGTGTGTAGGTGCTTAGCTTTATGCAGTAGATGCCTATTTTTTTTTTTGATGCCTATTTTAAAATGTAGGTTTAAATTTGATCTTTTGATCTTCTATTGTAATTTTTGAGCTATATAGCAACAATAATTCCATTAGTCTAATTCATTTTTAAATGTTCTATAGCATTTTCTTTTTCTGCTTTTGCAAAAAATTAAACTACTAAAAACAAGAGAAAAATGAATAACTTCTGATTTTTCACTTTTGGAAGCAATTGGAAATTGAATGACTGCTATGCTGTATTTACCTCATCTTAGGTTAGGTGGCGGGAGAAGGCAAAGGCAACCCACTCCAGTACTCTTGTCTGGAAAATCCCATGGATGGAGGAGCCTGGTGGGCTGCAGTCCATGGGGTCGCTAAGAGTCGGACACAAATGAGCGATTCAGTTTTCACTTTCATGCACTGGAGAAGGAAATGGCAACCCACTCCAGTGTTCTTGCCTGGAGAATCCCAGGGACGGGGGAGCCTGGTGGGCTGCTGTCTATGGTGTCGCGCAGAGTCGGACACGACTGAAGCGACTTAGCAGTGGTAGCAGTAGGTTAGGTTGCACAGCGGTAAAGAATCCGCCTGCCAATGCAGGAGACGTGGTTCAATCCATGGGATGGGAAGATCCCCTGGAGAAGGAAATGGCTACCTACTCCGGTATTCTTGCCTGGAGAATTTAATGGACAGAGGAGCCTGGAGGGCTACAGTCCATGGGTTCACAAGAGTCGGACACAACTGAGCAACCAACATTTCACTCTCACTTTCAGGTCTTTCCAAGTAGTGCTAGTGGTAAGGAACCCGCCTGCCAGTGCAGGAAATGTGAGAGATGTGGGTTCGATCCCTGGGTCAGAAAGATTCCCTCGGATGAGGGCATGGAAACCCACTCCAGCATTCTTGCCTGGAGAATCCCATGGACAGAGGAGCCTGGCGGGCTACAGTCCGTAAGGTTGCAAAGTGTCAAACACGACTGAAGCGACTTAGCACGCTCTCTTATCATTTTAATCATGTATATTTTGTGGGAGAAATTGTAGCATGTGAAGTCAGACATGTGAAATTGTAGCATGTGAAGTCAGACTTATGTTTGAATAAATGTGATCTTGGGAGAGTACTTGATATTTCTTCAGTCTGCCTTCCTCATCTTTAAAAACTAGAGTTCACAATCCCTCTGTAATAGGATTGTGGTTGATTTGAATAAAAGATGTAAAGGACCTAAGCACAGTCCTGGAAATAGAGTATGCACTCATTAAATGTTTATATATTACTTTACCACCATTAGTACTAATTCATTGTTATTGTTGATGATTTAATCAAAGACATTTTTAAAGTTTAGATAGAGCATGTTTGATCATTTTTCTAAAATTGCATTAAAACAATGCAAACACTGAAACAGGTTACAGAAAAGCACTGGGATGTTTTTATTACTAGCAACAGTAAATGTGTTAAGTACATATTATCCTTAGGAAACTTCCAGGTCTATTTAAGACTTAGACTTGATTTAAATAATGCAGTCATTCAGAATATAGAGAGCCTGTTCTTGAGACATTTATAAGCTGTGTTGTGAAGGACAGTATATTAGGGGAGGAAAGACAACATTTGCAAGACCCTTAATTTAAAATTATCTTCAAAAATTCTGATCCACGGTGGGAAAAGGGGACTTACTGCGCTGTACACTGTGAAATCTAACACTCAATTTGCTGTGCAGTTTATTTAGAATATGATGTTAGTTTGGGATATACAGTGATGTGATTCAGTTATTTTTCCCACATTGTAGTCCATTATAGATTATTACAAGATGTTCAATATAATTTCCTGTGCTATTGTATGGATAGTAGTTTGTATCTGTTCATCCAGGACTCCTAACTTGCCCCTCCTTTCTTTGATCCCTTTGGTAACTATAAGTTTATTTCCTGTCTGTGAGTTTATTTCTGTTTGTTTACAGATGTATTTGTATTATTTTCTAGATTCCATGTATAAGTGATATAATATTAGGAGAGAAATGAAATACTGCCATTTGTAGCAACATGGATGGGCCTAGAGAATATATATACTGAAATAAGTCAGAGAAAGACAAATTCTAATTCATTTTTATTATTTTGCTCTATGTTTCATTTTTGTTCACTTTTAATCCCGCCTCTGAGATATTGAGTAATCTATCTATAAACAACAATTACATGTACTAGAGGTCATGTATTAGTTCAAAACTGAACCCCTAATTAAGGTAATTCTGGTTATGTAAATGATTGCTTCCTAATTTTCTATTTAGATCAACATATATTGAATCTCCTTACAATGGAAAGAAGACAAACTTTTAATTTCATTGGTACCCTGGTTCTTAAAAATTATGCTTTGGGTTTCTTCTGGAAAAATGAGTATGCAAAATCAGCCAAGATAATTTAGAAAATAAGTAATATTAAGAACATATACCATTAATGTTTACTTATGGGAATGCAAGGATGATTCATTTTAACAGGTCAAAGAAGAAAAACGTTATCATTTGCTAGATAACTGAGAAATGAGTGACACAATTTTGCACGTATTTCTGATGTTTAAAATCCATTAGAAAGTAGAACTAGTTGGATTCTTGATGTTATCCTAAATAGCTCAAACTAAAAGTTAGCTAATGATGAAAAATAGGAGCATTTCTCTCACTATCAGGAACACAACAAAGATATCCACTGTCCCCATGTTATTTAACATTGTTCAGAATGTGCTAGCAAACACAATTACATATAGGAATGAAATAAAATATATAGAAGGGAGAATTTGAATGGGATGTGATTGTATACTTGGGAAAATTCAAAGGAACTGAGAGGCTACAAGAAAAATAAATCAGTTTACAAAAGTAATAGGTAATAATCACTAGCTGTCCCCATTTCAAACAATAATTAGAAAACATGAATGAAAGATTTCATTCATAATTTTTAAAAAGGCTGAAAAATTCATTTAACAAGGAATATACAAAGCTTAAGAGTCGGACACGACTGAGCGACTGAACTGAACCGATACAAAGCTTATGAAAATAAAACTAGAGAACTCTACAGAGACTTTTAAAATAGGATTGGATAATGTAAAGATGGAACTGTGCAAAGTCATAATCCATAAAAGAGAACAAACACCTTAACGTAGATGTCATTGTGTGTGTGAATATGATTGTGTGTGTATATATATATATATATAATTTAATATAATATAAATTATTTTGTATAAGTGGGTATAGTTTGGGTTATTAAAAAATGGAATTAGGACAGTTTGTTTGCTATTTTTAAAAAGTGATAGTGTTACCTCATGTCTTGCATGCGTGCTAAGTCACTTCAGTCGTGTTCAACTCTTTGCGACCCCGTGGACTGTAACCCACCAGGCTTCTCTGTTCATGGGATTCTCTAGGCAAGAATACTGGAGTGGGTTGCCATTCCCTTCTCCAGGGGATCTTCCCAACTCAGTGCTCGAACCCAGGTCTCCTGCACTGCAGGCGGATTCTTTACCATTTGAGCCACCGGGGAAGCCCGCAGGATGAGTAGAACTTTTTATTAATTTCACATTTATTTTTGTTGTGCTATAGTATTTTACGTGTTATTCATGGGTAACAATGTTACACACAGGTAATCCTTTTTAAAGAATAAGAAGCTGTCATAATATATACCATTGTGTGTTTGAAAGTAGAAGATGCCATTTTTTCCCCAACAAGAGACTCTTTAGGCCAAAGCTGCATGCTGTTCATATCTTATCATTAGAGTCAAGCAGTGTTCATGAAGGGTGGTACTGTGCTAGGCACTTTGCTATAACTTCTCCAATAACCAAGGATTTACCTTTCCCTTGAAGTGAAGTGGAAGTTGCTCAGTCGTGCCTGACTCTTTGTGACCCCCTGGAGTATACAGTCTGTGGAATTCTCCAGGCCAGAATACTGGAGTGGGTAGCCTTTCCCTTCTCCAGGGGATCTTCCCAACCCAGGGATGGAACCCAGGTCCCCCGCATTGCAGGCAGATTCCTTACCAGCTGAGCCACATTACCTTGGCCAAACAGTGATTTGCCAAATGTGTTATCCTATGATAAGGATTATTGGTTAATGTGACAGCCTACGCATCTTGCCAGAATAATCAGGCTTCTCATTGCTCTTGCTGATGCTAAAAATAGGACAGCAGGCATGCGCAGGTAGGTGTGACTCTCAGTTTTAGTTCTAATGCAGGTATTGGGTGAACCCGTGAAACAAAATGACATTGGAGGCTGCAGTCATTACTGAGAGCTCGCCCCATCCAGTGGTAACAAATGCCAGACATAAGCACAGTATCACATTCTATGTGTGCAAAAACTGCTGTTTACCCAGCCCGTCTTTGGTCAGACTAGTAATGCTGTTTTTCTCCCTTTTTTTGTTTGCGGCTGGGTTTTCTTGGCTTTTTTTCCCCTTTAGCACAGAACTCTGAAAGCCTCTTAGTGATCCAGCTCTGCCAACCACAATTTACGAAGTCTGTCATAACAGTCTATGACAATAAAGCAAACACTAGCACAAATGCGGTGTCCAATTTATAAAGCAGTTCTTGTTCCGGCTTTGGTGGCCTCTCTGGCCTCTGCTAGGCTGAAGAGCGATGTGGGCGCTCAGGCCTGAGCAGGGGTGCGTGGCCCTCAGACCTCCCGGTCGGGCTCAGTTTATACACTATTTATATATCCTGAGACCTGGGAGGTAACTCTGCTTGATGTTACTGTTAAGTTTAAGTGTTAGTCGCTCAGTTGTGTCTGACTCTTTTCGACCCAATGGACCGTAGCCGCCCAGGCTCCTCTGTCCGTGGGATTCTCCAGGCAAGAATACTGGGCTGGGTTGCCATGCCCTCCTCCAGGGGGTCTTCCTGACCCAGGGATTGAACCCATGTCTGTTACGTCTCCTACGTTTTCCGGCTGGTTCTTTACCACTAGTGCCGCCTGGGAAGCTCTGATGTTTCTATGCTTGCTTGCTAATTTCACGTTGGGTACCTGTTTGTGAAAAACTTCCGGAGACTTATTTTGAAATGTATCTGAAAGGGTGATACGGGGCAGAGAATCCATAGACAAATCAATCACCTTGTTCTCCAGTGTGAAGGGCTCAGTGCATTCAAGGTGACCCTCTAGGATGTGGGAAGGAAGGATGGTGACTTACATGTATGCGTGCGTGCATGCTAAGTGGCTTTGGTGGTGTCCCACTCTTTGTGACCCTGTGGACTATAGCCCGCCAGGCTCCTCTGCCCATGGGATTCTCTAGGCAAGAATACTGCAGTGGGTTGCCATGCCCTTCTCCAGGGGATCTTCCCGACCCAGGAACCGAACCGGCATCTCTTAGATCTACCTGGTAGCCGGCTTCTTTACCCCTAGCCCACCTGGGAAGCTCTTACATGTATACGTATTTTTTAATGTTAACTTTAGAATATTTTATAATGTATCTAATATTCAACAATGTTTTAATACTTAAGTAAAAAATATGTAAGTTTGGGAGCATTGCATTTTTTCCTTCTCTCAAGAAACTGCATAATCAGAAATGTTTAGAGGTCTTGGAACAAAACTGCAGCTCCATCAGGACAAGAGCTGTAGCCTTTTTGCTCACATTTGAGTATATCACATCTGACTTAGACTCGAGATGGAAGGAAAAAAAGGACTGATGACTTCTTAAATTCCGTAAACTAATTTTTTACTTAAACGCAGGTCATTGATCAGTTCATAAAGCTATTCATAAAGTTGTAAGCCTGATTTTCATTTATTGGTTGTCTTACCAATGGTATAGTTGGTAATTGTTACTATTATAGCCTGAAGCAACAGTGCGTCCATTGTTGCTGTTGTTCAGGTACTAAATCGTCCAGCTCTTTGCGGCCCCATGAACTGCAGGCTTCCCTGTCCTCCACTATCTCCCGGACTGTGCTCAGATACATGTCCATTGAGTTGATGATGCTATCTAACGTCTCATCTTCTGCCACCCTCTTCTCCTGTTGCCTCTATGCAATCATATTTTGTTGAAGGTTATCTTTAGCTGAACTTCTTGCTTTAATTATGTTTTTGGCCCCTTCATGGCTTGTAACCTATATAGAGGCAGGGCCATAATGGGAGCTGGAAACATGGCTCTGGCTTCTTATATGCTCTTACAAAACTCTATTTCACCCCAGAATATAAAAGCCAATGACGATGACTACCAATAAACTATGTTGTTAGCACATTCCTAAGTAACCATTTCATGGAGTCAGTAGGTCACTGAGCCTCAAAAGATTTACCAAAAATGGGGAGTCAGACCAGAGTCATAATCATTGAACAATTGATTCTTACCTTGAATTCTTATTTTCTTCCCCAGGAATCAGCACATTAGCTATCTCCTTCAGGGTTCACAGTATATGTGAAACTACCTCCTGATACTGAGAATGATGTAGCCAGAGATTTGCAGCCCTTTGCTCCTTGGTCATGCGTTCACTGTTCTTTAGTACAGTCTGTTCTGCTGTAGCAAAGAGACCCATCACTCAGTGGAAGAAATAAGACAGAAGTTTTTTCTCTTATGTGCAAAAATCTAAAGGTGGAAGTTCAGGGCTGGCAGGAAGGCACCTCCATCCTCATCAGGTACTTTCATCTCTGGATCCAAATTGTCGTCTCCATACGTTGTCACTCCCAGAAAGTGGAAAGGGAGAAAGAAAGGGTCAAGGCGGTACTTGGAAGCGGAGACATCATCATTCCTAGCAGTGTCTTGTTGTCTGGAACTTGCTCATAAGCAGACCCTTGGATGCAAGGCGGGCTGCACATTGTCATTTCTGGTTTAGCAGCTGTTGGTACCAAAGCTGGAGCAAAGAGGGTTGCCTGTCACTAGTTGCAAAGAGGAAAGGATGGATTCTAGGAGGACAATGACTGGTCTCCGACACTCACTAAATCCTGTTTAGGCAGGAAAGTGGGCTCACTGTGTGAGCAAGAGTTAACTCTATGTATATACAAGTATACAAAAAATTGGAACAGTCAAGATGTCATTTTCTAAAACTTAAAGTACTTTAGGATTATTTAGATTCCAAAAGAGACAGAAATTTGAAAGTAGATTTAACAGCATGCATCTTTCTGAGGAACTTCCAAAGGTTTGTTCAATCCATGTATCTGAGATCTTTGAATAAATTTTGATTCTCACTTTCCCAGTTTTTGGTAGGTTTTGTGGGTTCAAGAACATAAATTTAAAACCAGAAAGTTCATCAGACTGAGTGGTTGTTTTTTCCATCTGTAAAGCTGATTCCTTAGAATTCCAATGTCAATTATTACAGGAAACATATTTCCACTTTTAAAACTAAAGTCCATAAAAAAGCACATAAAACTGAGTAGATCTTAACTACTTATGAAATTATAATCATTGCAGTTGTTATATAGAGATTATTTTTCATTTGCTTTTTAGTTAAATTCACATGACAAAAACAAGGGGAAAAATTAAACCCCGTTCATTATCTCTTTGCCTTTGTGTATAAGAGTATGTGTCCCAAGAAAGTTTCTTGTAAACCCACAAGGCAGCTTGGGGTTTGGGGGCACTGACGTTCCCAAGTGAAGATGTTAGTCATGTAGTGGTTTTCCAATGGGATTTCATCCCTGCCATAACAGTTTTGGGAACTGCAATTCAATCAACCCCAATCATATCTAGCATTTATAAAAGCTGCCTTTATGGGAAAGCCAAAGCACGACCCACAGAATTTTCCTACAAAACCAAGCCATCTACTGGTTTTTGTCCAACAACGACCCATTAGCTGTGATGGGCTCAGTCACAGGGGAGACCCAGGGCAGAAGGTAGGAGGGTTTCCAAAAGGGAAATAACCAGTGAGTGGTGTTGTAGGAGTTGGGCTTATTTTCATGCCAGAAGTACTCCAGGGTAGAAGAAAAGATATTCTGGCTTGACATTAAAAAAGAAAACAGAAGACCAAGGGCATGCCTAAAAGAGGAGCATCTCATTATGTGACATAGGCTCTTGGGCTGCAATTCCAGAAGTCAGTAAGACTGAGGGTCCTCAGTTGGAGGGCACCTGGTGAAGGATGCTTGGATTGCTCCACCAGGAGTGGCTCATCCTAGGAGAGGGCCAGCCTGCGGAGCTGGAAGAGAATGATGTGCCCTTGAGCAGCATTTCCCAAACCTGACTTGATCTTAAAAATCACTTGGGGAACTTGTTTAAAACAGAAACGAAAGGCTCCCAGATCTGTTACAAAGATTCTGATTTGGTAGTTCAGAAGTAGACTCTATGATTTGGGAAATCTTTCTTAGAAGGGCTGGTCTGTCTTCGGGAAGGTTTCAGGGTAAATACTGACCAAAGAGGTGTTCTAAGCATCTTATGGAGAAGGACATGGCAACCCACTCCAGTATTCTTGCCTGGAGAATCCCATGGAGAGGAGCCTGGCGGGCTGCAATCCATGGGGTCTCAAGAGTTGGGCGCGACTTAGTGATTAAACCACCACCAGGCATCTTAGGAAGAGGTGAGAGCCATTGGGGGACAGGGAAGCCACTGGTGAAGGACATGACTATATTTGAAAAGCAGGATTCAGCCTGTGCGGTACAGAGAAGACGGGTCTTGGAAGTTGCACAGAACACTCTGAGATGTGTGCTGTGCTGTGCTCAGTCGCTCAGTCCTGTCTGACTCTTTGCGACCCCGTGGACTGTAGCCCACCAGGCTCCTCTGTCCATGGGATTTTTCAGGGTTCTCATAACCTCCTCTGGTGATCTTCCCAACCCAGGGATCAAGCCCAGGTCTCCTTCGGCTCCTGCATCGGCAGGTAGATTCTTGACCACTGCAGTACCTGGGAAGCCCATATCTGAGATGACCAGGCAGCAAATATTTGCTTAAACTTTTCAAGATTCAAGGTCTGAGAGGTCCATCCTCACATAGCTTCCTTATCACTAGGGTGCTCCCTCAGTTCTCAGGCTTTGCTCTTTGAGAGCGCTGGGTGGTGGTGGTGGTGATGGTGGTGGTGGTATTGTAGCGGAAGCAGCAGTAAAAATAATCATGATAATTGTAAACCGTAACGCTCATATTCATCAGAAACTTGATGAACTCAGAATCTTTTCTCCTCCACGCGTATATCTGCTTCTCATCTGATTGACCCTTTCGTGGTGAAAGACAGAACTGTCATCTCCATCACCCCAAACCAGAAGCCAGAAGATGGTCTTACAGGCTTCGTCTAACTTCCTTACCTCACCCTCACCTTGTGGGTTCTACCTCCTCCCTAGACTTTCAAGCACTCCTCTCTGTGCCGTGTCACGACCGTTGATCCCTCGGTACACGCATCACCATCCCCATCATCACTGTTCACCTGGACCACTGCCAGGCGGCGGCCCTGCCCGATCACACTGCCTCTAGCCCACCCTCTCTACAACTCAGTGATTTCTCAGATGCCAGTTGAAACGTGTCACTTGCTTTCCTGCTCACGAAAATCCTTCAGTGGACCCTTGTAGTCCTCAGGATGAAGTCTGAGCTGCTGAAGATGGAACACCAAGTCTTTTGTGTTCTGGGGCCCTCCTTCCAAGCTCCGCCTCTCCAGCCTCATTATCCTGTGGCTCCATCTCCTCAGCCTCCTCGGCTGTGCTCAGCAGCCCCACCTCAGTAAAGGGTTAGAAGTTCCCTAACCTGGCTGTGCCTGTCCCCACCCGCCACTTCCTACCTCCTTGTTTGACTGTAAGCACAGCGAGGGCAGAGAGGCTGTTTGTCCTGGATTCACAGCGTCTTGGCCTCCTGCCCTTGCAGCCATCGGCGAGCTCTGCGGAATGGACGGCTGGGTGGATGGATGAAGTATAGGTCTCTGTGCGTGTTCTGTGTGCCATTCCAGGCTTCTCTTTGTGTACAGTTTTTATTTGTCTTTCAAAATTTAGCTCAGCCATTTCTTTACACACACAAAGGTGAAAGTGTTCATCGCTCAGTTGTGGCCGACTCTTTGTGACCCCATGGACTGTAACCCACCAGGCTCCTCTGTCCGTGGAATTCTCCAGACAAGAATACTGGAACGGGTTGCCATTTCCTTCTCCGGGGGATCTTCTCCATCCAGGAATCGAACCTGGGTCTCCTGCATTTACAGGCAGATTCTTTACCACCTGAGCCACCAAGAAAGCCCCCAGTGATGCCTGCCTGCCCACCTTTGGGGTAGGAACCCCTGTGGTGCACACCTGGGGCTTCTTGTATTCACCCCAGCATAGCATCGACGCCAGGGGCCTGGTGCTGGCCTGGTACACCCAAATGCAAGCTTTCTAAGGGCAGAGACTCTCTGATGTTTTGTTTCTCTACCCAGTGGCAGGTACGCAGCTGGTGCTCAAGGAATGTTTAAAGAACCAGCTTAATGAATTTATGAGTGATCTGTGCTCAGCCCTGCTCTTGATGTCATCAAGCAGATGATGGTTTAATATTGCAAGAAGCTGGCCACATTATCAGTGCCCGGAAGATTCTCCTTAATGGCTGGAGGGTGTTCCCAAGCGTGGCTTTTTAAGGCATGAACATGACAGGGACTGTGAGGCTGGAGAACCCTCACGGCCAACCTCTCCCCTCCCTCCCTGGCCTCACTGGTCCACAGTGGCTGGCCTGGTACCTCTGTCCCGCTTTAAGCTCCATTCCCAGCAGTCAGAGATACTGCGGGGAGAGACTATGCAAATAACCTTCTTCGGGGGGGCAGGGGGGTGGGGATGAGGCTTTGTGGATGTCAGAAACTCTGCCAATGTGTGGTGGCATGATTATGTTGAAAAGTGGCAAAAGAGGACTTCTCTGGCAGTCCGGTGCTTGAGAATCCACCTGCCGATGCAAGGGACACAGATTCGATCCTTGGTCTTGGAAGATTCCGCATGCCATGGGGCAACTAAGCCACGCACCACAACTATTGAACCTGTGTCTAGAACCCAGGAGGCACGGCTCCTGGAGCCTGTGTGCAATAGAGCCCATGCTCTGCAACAAGAGAAGCCGCTGCATTGAGAAGCCCTCCCACCGCAATGAAGAGTAGCCCCTGCTTGTCGCAGCTGGAGAAAAGTCTGTGCACAGCAACAAAGGCCCAGGATGGCCAGAAGTAAATAATGAATTAATTAATCAAAAAAATAAAAGTGGCAAAAGAGAGCAGAGATGCAGTAAATAGCAGAGTTAGCCCAAGATGCTCCACTGCAGTTAGTCGGCTAAGCCCTTAGGTGAAACTTTGTAACAAGTACCCTAGCGCAAGACATTTTAAAATTGAGCTCTTTATGAAGACTAATATTGCTGTCATAAGGCTACTTTATGAAAACTCGAGGGGACCTTTAACGGTAGCAGAAACTTCCTCATTTAAACCATGAAGGTTAAACAATAAAAACTAATTTTCTATTCCCAGTATAGCCATTGCCTGGCCAGGAAGGCATCACTCTGCTTTAGGAAAACAAGGGCACTGTATTCTTCAGCCCTTCGGTGGGTAGAGTCCATTATCTGTGTGCAAAGACATGTCTTTTCCAATCAGCATCCTCTTCTGGGAGAAATGAGCCCCCGCTTGCCAACTGTACTTAGTGGGGTAGGAGGAGACTGGTCCACATCTTGGTAAAGCTCTTCCCTGAGAATTCCAGGAATGGTCATGGCTGGGGTGGGTGATTCAGTGAGGAGACAGAGATGAGGAGATTCAGAATGGGGTGCATGAGGGCAGAGAGGTAGAACCCCTGTTTGGCTTTGAGGGATTTTCTTTTTTTTTAATTTGAGGATAGTTGCTTTATAGTTGGAAGGACTGATGCTGAGGCTGAAACTCCAGTATTTTGGTCATCTTATGTCAACAGACAACTCATTGGAAAAGCCCCTGATGCTAGGAAAGATTGAGGGCAGAAGAAGAGGGTGTCAGAGGACGAGATGGCTGGATGGCATTGCTGATGCAATGGACACAAACTTGGGCAAGCTTCAGGAGATGGTGCAGGACAGGGAGGCCTGGCGTGCTGCAGTCCATGGGGTCTCAGAGTTGGACACGACTGGGCAACTGAACAACAGCAATTGCTTTATGATGTCATGTTAGTTTCTGTTGTACTGCAAAGTGAATCAGTTATATGTGTACGTAACATCCCTTCCCTGTTGAGCCTCCCTCCCACCCTCCTTACCCCAATTGTCTAGGAAAGAGAATTTTTTAAAGCAATAGTGTTTGGTTAAAAATAAAAAATTTTAGGGAACAAAGGGTCAGATTACAAATTCAGATCTGAGATGGCCCTTACCTTCAGGGTTAGTGGGGCATCTGTCGTATCTCCCCCCGCCCCCACCCAGACACTGGCTGGGCCCTGGATCCCTCCCCACTCCCACACCCCAGGGGGATGGGTGGAGCTGCCCCGCCCCCTTCCCAGTGCTCCTGCCCTCTCGGTCCTGGTACCCCGTACCCTCAGGGCCTCTGGGCCTGGAAGCAAGGGCTCCACTCTGCCTGAATAACAGACGTTTAGTGGTGGTGTGCAGTTACCCAAGTCGTGTCTGGCTCTTTGTGCCCCCATGGAGGGCAGCATGCCAGGCCTCGAGGTCCTTCACCATCTCCCAGAGTTTGCTCAAATTCACGTCCGTTGAGTCAGGGATGCCATCCAACCATCGCATCCTCTGCCGCCCTCTTCTTTTGCCTTCGATCTTTTCCGTCATCAGGGAACCCCTTAACAGCGCCTGCCCTTAAAGTTCTTTGCCTTGAGGTATTTTCAGAGTCTTAACCATTGACTCTTCACAACAAGCCAGGAGGTCTCCAGCTCCATCCAGGTGCATACAAAGTGTCCCCCGACATCCTGTGGATTAGAAATTCCAAAGCGAGCATTAGCGGAGGGACAAAGAGGGGCTGAGACAGCGATTCTAAATCAACCCTGACCTTGTCTCTTGGGCTTCCCTGGCAGGGGTCCACTGTCACTGCAGGGGGCGTGGGTTCAATCCCTCATCAGGGAACTGGAGCCCACGTGCCAGTCCTGTCTCTTTTGTTGTTCCATAGCATCTGGTGGTTATTCTTTCTGTGCTTTGTGAGCCAAGAATGCCGTGGAAATAAAATCTTTGCAACTAAAGATGAGCTCTCGATAAGACAGTAAGATCTCTCTCCAGGGAAGGAGCTGTGTGCCAAGTCTGCATGGATGGAAGCGCAGGAGACCTGCAGGAGATGACTCTGAAGTGGTGCCATGTGGCTTGAACACCCAGAGTGTTCTCAAGGGTGATGGTCTTTGGGGATGCAGGGGAGGAGTGGCAGGAGAGCCTGGGGTGGTAACCAGCCCAGTCATGCGTGGCCCAGGTTAGGAATTAGACTTGTTCCTCAAGTCTGCCCGCAGCCCCCGAGGGTTTTCAGAAGAGAAGGGACTTCATCAATAGAGGAACGGATGAAGATGTGGTACATATACACAGTGGAATATTACTTTGGCCATAAATATTAATATTTATATTAATTGTCCATATATATATTTGTATATAATTGGGCAATATATATAATTTGTCCATAATATTACTTGGCCATAAAAAGAATGAAATAATGCCATTTGCAGCAACATGGATAGATAGACCCAGAGATTATCATACTAAATGAAATGTCAGACAGAGGAAGACAAATACCGTATGATATTGCTTATATGTGGAATCTAAAGAAAAGATACAAATGAATTTATTTGCAAAACAGAAATAGACTCACAGACATAGGAAACTAACTTATGGTTACTGTCGTGGTCCGGGCACGGGTTGGAAAAGAATTTCCAAGCATGAGGCAGAATGAGAGGGAAATAAAGTTTATTAGAATAGGAGACGCTGTTAGAACAGCGGGCCGGCTCAAGGGAGAACCGACGTTGAGCAAGGCTCCTTAGTCCACTTTTATACCCGGGATACGAGGAGTGGGGTAGGGGTCCTGCGGGTCATTTGCTATTGGATGAGGTGTGTATACTGAGTTGGGGGAAGAGTAAGGCAAATGGGTAGGAGGGGAGACAGGTTATACCACTCAGGAGGACCTGAAATCCATTAATAGTTACAACACGGGGGAGGGAAGGATGCTAAGGGTCCAGTTTATCCGTTCCTGCATTCCAGGACCCTCCTTAGATTTATCTGCTCTTTTGTCCTTGGGTCCCACAGTTACCAACTGGGAAAGACGGGGGAGGGATAAATTAGGAGTTTGAGATTAACATATACACACTACTATCTATAAAACAGATGACCAGCAAGGACCTACTGTGTAGCATAGGGAACGTTACTCAGTATCTTGTAATAACCTATAACAGAAAAGAATCTGAAAATGTTTATCCACATCTGATGCAAACAGCCAACTCATTGGAAAAGACCCTGATGCTGGGAAAGGTTGAAGGCAAGAGGAGAAGGGGGCAGCAGAGGATGAGATGGGGCATCACTGACTCAATGGACATGAGTTTGAGCAAGCTCCGGGAGATAGTGGAGGACAGGGAAACCTGGGGTCACAAAGCGCAGGATAGGACTTAGCGACTAAACACACACATATATATCTATGTATAGATATATAGTATCCGAATCATTTTGCTGCACACCTGAAACTAACACAACATTGTAAGTAAACTGTATTTCAATAAAATTTAAAAAAAAATTTTTTTAAGAAAATAGAAGATAACGGCCTTGCTCCCTTTCGGACTTTCTGACACTCGCTCTAGCAGCATTGGGCTGGTTTGAGGAAAGCAGGAGCCCAGAAGAGGGGGTAGGAGGCTATTATAGTAACTTCGGAGAAGGCAATGGCACCCCAATTCAGTACTTTTGCCTGGAAAATCCCATGGACGGAGGAGCCTGGTGGGCTGCTGTCCATGGGGTCTCGAAGAGTCGGACACGACTGAGCGACTTCACTTTCCCTTTTCACTTTCATGCACTGGAGAAGGAAATGGCAACCCACTCCAGGGTTCTTGCCTGGAGAATCCCAGGGATGGGGGAGCCTGGTGGGCTGCCGTCTATGGGGTCGCACAGAGTCAGACACGACTGAAGCGTCTTAGCAGCAGCAGCAGCAATGAGAAATGATGATGGCTTGAAGGAAGGCAGTGGTCCTCTGGCTGGAGGGATGAGGATGGATTTCTGAGCTCTTTGCAAGGTGCAAGTCTGCAGGATTTCTCTGCAGGAATAGGAAACTGGCTATTCATTTTCAGAAACAACCCTCGTGTGGCATTCATGTGCTAACTCGGCTGATGAATACACTATTCTCGTAACTAGGTTGGAGAAGAATTACAGGAAGGGTATCATTAAGATGTTAAAATGAATGCATTACATATGTTAACAAGTGTATGAACCCTGTATTATATCTGGCAAACGGGGTGTTAAATCCTTGTTCAACCAGCCAGATGTCCCTGCAGCTGCCTTTGGGATTGCAGAGGGAGGCAGCCACCTGAGACCCCAGCTAGGAGCTGGTGCCAGTGGCTTCCGGAAGCATCTGGCTAGACAAATTGCTCCTCCTGCGCTCTGACTGACAGGTACCGCATGGATGGCGCAAGTCACATCACAATACGCAGGTGGGCTCTTTAGTCTGATGAGACCAGACTCCAGCGACTTGACTTTTCTCAGGGTTATCTTTACAGTTGGGAGTATCCTCAGTGAAGATTTGTATCTGTTTATCCATATGATTTTATAAGACCAAATTAATAACGTTCACTCTTGAATTGGAAGACTCTCAAAGTCTTGTTGGGGGCGGTTATCCAGCTGAGTTTGCAGAGGCTGGGTTGAGCGTTTGCTGTCAATGTTTAAATAACCTGGAGCAAAATTCCCATGACTGCTCAAAAGGAGCTGAAAATGCTGACAGGTGTTTATATTTATTCTTATGGAGTACGATCTCTCCTAAGTGGGTCTGATATATCAAGATTGAGCCAGTTCTGGGATGTCTCTCCCCTACTTCTCTTTGGCAAAATGATCCGAAAATATTGTAAGATGTTCAGGGGCGCCTGGCACAACAGTCTCCCCATCACACTCCCGGGAATTGTACTTAGATGTTGAGTTAAGGTGGAAGTTGAAGGGAAGCCATCCTAGAGACCACAGTTACACAATCCTATTGATCTTTTGTGTACTGTCTTTCTTGAAGGAGCAATTGTGAAATCCCAACATTTTTCTATGAGTGAAATAGAAAGTGGGAATTAAAGAAAAAGGAAAAATCATACCGGTTGTTTTCTTGTGTGTTCAGATGTACTGTGACGGCAAAGAGGAAGAAGTCAGTGCAGTCTAAATAGGAAAATACCACAAGGAGAAGATTTTCAAAATGTTTTGTAATTTCCTCATCATCTGTTGTTTTTAGAACTTTGTGGAGTTGGGGCAGAAGGCAGTTTCAAACCTGAAAGTCTGGCTTGTCAATGTTACACAGTGTCCACCAGGTGGCAGCATGTCAGAGGATTTCTTTTATCCTTGAATTGGCAGTGATTTTTTTTTTTGGCTGTTCGGTTTTTCTTTTTTGTCCTGTTTTGAAGGGTTAAATGAAGCGCTCACAATTCAGACGCAAATTATGCTTATTTAAAAATGCATAAATTAGCTGAAAAGCCTGCTTGTTCTAGTGTGACCATAAATAAGTTCATTCATGCATGGGATTTCCCTAGGAACTTACAGGTAACGATCCTACCAGTCCTGAGTAGGTTTTGGAAGCCAGGGGGTCTCTTTGTCCTTGAATGTGACAGACGCTAAACATGCTCTCTTCTGAGAAGGCAGATCGCCGATGTTCCTGGGGAACAGGACGCTGGGTTCTCTTTAGGAGTTCTCAGCCAACAGAAGATAGAGAGGGCGGTCTGCCCAGCTTTTGGAGACTGTTTCAGGCTTCTGCTGGAGGCTGTTCGCTGGGAGGCGTGTCAAAACTCTCTATACTTCTTTATGCATAGCTGTGGGCATTCTGGATGACAGGAGGGAGACAACATATGATTGTACTGTGTGTGTGTCAACTTAAAAACTATTCCCAACCTAGAAGTGGAGAGTTATGTTTTATTCAGTGGGAATTTTTAGGACCTCAAGCCTGGAGACAGCATCTCACAGGACCGCGAGAGAACTGCCCTGAGGAGGCGAAGGGAGGAGCCAGGTTATACAGAAGTTTTGAGACAAAGGGCAGGGAGTCAGAACGTCAAACAATTAATGCTAATTACAGGAGACGGATAACTGAAGTTAAGGCATTTAGCACTTTCCTGTGTATGAGAAGATGCAAGAGCCTGGGCTCACTCAAATCATTCCCTTGATATGCCCCTCAGCTATGGGGCTTCCCTGGTGGCTCAGCTGCTAAAGAATCCGCCTGCAGTGCAGGAGACTCAGGTTCAACCCCTAGGTCCGGAAGATCCCCTGGGGAAGAGAATGGTACCCACTGCAGGATTCTTGCCTGGAGAATTCCATGGACAGAGGAGCCTGGTGGGCCACCGTCCACGGGGTCTCAAAGAGTGCGAGGCTCCCGCTTTCGCTTTTCACCCTGTCATCTGGGGCCGCGCTCCAGTTTTCCCGCCCTGAGTGTCTCGCCACAGGGCGTGGCTGCTCTTCCCGCCCTGAGTTTCTCACCACGGGGCGCGGCTGCCGCCTGGTGTTCTTTGCTTTCTGAGCTCCCTCGGGGCTCATGCGCTCACCAGCGGCAGTGGCTGCGATCGCTCGGGACTGAACATCCTTGTTTACTGATCCAGCAGGAAATATTCCATTTCTCAATGTGTGTCCAGGGAGTTCACTAAAAAAAAAAAAAAAAAATTACAGCTGGGTTTAAAATAAGATAAAGCCCATATAACATTCTTTAAAAGATCTCTTTTATGTGAATAATTTGTTCAGAGGAAAGGAGTTTGGATGTTCTTTGTAGTGTCTTCCCCAAATTAGACAGATCAGATCTTTCTGAATTCAAAGAAACCAGAAGCAGTGTTGGAATGATAAGATTTAGGACTAAAGAACTCTGCGAATTTTAAAACACTCTAATTAATGTGACAAAAGGAGAGGACAGCTGTGGATGAAAATAAATGTAAATGCAAAGCTTGGGAGATAAATAGAATTGTACTCCTTCAGAAGAGTCTCCTATAATCTTGAAAATTAAGAATATTAGGAGGCCATTCAAGAGAGAACTGCATGGTATGTACATAGTCAAGTATCTGAGCTTTGAGAAAAGGGACCAGGGTGGCCCTGCTCTGTGGCGGGACCTTGATGGAGTCACTTTTGGAGATGTGAGGCCCCCACGCCTGGGCCCGCCTGGCTGAGTCTGGAGGCTCCTCCACCCGACAGGCAAGCTCTGAACTCCTCGGGCAGGTTCTGAGCCTGCTGTTCTCTGAAGACTCCCTCCTTCCATCCCAGGAATTCTGAGACCGTATTTCCTGATGTTGAGGTTCCTTTTTGTCAGATCCCCTGGTCCAGGTGGGCGAGAGGGGGAAAAAAAAGACTTTTTCCTCCTCTCCCCACTTAGGTTCACCAGTGGGGGTCCTATAAATTAGACTGACAAAAGACAAGTTAATAAGAGAAGCCATCCCAGTTTATTTAATGTAAGTTTTATGTGACACAGGAGCCTTCATAAGGAAATGAAGACCCACGGGAATAGTTAAGCTGAGTGGGTTTTATACTCAGTTTGATGAAGAGTGGAAAGGTGTAGGAAAAAAACGGGACAGGACAGGGTCTCAGTGAAGGGTGGTACACTGGGGGAAACTCAGCAAGGCCTGTTCCTTCATTTTTTTTTTTTTTTTTTTCATATTTAAGCTAGATCTTGTAGCAATCACTTTTTCCCCCAAATAGGAAAAAAAATAGGATAATGTTTTTATTAATCAACCTCAGACACAGCTCTGTAATATGATTTTTTCAATATTTGTTACCCACATAGTCTTTGTTCCTTTATATGAAAATTGCATAACCTTTTTTTTTGAACTTTTTATTTTATATTGGCATATAGTTGTTGATTAGTGAGGAGGGCATGGCAGCCCACTCCAGTGTTCTTTCCTGTAGAATCCCCTGGACAAAGGAGCCTGGTGGGCTACAGAAAGGGGTTGCAGAAAGTCAGACCTGACCGAAGCAACTTAGCAGGCACGCACGCATAGCCGATTGACAATGTTGTGATGGTTTCAGATCGACAACAAAGTGACTCAACCATACATACACGTGTCCATTCTCCTTCAGTTTCCTCTGGTGTCGTCCCATCTTAAGAGATGAAGAGGCTCCTTTCTTCCAGATGGGGAAGGTACCTCTCACCTGAGGGTCTATGACCTGCTTCAGGGAGAAGAGGGAGGCCAAGAAGTTCTTCTTGTGTCCGCCATTTCTCAAAATCATATGGTTAACATATTCCATTTGCTAAATCACTATATTTGGGGGCAGCATGTCCAGAACTCCATCACAGGCCACTGGTACTTTCCTGCCAGCCACCTAGAGTATAGTCTTCTAAAGAGGAGCATGTTGTGTGCTCAGTCATGTCCGACTCTTTGTGACTCCATGGACTATAGCCTACCAGGCTCCTCTGTCTGTGGGATTTCCCAGATAAATTGTGAGAATATAATCAATGACTAAATAGAGCTCTCATTAAACCACCATTCATGGAAATGCTCAAATAGTAATGTTTCTCTATGCCTGCTACATATTAGAATCACCTGGGGAGATTATTGTAAAAAAAAAAAAAAAAAAAACAAAAAAACAGCAAGTCAGTATCAGACTAACTGAGTTAGACTGGCTGGAGTTGGGCCAGGGCACCCCCAAACTGTAGTCTCTTTGTTATGTTCATGGTTAATATGTGTACACATAAATAAGAATGATCTTAGAGTTCAAAAGATTGGAGGTGGAGTAAGAATATAAGAGCAGACATTGAGTCTACATTTTTTGTACTTTGCTTTTCACGTGGATGGTTTTTGAGAAACCTATATGGCTTTTGAGAAGAAACTGCAATTCTTAGATACCCAAAATTGTATAACATGAAAACAGCATTACCTCATGGGTCTTTTGCTTGAGTTTTAATTCATCCTAGGTCATGACACTTTTTTTTTTTTAAAGCAGACATTGCAAGCGCTTCTGAATGGCTCTGGTCATTGCGTTTTCTTGTAATAAAGAGATTCTATGGTAGTACTGGCCTAGCAGCTGCCGACTTAATGGACAGAAGTTCATTCCCACGTGGGAGAGAACAAACTTTCCCAGCCCACTTAATCAGTGACTTTTGTCTGCTGCTTCTCTGGCCTGGTCTCAAGCTTTGAGAAACTCTCAGAGGTGTGCATCTCTGAAATCGTTGGGGATGGGAGTGGGGTTCCTCTTCTCACATGGAGGCCCCAGGTCAGCCACGCCGGCTCATCCTGCGAGAAATGCGCATTCTCAGACTCCACCCCTGGGAAGTCAGGCTTCACGGTCAAGGCTGAGAAGCCCGGAGCTAACACAAGGGTTCTCTCCTTGTCTTTCTCAAGAACAAATGTGCTCTTCTCAATAGGAAAGCGCCCAGCAGGCGTTCGCAGGCCTGTGTCACACTGGGCGCTGCTCCCTTCTTCCCTCCCCCACCTCATTCTCAACGTGAGTCTGGGGCTCCGGCAGGAGATGAGTGCACGTCCTTCTAGTCCGCTGTCTTGAACCCCGTTCCCCCTCTTCCTTCTGATGATGAGGTCCATCAGTGCTAGAGGGAGAATGAGAGGCAGCTTGAAGTCTCTGAACTCCTGTCATCCAGGTTCCGACTCCTGTTTCTGTCTTCTCAGAGGTAGTAATCAGATGAAGATACGTTATAGACACCTATATCAATAGACAAGGAGATGCACAATATATAAAGATATATGTAATCATAAAGATATAAAGCTATATACACTGTATAGTAAACATTTCATATATTGGGTTGGCCAAAAGGTCCATCCATAAGATGGTACAGAAAAATCTGAAGAAACTTTTTGGCCCACCCAATATGTATCTTCACTTTATATGCATAAATATATATAACGAATAAAGATACAATATGTATGCAATATATTACACATTTGTAAGAGATGTATACAATGTATCATTGTATATATATAAATGCATAAATACACACACACTGTAAAATAGGTAGGTTGTACATATATAAATCTTTGTTGAGATTGCAGGGAAGGCTAGGAAATTCCAGAAATCAGGATCCCATTGGGAACCCAGAGATCATGAGAAGAGAGTCAAGGGATGGGCAGTCAGCAGGGGAGAGAAATAAATCTTGGATGGAGTGGGGAGAGGGAAAGGGCCTGGTGAGGACCACTGTACAACCCCAAAGGACCAGCCACCATTTGCCCCAGAACCGTGCAGGGCAGTGCCCTGAGCAATAAGGGCAGCAGGTGAATGAGGCTGAAAAGTTTCCACTAAAAGTCAGAGAACAGATCTATGGATTCCAAAGGGGGAAGGGGAGGATGGGAGGAAGTGGGAGACTGGGACTGATGTGTATACACTATCAATACTGTGAATAAAATAACCAGTGAGAACCCACTGTACAGCACAGGGGACTCTACTGAATGCTCTGCGGTGACCTGAAGGGGAAGGACGTCCACAAGGGAAGGGATGTATGGATATGTGTTCATTTTGCAATACAGGAGAAATTAACACAGCAGCGTCAAGCAGCTATACGCCAATAAAATTTTTTTTAAAAGATCCCAATGGGCAAAAAAAAAGAAAGTTAGTCACACTGCGTGTAACTTCTTTAGGCCGTTAGAACAGGTAATTGAAGACAGTGCTGCTGTGTCCTCCAAGGGCCTTTAAAAATAAGATTCCCCATGTCTGCATTTCCATTGCTGCCCTGCAAATAGGTTTATCAGTACCGTCTTTCTAGATTCCACATGCATGCATGATATTTGTCTTTCTCTCAGGGGAAGAAGGGAGTGGGATGGATTGAGAGAATAGCACGGAAACAGATACATGACCATATGTAAAATAGATCGCAAGTGGGGACGTGCTGGGTGACACAGGGAGTTCCACCAGATACACGCTCTGCGATGACCTAGAGGGGCGCGGTGGGGAGGGAGGTGGGAGGGGTGTTCAGGAGGGAGGGACCTGTGTATGCCTGTGGCTGATTCATCTTAATGTGTGGCAGAGGCCAACACACTATTGTAAAGCAATTATCCTCCAGTTTAAAAAAAAAAAATAGAAGAAAAAAGTAGCTTAGATTCTCTTCTTTCTTGGGGATCCTGGAGGCAGACAGGAGAATCAGTGTAATTTTATCACTTCTAACTGTTAGCAGTTGAAACTGTGTTTCTGCCTCTATCTACCCACCCATCATCTGTCTCAAAGCCCTTGTCTCCAGATACTCAAAGAACTTGAGCTATCTGGCCCATCTTTTAAACATTGTGGAGGGTGGGGTAGTTAGCATGGATTATCACCCCAATAACACAGAAATTCGGATTCTCTCCAGAGTGTTTCTAGTGTTAATATTACTAATTATTTATTTTAAAAATATCTATTTATTTGTTTGTCTGCATCGGGTCTTAGTCATTGTGTCATGCGGGATCTTTCCTTGTGGCAACAGGCAGCATAGATGTGGCACAACTTAGGGCTGAGGGCTTAGTTGCCTCTCCGCATGTGGGATCTTATTTCCCCGACTAGGGATCAAACCCATGTCCCTTGCATTGCAAGGCAGACTCTTAACCACCCAACCACCAGGCAAGTCCCTCTAGTAGTATTTACATGTATGGCTTCACCAGACCCTTTGCTAAGTGCCTACATGTATGAGCTCGTTGAATCTTCACAACCACCTATGATAGAGGCCCCCTGTGATCGGGCTGCTGTTAATATGTATGTTAGTACATGCAGGGGACTGGGAAGGGACTTGACCTGAAGTCAAAGCCTGAAGTTTCATCCACATCACTTTACTATTTAATAGGAGCTAAGGTCTTGATTTAGGTGGGCCTGTAGTTACCTATTGGACCCTTCACTGTCAGGGCTCAAATAGAGATATGCAATTACCTATACTCTTTGTGTGGGGTTTCCCCAGTAGCCAGAGGTAAAGAATCTGCCTGCCAGTGCAGGAGACGTGAGTTTGTTCCCTGGGTCGGGAAGATCCCCTGGAGAAGGGAATGGCGACCCACTCTGTATTCTTGTCTGAGAAATCCCGTGGACAGAGGAGCCCATGGGCTACAGTCCATGACATTGCCAAGAGTCAGACACGACTTAGCGACTGAACAACGACAATGCTTTTTATGTACTTGAGCTCTTTTTGTTTCTGCCTTGAGCTTCTACACCTCTATTTGTGGCAATATTTTAAGTTAATTACTGGTAATCTAAAAGCTCTTGGACATCCATGTAGTACTTTAAATACACTGTGACTTTTTAAAATAAAAAATTAACCACTGGGAGCCAGGCATCTTTCTCTTTCTTATGGGCTGAGCTTCAACGTTATAACAGGAATTCACTAATGAAATAGACATAAAAAGAGCCTCCCTAAAGATTTAAGAGGGTCATACATTCTGTGGTAATTGTTATTTTCCTGGTTAACTTCATCTTCGTTTGTGTACCTGCTACAAATGTTTAATTATGTTTGGTGATTCCATGTTTTATAATTTACACTGTCTTTTATTTCCTCTTACTGTCCGAAGTATTTTGTTGAATAGTATGTGTGTAATCTACTTTTTAAGCACATCAGATAATTCTTTGGAGATGAACTTCCCCTGATGGCTACTTAGAACATCAAGAAATTTTACTGCCTATGTATTTTTGGCATATTTTGAGGGAAAGAGGATTAATTTATTGTATGTCTAACAGTCCTGAATTCTTAACTGCCTTATCAAAAGAGTGAGTGTGTAAATAAGATTTTTTTTCTTTTTATTGCAGGAAATGCAACATATTGTTAAATCACAGCACATTAGAGCAGAAAAAGGTAAGCGTGGACCTGTACAAATATTGAAAACCCCTAGGGTGACTCCTCCTTGAGCTAACGTGGCTTCTCTTATCTCCAGCCATGGTGGAAGGTTCATGGTTAGATCTGGCCAGAAGGAACAAGCCTGAGATTCAGCCCTTTGCCCATCTCACGATTAACGCCACTGACATCCCATCAGGTAAGTTCCATTTGCATCCAGCCTGAACAATATTTCAAGCGTCATTTGTCAGCCCAACTGAATGCTCAGACCTATTCTTAGCCTGTTACCAAAATTTTGAGAGCCCGTAACTTCTAGACCAGAAGAAAAGTCATCTGCTCTTTAGTTCGTCATCCACACCATGGAAACAGTGATTCTCAATCATGCAGGAATGGACATCATCACTATATTCATTTTCAGACCATCAGAGTGACTTTATGTTAAACAACTGCCAGGTGAGGTGGCATAGCTGAGAAGAATGGTCTCTTGGTATACTCATCCCTGTTTATCCAGGCCAAAGTTGACAAATCCCCATGGCTGGCCTGTGAGGTGCATGAATTCCTCCAGGTAGTCATATACTCTGGGCTTCCCAGGTGGTTCAGTGGGTGAAGAATCCACCTGTAATGCAGGAGAAGTAGGAGATGTGAGTTTGATCCCTGGGCCGGGACGATCCCCTAGAGCAGAGCATGGCAACCCACCCCAGTGTTCTTGCCTGGAGAATCCCATGACAGAGGAGCCTGGGAGGCTGCAGTCCACAGGGTCGCAGAGAGTCGAACACGACTGAAGTGACTGAGCACACACACAGTCATACTCAGCCGTCTCCTGTGGAGTGCCAGGTAGAAGCTTAGCAGAGTGAAATTTCAGAGGCAGGGGCCCTCTAGAAAATGACACTCCTTTTTCAGGGGGTTATCACTTTTTTTCAGGCTAGATATTTAGCTCAGTGGACTGGAGACCTGATTTTCTTTTGGAAAGAGGAGACTCAGAGCTCTGCATCTACATCTACCCAATGTAGTCCATCATACAATCCCCAATGGTTACTTCACATCAGGCTGCTGCTGCTGCTGCTAAGTCGCTTCAGTCGTGTCCGACTCTGTGCGACCCCATAGACGGCAGCCCACCAGGCTCCCCCATCCTGGGATTCTCCAGGCAAGAACACTGGAGTGGGTTGCCATTTCCTTCTCCAATGCATGAAAGTGAAAAGAGAAAGTGAAGTCGCTCGGTCATGTCCAACTCTTAGTGACCCCATGGACTGCAGCCTACCAGACTCCTCCATCCATGGGATTCTCCAGGCAAGAGTACTGGAGCGGGGCGCCATAAAGAACCTTACGGCAGTGTTGACTCCATAGAGGCACTCGCCATCTGCCTCTACAAGGGTGAGATCACCTGCTGCTATAGCTATCGGCCTTCAACACCCCCTTAAGGGGGTTCAGGGTGGAGATCAGGAATGAGGCGCTTTGTGCTCTGGGAAAACTGGCAGAACCGGTCTTTAGATAGATAGACATTTTCAGGATCTGATTTTATGAGCTAGATGCGTGTATCTTTTCATATCTACGAAAGCACTAAATCCCTTCATGGTGACCTCAGCTCCTCGTGACTAACAGAAAACTTTTGCAAAGATACGTGCTTGATTGCACTGAACTCCCCCTTCTCCAAAATCATAAATATTGACCTTCCCCCTACCTCTTTGGAGCAGTTTTTCAGAGCTGTCTGAGGTGCTGTCTCCCAGGCTGCAGTCCTCATTTTGCCCCAAATAAAGCTTAACTCGCATAAAACTTAACTTGCAACTCTCACAATTGTGAAATTTTTTTAAGTCAACAGTAGAGTTAACATGGAACATTACTCTCGTTATACTATTTATTGAATACACAGTACGTGTCAAGCATTTTGCTTTGTGTTCATTATCTTTACTTCTGCTGCTGCTGCTTCTAAGTCACTTCAGTTGTGTCCCACTCTGTGCGACCCCCGTCCCTGGGATTCTCCAGGCAAGAACACTGGAGTGGGTTGCCATTTCCTTCTCCAATTCATGAAAGTGAATCTCTAATTCTACAACCCTGCAAAATAGCAATTATTGTTCAGATTTTGCAAATAGGGAAACCAAGACGCATGGAGTGTTAAGCTACCTGATCCAGGCTACAACATGGCAGGCTTAGAAACTGAATTCCACGCTAGCTGGTTCCCAAGTCTGTGCTTTTTACTCTGTAGATTATCACTTAAGTACTTTGTGGCCAGTTGGCTTTGTCCGAGGGAAATACATTCAGTGCCCTTATGTTCCTCCCTTCCTGTAAGAAGTAGATGAATGCAGTTGTATAGCAGGTGTCTCAGGTCTGACTGCTTGGGTTTGAGGCCCCACTGCACTCCTTCCTGATTGGGTGACCGTGTATGTATTATCGAAATCCTTTGTGTGTTAGCTTCTTCATGGGGATGGTAATAGTATCTACTTCCTGCAGCAGCTGTGAAGATTTAACCAGCTCACATACTAACATGCTTCTGTGGAAATGAGCATAGAGTAAGCACTCAGTGAATGCAATTTGTTATTTAAAGTTTAATTAAATAATTATACATATTCTTTTTTTCCAAAAAAATTATTCAAGGCAAATTTTTCTTGTGCTGTGCTCAGTTACTTCAATTGTGTCTGACTGTTTGTGACCCAATGGATTTTAGCCTGCCAGGCTCCTCTGTCCATGGGATTCTCCAGGCAAGAATGCTGGAGTGGGTTGCCATTCCCTTCTCCAGGGCATCTTCCCAACCCAGGGATTAAACCTGAGTCTCCTGCATTGCAGGCAGATTCTTTACCCACTGAGCCACCTGGGAAGCCCAAAAGGTTACCACTCCCGTACCAGGAATTGAACCTGGGCTGCCTGGATGAAAACCAGGAATCAAGACCATATGGGAAGTGCTAAATTTTTTAAAAATCCAAGTTTTAATAAACAGTTTTGAAACCACTGTTATATTTAATAGTATGGACCACAAAGGAATTTTGCCTGACTGCAGACATAGAAAGTGAGCAGCCAACTCTGTGATTTTCATAAGATTTTCCTCAACTATCTCTCCTGTCCCAGATGCTTGCTTCATAAACAAATTTACTCTGTCTCTCTCTCTCTGTGTATGTGCCTTATGGAACTGTTCTAATTTTCTGAGTGGAAAACTATTTTGCATGTTAGCAGAGGCAATCAAATTAATACTGATCTATCATCTGTGTGTGCTGTGAATGCATTCTGCATTTATCTTTTTGGCTCATTTTAAAGGCATATGATAAACATTGCATTAGACTGTGTGCCAAAGTCTATTTGGCAATGACAAGCATGTTTTAGTTATAAAGCTCTCCCTCCAGGCACCTAGCATCAAATCATTGCCAAAAACAAGGCAAAACTCCTGGACATTTTCTGATGGTTATTGAGCTTGAGATGGAGTGAAATGAACTAGTGTATGCTTCTGTTTAAGAAAATAGAATTTGATCTTCTGGCTCCTTGACTTATTTGAGTTCAGTGACTCCTTGAGTTCATTTATCTCTTATTTGGACCAGGATTGGATACTTTGGAGAAAGATGGCTTTACGTTTGCATGTTCATTTGGGGTTTCTTTTTCATACTTAGTTGTTCAGTCATGTCCTACTCTTTGCAACCCCACGGACTATAGCCCGCCAGGGTCCTCTGTCCATGGGGATTCTCCAGCAAGAATTCTGTAGTGGGTTGCCATTTCCTCTTCCAGCAGATCTTCCCAACCCAGAGATCAAGTCCTGGTTTCCTGCACTGCAGGTGGATTCTTTACCATCTGAGCCATGGGCTTCCCTGGTGGCTCAGATGGTAAAGAATCTGCCTGTAATGCAGGAGGCCTGGAGAATTCTGTGGATAGAGGAGCCGTTTCCTACTTATTTGTACTTATTTACATATATGAAAGGAATCAGAATCTGCCTATACTGATACATTTCAAAGCTTCTTGATTTTTCATTGGGGAGTATTTCGTGAGGTCAGGATTCATGGCTTTCTTAAGGGGAGCTCAGGCTAAATATCTGGAGGGGCTTCTCTAATAGCTAATAGCAGTGACTAGGGGCTGGGGAGGCTGGAAGGGCTGAAGGTCCTCTAGTGAGAGAAGCTCGGGCTTGCGTGTGAGGTCCTCCAACCTGAAGGGGGTGCTCTTCTTGTCTTTTCTCCCCCTGGCATCTACTCATGAGCCCTCCAGTTCACACTGATGGCTTTTCTCCTCTCTCCTCTGCATACTGTGTGCATTTCATTCTTTGCTTGAACAGTTTCTCTCGCTCACAATACTCTGCCTTTTCTTAGCCCATCCACATTTGATCCAAGTGCTCCCTGTTCTCTGTCACTGGGCTGAACTCACCTGATCACCATTAATTTCTGCAGCTTCCACTTAAAGTTGCTTTAACTGAAGTTCAACCGTGTGTTATGTGACATGCAGAGATGAAAATGTTACATTTCTCATTTTGCGTGCCCATTTCTTATTTTCTTCCCTTCTAAGTCATAAGTGCCTTGTGGGTACTCTGCTTGATATAATTCTTAATTATGGGTAGAATGAATGTCCATAGGAAGCACCAGTCAAATATTTACTGACTGACTGAATCGATCAGGGAATGGATAAGAGTAAGTCTGTAGAGCAGGAAATTAGGATACTCCTTCCACTTGAGGTAACAATGAGAGTGGCAGGCGGTCAAGGTTTCTCCATTCTTCCCTGCCTTCCCAGACCAATCTCCCAGCACTTGGTCTAAGGCTAGCTGATCCATCCCATTGAGAGGATAGACCTCACCTTAGACATTCCTTTGCTCTCTGTTAAGGACCACCATGGAAGGAAGATGAAGTATAAGGCCAATAATTGATTGGATGAAAGATTGAATACACAAGTAGGGGAAGAAGGAGGTAACCATCTGTTGATCTGGGATAGGAAACACCTTAAGTTTATTAGCTTGTCAATGGACTAGGTAGCTGTTTACAAGCCCGGAGAAATAACTTTGCTAGTGTTTATGAATCGGAGAAGGCAATGGCACCCCACGCCAGTACTTTTGCCTAGAAAATCCCATGGACGGAGGAGCCTGTAGGTTGCAGACCGTGGGGTCGCCAGAGTTGGACACGACTGAGCGACTTCACTTTCACTTTTCACTTTCATGCATTGGAGAAGGAAATGGCAACCCACTCCAGTGTTCTTGCCTGGAGAATCCCAGGGACGGGGGAGCCTGGTGGGCTGCTATCTATGGGGTCGCACAGAGTCGAACACGACTAAAGTGATGCAGCAGCAGCAGCAGCAGTGTTTATGAGGATGTGATGAGTAGAGTCTGAGAGTCTCATTTCTGACTCAGTTGGGACCATGGAATGATACTTATATTTGGGGTGCTTTCATCTGGGATGATCTGAAGTAGGACCTTGGATGAAAAAGTGTGAGTGTCCTGCTGGTTCTGGAGGCCACGGTGCTTGGGATGGCTTCTCAGACTCACTCTATCGCCCTCCTGTGGAAAAGATGTGCAGTTCAGGAAATCTGTCCTATTTCTGAACAGAGGGATGGGAAGCATTGACTTCTTTGCCTTTGAGGCCTAAGGATGAGTGGCCCTACTGCAGCTTGGATCCTCCTGCACTTTTTTTTCTTCCTGGTGGAGGAAGAGCCTGGTGTTGAGGTCCCCAGAACATATTCCAGCTGCCCAGTGGCCCTCTGGAGGTGTTCTAGAAAAAGATGATGTGAATACCTCGATTTCCTGAGGATTCAGGCCAGTCTTGAAAGGTAGCTAGTGTGGGTTTCTGATTCTACAGGGTTCACCCAAGGACCCACTCTAACCAAAGGGTTGTCAGCTCTGATGGATCCATGGAATTTACTTTAAGTGTAAGTTCCATGGACTGATTTCTCTTGGCTGACAGGCAGCAAAGAACTTCTCCCTGGCTGCAGAAACTACTCCTAACTCCATTCTAAGACTCCTCGGCTCTATTTTGCCTTGTTGGAATTCTAGCAGATGACAACCTTGATTTAGCATAAGTATTTACGAAATCCTCTGGTGGAAAACTTTGGATTTTCCACAGTATAACAGCTTTTTTCTCCACTAGATGAGACCTTTTCCAATTGGATAATGGGTATCCACATAAATATAAATATTTGATTAATGGGGTTTATCATGGATTTATCATGTCACAATTTTTAAAGAAGGGCTTCCCTGGTAGCTCTGTGGGAAAAAAATCAATCTGCCAATGCAGAAGACATGGGTTTGATCCCTGAGTTGGGAAGATCCGTGGAGAAGAAAATGTCAACCTACTCTAGTATTCTTGCCTGGGAAATCTCATGGACAGGAACTGGGTGGGCTACAGTCCGTGGGTTCATAAAACAGTTGAACATGACTTAGCAACTAAACAGCAACAACAACAATTTCTAAAGACCTAGTAAAATACACTAAAAGACCTGAAATATTCAAAGCATTGGACACATTTAGGAGACTTCTAGAAACTTCCACTACTCCAAAAACAGGGGCATGAAGATCGGTTGTCACATTTCAAGTGTGAGAAGGGGCTAAAGGAGAATTCTGGTTTCTCAGAAGACATTTTAACCATTCTTTGGTCTTCACAAAAGACTGCATGAAGTTGTGAACCTGGGGAGGGCAATGCCAAGGATGTTTTCTCTGTGAACTTCTTTAGGGGAAGCTTTTCATTCATGTGAACTTGGGAGGCATTTGGGCTGTTGGAGGAGGAGAGAATCAATGGTGATGAGAATATAGTTTAAGAGTTTGACTTTTTAGTCAAAGTTGCTGTGACCCAGATATTCAGCTCCTTCTATATACCTCTCTCTGTGGATTAAAAGAGAAGGTGGGGCTATGTGAAATCTGGATATTCTCTTCCTATACTTGTTTTTTGCTTTCTTGATTCAGCTGCCTTTGGCTGATTCTCTTCCTTCGACCTTTATGCTCTGTAGGCTGAATCCTATTACTTCTTTAGGTTATTAGGCTCAGTAGCTGGTGGCTCAATGGTAAAGAATCTGTCTGCAATGTAGAAGGCTCAGGTTTGATCTGTGGGTTGGGAAGATCCCCCAAAGAAGGAAAGGGCAACCCACTCCAGTATTCTTGCCAGGAAAGTCCTATGGACAGAGGAGCCTGGAGGGCTACAGTCCTGGGTTGCAAAGAGTTGGACTCGACTGAAGCAACTGAGCACAAAATCTTTCTTGATCCTTCTGGAAGCAAGTAATCTCTTTCCTTTGAATTCCCTTTGCAGCATCCACACCTTTCTTATCAGGGCCCGTGCCTTGCTTCCTGTCTGAACATATATCATGCTTATCCTTTGTGTGCTGTAGGCTCCTTGAAAAAATGAGATTGTGTCTTTGTCCCCTCTCAGGTGCCCAGCAGACAGTACAGGGACATATTAATGTACTTTCCTTTTAGAAAATAAATCTTGAGAGGTTGTTCTCCCATTGGAACAATGACTGTCTCAGTACGTCTTTCTGCAACCTCACAGAATTGTGAAGATACGTTTCTCGTTGCAGGAGTAAGTTTCAAATCACTTGCCTCTCCTTTCCTCAGGTTCCCACAAAGTGACTCTGTCCTGCTGGTACCATGACCGAGGTTGGGCCAAGATCTCCAACATGACCTTCAGCAATGGGAAACTGATAGTTAACCAAGACGGCTTCTACTACCTGTACGCCAACATCTGCTTTCGACATCATGAGACTTCGGGAAACCTCAGTGCGAATTATCTTCAGCTGATGGTATATGTCACCAAAACCAGCATCAAAATCCCCAGTTCTCACACTCTGATGAAAGGAGGAAGCACCAAGTACTGGTTGGGGAATTCTGAATTCCATTTTTACTCCATAAACGTGGGAGGATTTTTTAAGCTACGGTCTGGCGAGAAAATAAGCATTGAGGTCTCTAACCCTTCACTACTGGATCCAGATCAAGATGCAACGTACTTTGGGGCTTTTAAAGTTCGAGATATAGATTGAGCCCCATGTCGGGGAGAGTTTTCCCATGTTTCCTAGGATGTATAGAAAACTCCCAAAACAAGTCAAGAAAGATGTATATAGGTATGTGAAACTACTCAGAGCTATGACCCAAAGGGTACAAGAAGACCCTACCCATGCCTTTGACTCTGTAGGGAACAAATATATTTACAGCCAATGGGAGATGCTGGACTCAAGGTCTATAAAAATCTAAGGGTTTTTTTACATAATGGTTCATAAATTTTGTAATGAGTTCCTAGAATTAAAGCAGATTGGAGGAGTTATGGCTGTCTTTGAGAAAAACTGCCTTTGGGCAATGGGAGGGGTTAATTCTCTGGCTCTATAATCTGTTGGTTATATACCACCATGCAGTTGACGTGGAGAGGGTGTCTTTTAATTGCAAACTGATGACCATCTGAAGGGTTAAATTCTTTTGAATTGTTACATCTTGCTGGAACCTGCAAATAAATACTTTTTCTAATGAGGAGAGAAGAATATATGTATTTTTATATAATATCTAAAGTTATATTTCAGATGTAATGTTTCCTGTGCAAAGTATTGTAAATTATATTTGTGCTATAGTATTTGATTCAAAATATTTAAAACTGTCTTGCTGTTGACATATTTAATGTTTTAAATGTACAGACATATTTAACTGGTGCACTTTGTAAATCCCCTGGGGGAAAACTTGCGGCTAAGGGGAAGAAATGTTGTTTTGCTAATATCAACTGTATTATATTTCTCCATTCTTTTTAACTTAATAGATTTTTCAGACTTGTCAAGTCTGTGCAAAAAAAATTAAAGTGGATGCCTTGAATAATAAGCAGAATGTTGGCCACCAGGTGCCTTTCAAATTTAGAAGCTAATTGACTTTAGAAAGCTGACATTGCCAAAAAAGACACATAATGGGCTACTGGGCTGTCAAGAGTATTTATATAATTATTAAACAGGTGTTTTTTTCCTACAAGTGCTGCAAATTGTAAATTTTTTTAATGAAAAAGTTATCAGTGGCTTACGGCAAAGAAATTCCATTTTTAATTTAGTGGAAGTTATTTTATACTATACAATAAAAACATTGCCTTTGAATGTTATTTTTTTGGTATGAAAATAAATTTATAGGAAAACCTGCCTTGTGAGTTTGTGCTTCTCTTTTATGTGTGTCTTGCTCTGTGATCCTTTCTCTCCAATATGGTAATGTGGCTTCTATCTTTCCAAAAGTTATTTCTCCCAGTAGGGGGAAATGCAGATTTAATTAAAATTAGGAACAGATTCAGTTAAATTAATGAACCTCAGAATTTGAAAAATAATTTACAAGGGATTTGTATGCAAGACGGTAGCCAGAACATAGAGACTTTACCACTCAGAAAAGAAAAAAAAAAAATTGTTGTGCTGACATTGTGAGAAAAAAATAGTGCTTTGCACAAGTTCATAAGGCCCCATGGAACAGTCATTTGACCTGGAGGAACCCCTGATACACTAACAGTGATGTGTAGAAGAAGCACTCACGGTGCTTGTTAACACTGTGAATAGGACAGGGTGTTAACTAACAGAACAGATGCTTGTCCTCGTGGAAATTTATGTGAGGGAGCCATCAATCCCATGTTGATTACTCTCCATTAGACAGAAGAAAATGAACGCTTGGGAAGACAAGGGAAGCTATAATTCAAGGCACTTGCCATTTGTAGATAAATGTGTCTTGATGGTTGTAACAGGATAAAAGGAGAAAAGAAATATTAATAGCAGAGGTTACAAAGAAAAAAATTGTAGTTTGTTTTTTTTTTTTGATGGTGGGACATTGATAGTGGGACTTAACCATTGACCAAAATACACCTATTGTTTTCCAACTGTCAGTAAGCCTGAGGTAGATTGGTACAGTCCCTTGGCCTGCAAAGAGATCGGTCAGTCCTAAAGGAAATCAATTCCTGAATATTCATTGGAAGGACTGATGCTGAAGCTGAAGCTCCACCACCTGCTGGAGCTTGGCCACCTGATGCAAAGAGTTGACTCACTAGAAAACACCCTGATGCTGGGAAAGATTGAAGACAGGAGGAGAAGGGGACGACAGAGAATGAGATGGTTGCATGGCATCACCAACTCAATGGACATGAGTTTGAGCAAGCTCTAGGAGATGGTGAAGGACAGGGAAGCCTGGCGTGCTACAGTCCATGGGGTTGCAAAGAGTTGGACACAACAGAACAACAACAAGATTGGTACAAAATGCCACTTCAGTGTTACATATCCCAATTGCTGGTCCTAATTATTCTTCATTTAATAAAATATTAACTTTGAGGGGCAGTTGGAGAATTTCTGTTTTCTCCACTGACACACAATCTTGTCATGTAGAGAGCTTTATTAGCTCTCTGGCTTATAGAATATGATTCTCTCTTTTCCAAAGACAAATAACATTCATTCAATCGTTGGCAGCACCAACTATGTGCTAGGAATTTTATCAAGCACTGGGTACCATGGGCTTCCCAGGGGGAGCTAGTGGTAAAGAACCTGCCTGCCAATGCAGGAGATGTAGGAGACACAGGTTCTATCCCTGGATTGGGAAGATCCCCTGGAGAAGGGCATGGCAATCCACTCCAGTATGCTTCCCTGGAGAATCACATGGACAGAGAAGCCTGGTGGGCTACAGGGTTGCACAGTTGGACATGACTGAAGTGACTTAGCATGCATGCATGATCTTGGATATTCTTCTTGCCCTGAAGAAATCTTCATTTCACTGGAGAGCCATCCTAGTAAGAGTGTGGTGAGTTCAGGGCTTGGACATCTACAGAATGCTGTAGGAATAGCAAGGAGCCCATTGGACCCAATCTTAGGGATCACAGAAGTTCTAGAAAGGAAATCAAACTGGATGGGAGGGGGACTGCATGACTCCAAAAGTGGATATAGAATATCCATCCCCACTTTTAACTTAGAGGCAAGTAACTTGCAGTCTCTCAAAGGTGAATCTAGTAAGAAGACAGATGGTGGCACCCGCCAGACTGGAGAACTAACGTGGCAGATGATGTGCAATGCCGAGAGAGATCGAGAGATCCTCTGGAGAAGACCTTGGAAATTGAGCCAAACCGTAATGTGAATTTCATGTATGTTGACAACGCGATAGGTCAGAGATTTTTAGAGCTTCACTAGAATAAATCTGTGACAATGAAATGTTGGCTTATGCCTTGAAGGCGGCAACTGATACGCTGGAAGCAAGTGGATATGCTAGGAGGTCCGGAAAAGGCTTGTTCTCTTCTCTAGTGATGCTCAAGGCTTTCCAGGATCTGAATGTGAAGTGAAATCTGACTCTTTCTGACCCCAATGACTGTAGCCCACCAGGCTCCTCTGTTCATGGAATACTCCAGGCAAGAATATTGGAGTGGGTTGCCATTCCCTTCTCCAGGGGATCTTCCCAACCCAGGGATGGAACCTGGGTCTCCCACATTGCAGGCAGATTCTTTACCATCTGAGCCACCAGGGAAGCCCTAGTTTTCCCGCTCACATGCTGCTTTTTACTCCTCCTGCCTTTTCTTCTCATTGCACCCCCTTTTCCTCTTCCACTCTAAGCGTGTTAATCCTTTCCTTTCTTCTTTCCCCCTGATCCCTGGCTCTGGCCTCAGTTCAGTTCAGTTGCTCAGTCGTGTCTGACTCTTTGCGACCCCATGAATCGCACGCAGCATGCCAGGCCTCCCGGAGTTCACTCAGACTTATGTCCATCGAGTCAGTGATGCCATCCAGCCATCTCATTCTCTTGCATCCCCTTCTCCTCCTGCCCCCAATCCCTCCCAGCATCAGAGTCTTTTCCAATGAGTCAACTCTTCGCATGAGGGGGCCAAAGTACTGGAGTTACAGCTTTAGCATCATTCCTTCCAAAGAAATCCCAGGGCTGATCTCCTTCAGAATGGACTGGTTGGATCTCCTTGCAGTCCAAGGGACTCTCAAGAGTCTTCTCCAACACCACAGTTCAAAAGCATCAATTCTTCAGCGTTCAGCTTTCTTCACAGTCCAACTCTCACATCCATACATGACCACTGGAAAAACCATAGCCTTGACTAGATGGACTTTTGTTGGCAAAGTAATGTCTCTGCTTTTGAATATGCTCTCTAGGTTGGTCATAACTTTCCTTCCAAGGAGTAAGCGTCTTTTAATTTCATGGCTACAGTCACCATCTGCAGTGATTTTGGAGCCCAGAAAAATAAAGTCTGACACTGTTTCCACTGTTTCCCCATCTATTTCCCATGAAGTGGTGGGACCAGATGCCATGATCTTCGTTTTCTGAATGTTGAGTTTTAACATTAACTCTTAAATGGCCTCAGAGGGCCATTTAATTCTCCCAGGGCCCTTGGGGAACTGAAGGCTGCTGTGCTTGTTTGCGATGGATCATGTGGGCACTCAGCACAGCGCAGTGAATGTTGAGGAGTGACACAGTATGTCAGGAAAGCAACACATACTGGATGCTATGGAACCATTTGCTCATTTTAACTCCTCCATTTCAATTTTCTTCCCAACACCTGCCAAATGTGAAGCAAGGGAAGCATGCCAAATTTGAAGTCATCTGTCTTCTTGAGTCAGTTTTCACAGCTATCCCAGGTCCATGCATTCTTGTGTCTTCCCCAAAACACTGTATGTGCAGCCATTCTTGTCTAGCCAATTTTCTTTCCTCCTGCTTCTTTTTGTCTCATTCATCTCCATCAGGCCATGCTAGAGAACTTTCCAGGGAAGATCCATTTCCCCAGTGACTCGGGGGGAACCTAAGCACCTCTTGCTCCATCTTCTCTGTGTGTTTAATTATTGATGTGACTAGAGATGGTGCTTGGGTGCTCAGTCATGTCTGACTCTTTGCACCCTATGGGCTGTAGCCCACCAGGCTCCTCTGTCCGTGGGATTTCCCAGGCAAGAATACTGGAGTGGGTTGCCATTTCCTCCTTCAGGGGATCTTTCCTGACCCAGGGATCGAACCTGAGTATCCTGCATTGGCAGGCAGATTCTTTACCACTGAGCCACCTGAGAAGCCCGGCTGGAGATAGCAGCCTGGGGTTATACATACACATTTTAGGGACTCAACTTTGACTCAACCTGCAGTTCCATATTTGCCTGTGGAGTCACTGGGGGCTCTCCAAGAATGTTCTGATTTCCTATTTGGCTTTGTTGATAGATTCTCTAGCTTCCTTGCAATGAAATTGAAATATGTTCCCTAGTAGTTGCATTTATAAATGCTAATTAGTTATTGATTCACATTATTATGGTTTAACCATGTGTCACTTTGTATAATAAAAAATTTGTACACAGTGAGTGTTAGGTGTTAACTATAAAACAGAAATCTATCCTTTTGATGAATAATGCTTTTATGATACTGCTGCTCTCCAAGTCTTATAATTTAAAAATTCTATTTCCTAATCATCTACCCTCACCTTCCTTCACCTTTGCTGACCGATTTTTTTTCGTGTTCTTACTGCACCTTGACCAGCGCTCTGGCTATTTGCAGTGACAAGCACTTTGATATGATCAGATGTGGACCATTCACATCATTATTCATGTGCTTCTGGCTTTCCATATCTATAGAAAAATCCTGTAGAATCTTCTCTTTTGAAACTTCAAAGAGGTCTCCCTTGCTGCTGGCAAAGGAACAAGCTAGAAGTTACTTACTCCACTGGTAGCACCCAGAGCTAAGATATTGGGGATCATGACCAATTTCAGAGACAATAAGTCCTCCTGATATAAAATAATAGATATTTCAGTCTCCCTTCTCAGGGTCTTAAAATCATGAGATGTCATTCTGTTGGGCAAAATCCATTTTCTTCCTTTTCCTATGGATTCTGAAGAAGCTTCATTTCCTCAAAAGGCCAATCTCAACAATCCCAGGTTGGAATGAAAGCACCTCACAAAACATGAAGATATTTTGGAAGAAGAATCGCAGATGTGGGCATCAGCCAGACTCAAGTTTGGAATCTGAGCTCTGTTGCCTAGTAGCTAGCTCTGGAAAGGCTAGCCACAAGTTGAATTTCAGTTTCCTTCCTTGTAAAGCAGGAATCTCCCTGTGTTGAAGAGTTGTCAGGATTAGCAATGTATGCTGTGTGCTCAGTCGCTTAGTCGTGTCTGACTCTTTGTGACCCCACTGTCAACCACCAGGCTCCTCTAGCCATGGAATTTTCCAGATAAGAATACTGGAGTGGGCTGCCATTTCCTACTCTAGGAGCAATGGAGGAGCTCAAGTAGTAGCCACCACTTTTATCCTCTCATCCCACTTACTATATCTTGAGTTGCAGGTCAGGACACAGTCTTCTTTCTCTCTAGCTGCCCAGGCACAGCCTGCCTTGAGCAGAGCACTATGCTCTGCATCATGGGAGACAGCAGCGGAGAGATGGTGTTAATCTCCAGGGCAGCAGGGTGGTCACGTGGCTGATGGCAGGAAGGGCAGAAGGGGTGAGAGCTCAGAACCATACCCTATGGTCACCCTTTGGTAAGTTACCCGTGAATCTTTGGTAAGTTTCCAGCATCCTCATGAGTTCCGTTTTATTGCATTTCTGGTGGGAACCAGTGGAAGGACAGCATTTGCCCGAACACTGTGAGATACAGAACAGAGCAGCCTGCAGAAGCAGGAGAGGAGGGAAATGCGGGCCACAGCCGGAACCTCAGGGTGGAAGTGCTGGTACTTTGAGGCAGGGTCCTTGAACCTTCTCTGGGTGGGGAAACCTGTCCTGAGGACATCTGATCAGGTTGAAGAAAGAGTATTCAGATTTAGAAGAAAAGCATCCTGACCCTAATAAGTAAAAGGAGAAAAGTTCACACACAACTCTAGAGGAAGCACAAATACTAAATAAATGTGTCTTACCAAAAATGTCCAAATGAGGAAGTACATCATGAAATAGGCAAGGGACATCTAGAGGGGTTTATCCAAATCCCAGGGCTTTGCAGGGGGCGCAGTGGTAAAGAATCCGCCTGCCAATGCAGGAGAAGCAGGAGACGTGAGCTTGATCCCTGGGTCAGGAAGACCCCTTGGAGAAGGAAATGGCAGCCCACTTCAGTATTCTCATCTGGGAAATCCCATGGACAGAGGAGCTTGGCGGGCTACAGTCCAGGGGGTGACAAAGAGTCTGACGAGCACTGAGCATGCACATATTCAACCTACTAAATACTTCAAATCCCAAATCCCAACCATTAACTGGACTAGACTCTCTGGTATCCTCCTTTCAAGGGCAATGGCGTCCGGGGCGGGACTGGGAAGAGGCTGGGACTGGGGAAACTGTAACTATAGGAGTGATCCAAATTTCCCAGATCTGTGACTTGCGTGGAGGCAGATCCCCGAGGGGACAGACAAATATGAGACTGTTGCTGTGTTATGAAGATGGGGTTATGGATGTTTTCTTCTTTTCAAAACTTCCCTGGCTGTTCTTACACTACGACTGAAGTCAATAATAAAGAGCATTAAAGCTGACCTTTTCAATAGAGAAACAGCACTGAAGCTTTTGGCACTAAATGAGTCTAGAGCCCTATGATGCTGCCCTGTGTGCTTTTTTGTTTTTTTAATTGAAGAATAGTTAATTTGCAATGTTGCGTTAGTTTCAAGTATACAGCAAAGTACCTTCATTCCTTTTCAGCTTCTTTTCTGTTATAGGTCATTACAAGATATTGAGTAGATACAGTAGGTATACTGTTCTATACAGTAGGCCCTTATTGTTGACCTATTTTATATATAACAGTGTGTATATGTTAATCCCAAACTCTTAATTTATACCGCCCTCACCCTGCTCTCTCCTTTGGAAACTGTAAGTTTGTTTGCTATGTCTGTGAGTGTATTTCTTTCTGTAAAAAAGTTCATTTGTATCACTTTTTAAGATTTTACATATAAGTGATATTATATGATACTTACCTGTTTCTGCCTGATTTAGTTCACTTCATATGAGCATCTCTAGGTCCCTGGGGTATGATTTTGAAATGGAATACCCTAGAAACTTGGGGAACTGGTTTAGAATGAGAAGAAGGGACTTCATAGTGTGTTGTCTCTGTTTACAACCTTCCACTCAGGCTATGTTTGAAATTAGGGGCCAACATGCCCTGCAGGAGCCAGGCTGAGCATCCAACATTCATTCCTTCCTGACACTCGTCTTTTTACCATCGTCCTGATTTTAGAAGACAAGATGAGGGAGCAGGACAGTTTAAGGAAGAGTCTTTTCCTAAATGTGTTAAACCCAAGAGACTTGAGTTAATTTTTTAAAGATGACTTGACAACTCGTTCATCTTGTTTTTTGCCCTCAACAGAAGACTATGCTTGACAGACAGGGACAAGTTAATTGTAATGTTCCCTTAGCAGGCAAGCTCCTTGGGGAAAGACGGAAAGATGACATCCTTGTGGCATGGCTGTTTAATAAAGTGTGTGGGTTTTGTTTTTGTTTTTATAAACTAGATTGTTAAGAGGAACTCAACAAGTCAGCTGAACACTTTTGTTCGTGGTATAATAAGGATTGGTGATAAAGGCTTTTGTTATAAACAGAAACTTCAGGGACTTCCCCAGCAGTCCAGGGGTTAAGACTCAGTGTTCCCAATGCTGCTGCTAAGTCGCTTCAGTCGTGTCCGACTCTGTGCGACCCCATAGACGGCAGCCCACCAGGCTCCCCCTTCCCTGGGATTCTCCAGGTGAGAACACTGGAGTGGGTTGCCATTTCCTTCTCCAATGCATGAAAGTGAAAGTGAAGTCGCTCAGTCATGCCTAACTCTTAGCGACACCATGGACTTCAGCCCACCAGGCTCCTCTGTCCATGGGATTTTTCTAGGCAAGAGTACTGGAGTGAGGTGCCATTGCCTTTTCCGTGTTCCCAATGCAGGGGGGCACAAATTTGATTCCTGGCCATAGAAGTGTGATCCCGCATGCTGCATGGCACGGCACGGCCAAACAAACGAACACCAGAAACTTCAATGTTTTAAAATCTAGGAATTTTTATTTAAATCTGAAAAATTGGCCATAGAAGTCCAACCCTGCGAGCTATAGCGTCTATAGAACGTCTACTGGCCTGAGAAGAGGGTTAAGCTTCTGACCCAAGCACAGTGAATGAGTGAGTGAAAGTTTTTAGTTGTGTCTGACTCTTTGCGACCCCATGGACTGCAGCCTTTTGTCTCCTTTGTCCATGGAATTCTCCAGGCAAGAGTACTGGGGTGGGTTGCATTCCCTTCTCCAGGAGATCTTCTTAACCCCTGGATCAAATCCAGATTTCCTGTATTGCAGGCAGATTCTTTACTATCTGAGCCACCAGCGAAACCCTCTGACCCAAAACCATTGCAAAATTTCTGCTTTTTCTATTAGTAAAAGCTGGCTAAAGGGAGGAAAACAGGCATACAGGTGGGAAATCTTTCTTATCTGTGCTTTATCGGGCTTCCTTGGTAGCTCAGATGGTAAAGAATCCACCTGCAGTGCAGGAGACCTGGGATTCAATCCCTGGGTCGAAAAGTTCTCCTGGAAAATGGAATGACTACTCTCTCTAGTATTTTGCCTGGAGAATTCCATGGACAAAGGAGCCTAACAGGCTATAGTCCATGGGGTCACAAAGAGACATGATTGAGCAACTCTCTTTTTAGGTTTTTGAAAGCCTCCTATATATTGAACATTCAGTTCAGTTTAGTCCCTCAGTCGTGCCAGGCCTCCCTGTCCATCACCAACCCCCGGAATCCACCCAAACCCATGTCCATCGAGTCGGTGATGCCATCCAACCATCTCATCCTCTGTTGTCCCCTTCTCTTCCTGCCCTCAATCCTTCCCAGCATCAGAGTCTTTTCCAATGAGTCAGCTCTTTGCATCAGGTGGCCAAAATATTGGAGTCTCAGCTTCAACATGAGTCCTTCCAATGAACACCCAGGACTGATCTCCTTTAGGATGGACTGGTTGGATCTCCTTGCAGTCCAAGGGACTCTCAAGAGTCTTCTCCAACACCACAGTTCAAAAGCATCAATTCTTTGGTGCTCAGCTTTCTTTATAGTCCAACTCTCACATTCATACATGACCACTGGAAAAACCATAGCCTTGACTACACTGACCTTTGTTGGCAAAGTAATGTCTCTGCTTCTTAATATGCTGTCTAGGTTGGTCATAACTTTCCAAGGAGTAAGCATCTTTTAATTTCATGGCTGCAATCACCATCTGCAGTGATTTTGGAGCCCCCAAAATAAAGTCAGCCACTATTTCCACTGTTTCCCCATCTTTTTGCCATGAAGTGATGGGACCGCATGCCATGATCTTAGTTTTCTGAATGTTGAGCTTTAAGCCAACTTGTTCACTCTTGTCTTTCACTTTCATCAAGAGGCTCTTCAGTTCTTCTTCACTTTCTGCCATAAGGGTGGTGTCATCTGCATATCTGAGGTTATTGATATTTCTCCTGGCAATCTTGATTCCAGTTTGTGCTTCCTCCAGCCCAGCGTTTCTCATGATGTACTCTGCATATATGTTAAATAAGCAGGGTGACAATATACAGCCTTGACATACTCCTTTTCCTATTTGGAACCAGTCTGTTGTTCCATGTCCAGTTCTAACTATTGCTTCCTGACCTGCATATAGGTTTCTCAAGAGGCAGATCAGGTGGTCTGGTATTCCCATCTCTTTCAGAATTTTCCACAGTTTATTGTGATCCACACAGTCAAAGGCTTTGGCATAGTCAATAAAGCAGAAATAGATGTTTTTCTGGAACTCTCTTGCTTTTTTTAATGATCCAGCGGATGTTGGCAATTTGATCTCTGGTTCCTCTGCCTTTCCTAAAACCAAATTGAACATCTGGAAGTTCACCGTTCACGTATTGCTGAACCCTGGCTTGGAGAATTTTAAGCATTACTTTACTAGCGTGTGAGATGAGCTCAATTGTGCGGTAATTTGAGCATTCTTTGGCATTGTCTTTCTTTGGGATTGGAATGAAAACTGACCTTTTCCAGTCCTGTGGCCACTGCTGAGTTTTCCAAATTTGCTGGCACATTGAGTGCAGCACTTTCACAGCATCATCTTTCAGGATTTGAAATAGCTCAACTGGAATTCTATCACCTCCACTAGCTTTGTTCATAGTGATGCTTTCTAAGGCCCACTTGACTTCACATTCCAGAATGTCTGGCTCTAGATGAGTGATCACACCATCGTGATTATCTGGGTCATGAAGATCTTTTTTGTACAGTTCTTCTGTGTATTCTTGCCACCTCTTCTTAATATCTTCTGCTTCTGTTAGGTCCCTACCATTTTTGTCCTTTATTGAGCCCATCTTTGCATGAAATGTTCCCTTGGTAACTCTAATTTCCTTGAAGGGATCTCTAGTCTTTCCTGTTCTATTGTTTTCCTCTATTTCTTTGCATTAGGGCTAGGGCTATTTTTACATAATCTATTTTAATCCTCACTGCAATTCTATGTAGTGACTTTTATGATCCCATTTTAGAGGCTCATAAATAATAAATGATATATGTGTGTGTGTCTGCCTGTGTGTGTGTGATTGGGATTTGAGTATAACAATGTACCAGGCTCTGTTCAGCACTCCTGCAGTCACAGACACTGATGTCAGTCCTTCTACCTGAAATGTCCCCTCCCCCTTTCCCTGGCCACATTTTCACCACCCTTCAGATCGTTGTGTGAGCCCACCACCCCCATGAACCCACCAGTCATCTTTTCCTTGTGAATTGAATTTCCATTGTTTGTTGTGCTTGTGTGTGTGTGTGTGTGTGTGTGAGTCTATCCTAGTGATTCTTCTCTCCTTTAACCTTGACTGATATTTTCTGTCCAAGTCAACTAACGTGAGTATTCAGTCTAATAATTCATTCATTCAACCAAGAATTATTTAGCACTGCTTTTTCTGTGTTTTAACCAAATCTAAGCGTCAGGTATCTCTTGTCTCCCATCACCTTTAAAATGCAAATGTACTGGCTGCCCAGGGTCTCTGTTGCTTGGGGCAGGGTTTCTCTGGTTGCAGAGAGTGGAGGCTACTCTGCAGTTGTGCAGCGTGGCTCTAGTACACGTGGGATCAGTAGCTGATCCAGGCACGTGGAATCTTCCCAGATGAAGGACTGAACCTGTGTCCTCTGCATTGACAGGCAGATTCTTAACCAGTGGACCACCAGGGAAGTCCTCTTATGACCTCTTGATTGTCTCCTAAGTTTTGGTCTTGCCTGCAAAGGGGCTGTGAGCTGCTTCACTGCAGGAGAGTCGTTCTCTATGCCTCCCTTGTATTCCCAAACATGTGGAGCAGAGAATGGGGGAAGGGTGAAAAGAATTCGATACAGGATTGTTGAGTAAATGATTTATGACATCACTTGGGTCCTCGGTCAATCGTGAGCAGCCACAGCCCAACTTGTGCGTGTGGTTCTTAAAAGCTCTCTGAATTTTGGCCCCAACTTCTTGCTGGGGCTCCCCAGGGCTGGGTGAGTGGTGGGAAGGGGAATGAAACCAACAGGGCTATGTCCACATTAGGAGCTCGTCCAGGCGTGCTGCCTTTACTTCAAATCCCACGGCAGGGTAGGTAGGACCGAACGGAAAGGAGAACAAATGCGATGTTTTGAGATCAGAGAGACAGTCTTGCCTCTGCAGTAACTGTCTCAAACTTTGGATCAGCCACTTAACCTTTCTGTAGCTCCACTACGTATTCACAGGGTTAAAATAGTGATCACCACTTCACCTCCCTTGTGTGTTTGAGAGTTCAAGGCAAATGAATGCACAAACCTGTCAGAGGGAATAAATTGGACTATGGTGTGAAATGTGTCATAATTCTTGAAGGCAGTTAGACCAGTTACACAACTGGACCTGATGGGCATCTAGCAGCTGTCTGAAGTCCAGCTCATTCTCACCCTCTTTAGCACCATCTCCCGACCAGGAATCATCTCCAGGGGAGATTTTAGGGGTTCGTGTGATTGGTTCCTGTGTTGGTCTCTATGTTGACTCAAATCTTCAAAGGAGTTCTACCTCAGTTTGATACTTGAAGTGGTTTTTCTCTTGTTGAGTTCTGGTTTCATATCTCAGAGGTTGAGCTCATCTCTTCCCAACTTTCCCTTTTTAAAGTGGAAGAGAAAGGAGGCAAGGCAGAAAGAGAGTGTATTTTCACCACAGTGGCAATGGATTACTTTCTTTATCCTGCATGCAAAGTAAAAATGTCCTTGAGGTAGCAATGAATTAGAGTCTCAGGACCAAATCCATCTTCTTCTCCCCTCTCACCAAGCCCTTCTCTACTTCCTTCTCTCAGCCTGGGGGAGCTGATCAGCCTTCTGGTAAAAATGAGGGGAGTCCATGGAGATGGCAGCCAAGATAATTCTTCTTCATTTAAAAAAAAAAAGTGTTTTTAAAAACCATCCCCATCTAAAATCCTCATAAGCTTATAGTGTCTAGCATTTCATAAGGACTCGATAAAATAGTGAACAAAATTTAGAACAATTTTTAGAAAAATAAAAAGTCTTAGGATTCCTGGAGATATGTGTATTACAGTAGAAAGAAAATTCCCCAATAAAAAGAATAGCTTATAAAGAGAAGCATTTCAGAAAGCAAAAGTTGGTTAGAAAAAAAGTATTTTGTGTTGTGTTGCTGTTATTTGGGAGGTATAACTCAGGATGCTTATATCTGCAAGTAACAAAAGACCCCCAACTCAAAGACCCCCTCAATGTGACTTAAACATTGAGGGGACTAGAAAATTTGCTTTTTTTTTGCATTGTAAGAAATCCAACAGATGATCAGGCTATAGGCACAGTACGTCAAGGCTCCGGATTTGCTTCTTACTGTTCCCTCTGATCCGCTCTCCTTCCTGTGTTGGCGTCACCCTCTAGGTATCAGAAGATAGTCACAGCCATTTTGGGCATCCAATCCAGATACAACAAGGTTCAGAGGAAAAAATAGTAAGCAGGACTGGCCCAGGTTCGGCCAGTGCCCATGAGGGGCCCCCAGTGTGAAGGGAGTAAGTTTTGCAGGTCCTACAAGTGGGCTTCTACTCAGAAGCCAGATGAGAGCAGAGGGAGCTCTATGCCTCTTTTCTGGAAAGCCATATTTATAAGGGTTTTTTATGCCACTGTTGTGCACAGAAGGCAAACTGGAAGATTTCTCTGCAGCAAAGCCCTGTGGAGCACTCATCCACCCACAGCTGTGTGACCTTCACCTGAACCTTTCCCTCCCTGCTTACTTGGCTTAAAAGTAATGCTTTGGGGCTGGATTTGCAGCCTGCACACATTTTTCTGAAATCTGAAATTCTCCTTCAATTTTCCACTCTAGCCAATACATTTGAGGCTCTGGTACAAAAACTTCCTGTTCTTTGAATAGGCACCCTTGCTGGCTTGCCAGAGGCTTGTTCTTCCAAACCTGTTTGACTGCTCAGAATGCGAACCCAGTAGTCATTTCAATGCTGAGATGACTTAGCAATTGCTTTGGATCAACTGCGCGACTGGCCCCAAGGACTGCAAAAATCGGTCGTCGAGATGATGGAGGAGAAACACGCTTCAGCTGACTACCAGTCGGGTTCGTGTTGGCGAGTTGATGTGGCCAAATCCCCATCTGTTCTTCCCTCCCCAGCCCCCACCTCTGCCGGCTTCCAACCCCCTTCACATCCTCACGCGACAGGATAATTTTCTAAAACACGGTCACAGTCGTGTCCCTCAGTGGAGCCATACATCATTTCTCAGTGACAGCGGATGAAGTGCAAAACAGCTCCCGGCGTCAACCTCTTCTCCTGCAAGCGTTTCTCCTGAACTCTGTGTCCCCTGGCCTGTACAGGCTATGCTCCCATCACACCCGTGGGGAATTCCCTGAAGGTTCAGTGGTTAGGACTCTGCGTCCTGGCCGGGGAACTAAAATCCCATAAGCCATGCTGCGTGGCCGGAAAAAAAAAAAAAAACAAAAACCCACATTCACGCTTTTACAACTGTGCCTGCTACCCTGGGGGAACTTCCCCTTCACCGTCTCGTATCTGCCCCTCATCCTCAGACGTGCAGCTCCAACATCACCTTCTGCATGAAGCTTTCTTTATTCTCATGACCAGCGGCCAGTTGGTCCCTCCTATGGGCCCCTGGGGCACGTTGCATTAGTGCTCAGAAGTTAAACTGTATTCCTGTTTGTTCTCCTCGCTAGAGCAAGGACTGTTTTTTATCCACCTTTGTGGCCATGGTACCCAGCCTGGTGACCAGCAGCTAGGGGCTGTCCAAGGATTATTTAATGAGAGAGGGAAGGAAGGAAGGAGGGAGGGAAGGAAGATGGAAGGAAGCAGGAATGAAGGAAGCTGGTCAACTGCTGCTGCTGCTAAGTCGCTTCAGTAGTGTCCGACTCTGTGCGACCTCATAGACAGCAGCCCACCAGGCTCCTCCGTCCCCGGGATTCTCCAGGCAAGAATACTGGAGTGGGTTGCCATTTCCTTGTCTAGTCCTAAATGCCAGTACTCCTCATCTCCCTCTCGAGTCTTATCTCTAGCCAAGAGTATAATGAAGACTGCGGGTAATGCAAAGATCTGAACGGTAGCATCTGGAGGGTGTCTACCTGCCCCAGGCAGCTCTTTAATAGCCAGCCTAAACAGCCCATGCCACAGCCTTCTCTCTGTAGAACAGATGCTTCTCACTTGCAAATGTTATACTGAGAATCTTTTCTGTGCTAGGCATGTGCCAAGTGCCATTAAAAAAAAAAAAGAATTAGACATGGGCTTTGGTGGCCTGTTTCAATTTAGTTAGCTCAGTCTTCTCTTCTGGATACTTCCGATTCCATCCGCTTTTCTCATGTCATAAACTTCCCCTTCTCTTTGGTTCCGTGTCATTTCTGAACCCTGGATGTCACAGCACAAAGTCCAGAAAAATGCCCCTATTTTCACATCTCACTGAGCCCGAATGCAGAAGTCTGAGGGTCAGGCTCTTTTTTTGTTTCTCTCGGCTCTCCTTCCCAAATCACCTTTTCACAGTATTCTCTCTCTCTCTATTCATCGGACTCCAGCTACACGCACATTAGCCCGTTTACTATTTCCATGTGCATCCCACACTCCCTTCTGCATTTTCCATCATTGTTGATCTCCTTGCTCCAGTCTGGGTATTTTCTACGGATCTGTTTTCCAGCTGTCTCATCCCAGCTGGTGCTGTGTCTTATTGCTGCTAACCTCTTTTGAGGAGTAAATTTCAGTTATGGTGCTTTTGAGTTCTAGAATTTCAATTTGATTTTTTTCATAAAAAGTTTTCTGCTGAGCTTCTCTCCCTTGTCATCTATTTTTGAACTGATTAATCGGTGTTTCATATGTTCAGTACCTTCAGTATTTGCGTCACCGCTCTGATTATTATTGCTACACACACGCGCAACCCATCCCAAACTTCACTGTGTAAAGCAACCATTTAGCTGGAATCATTTAGAGATGTCTTCACTCATGCCTGGCCATTGACACTGTAGGCTTGAGAGGCTTTCTGATAGCATGGCTCAAGGTGGTTGAATTTCCTACGTGGTGTCACTTTGGAAGCTAAATAGAGATTATGGGGACCGGAGGGTGGGAAAGGAAGTGTGTGGGGAGAACAGTCAGATGGTTCTGGCTGCAGGGTCAGATTTCAGCATCCAAAATAGTGATGTTCAAACAGTAAGTAGTAAGGGCACATGAGCACATATCTCATCCCACACCCCACCCTATGCCACGCTGCAAGAAAGTGAGAGATTGCATGGTAACAATAATTTATATACTATTACATAAAGATAAATAACATTTACCAAGTGACTATCAGGTACCATCAAGCCTAACATCCTTGCAAAATAATTGCTATTATTATCGTCACTTTAAAGATTTGGAAACTGAGGCAAGAGAGTCAGAAACTTGGCTAAGGGCACACAGTAAGCAGCAGAGCCTGATTTCAAATCCAGGCAGTTGTAGTCCAGAGGTCACTAGGCAACACAGTGTTAGACACAATAGGATGGGCCAGGAACACCCTGTCTTCCCTTTTCTATCCACATTCTGTCTAACACCAGGCAGCAGGAGTTCCTGGGAGCCAAATGCAGGCATTACCTTTAGGCGGGAGAGGTCAGACTTCACCATCCCTTATGGTTACCTAATCAAGGCCCCCAGTGACTCCCCGCAGGGTAAGGCTGGATTTGGAATCTGGATTTAGTCACAAGATCTGGCTCAAGTCTGTGCTCTGGCATTTGCTAGTTCTGCGACCCTGAAGAAGCCATGTAAAATGAAGATACTAATCCTGTAAATGATAACTGGGGCTTCCCAGGTGGCGCTAGTGGTAAAGAACCCACCTGCCAATGCAGGAGATGCAAGAGGCGCAGGTTTGATCCCTGGGTCGGGAAGATCCCCTGGAGGAGGGCGTGGCAACCCACTCTGGTATTCTTGCCTGGAGAATCCCACGGACAGAGGAGCCTGGCAGGATATAATCCATGGGGTCACAAAGGGTTGGACACACAAGCGACTTAGCACGCATGCATCTTCATGACTATGGAATTGTAGGAGAGAGAAAGAGTGAACAGGCTTGTCACTCCCCCTCCCCCCACCATGGCTGGGACAAGCAGGGAGAGGGGCAGCCACCAGCCAGAGGAGGACAGCATTCAGACAGAGATTCCTCTGACCACACAGCCGTGAAGCAGTAAATGATGCAGTGAAGTGTGTAAGAAGACGGTGCATAAGCGGACAGGAACTTGCACAAAATGAAAATGAGGAAGTTGAAATCTTCTCTCTCCCCGACTCTGCCTGCTGGGGGCAGAGGTCAAGGGCCGAGGGTGGGCTTCTCCTCCCTCCCAATCCCCCCACAACCCCGTCACCATCACGGTGTGTGTGTGGCGGGGAGTAGGGGAGGAGGTGTACAGTGTCTCCCGGGAGGATGGGGCAGGGATGGGGGAGGCAGCAGCAGGTGGGACTGTGGGTGAGCTGACACTCCAAGCTCCCAGCTCACGTTCCACTGTCCTATCAAATATTAGTTGTAAAGCAAAGCAATCCAAAGATAAAATTACTAAGAAGGGTAAGCCAGTGGCTGCAGAGCCTTAAAATCCTCAGTGGCAGGACCGCACAGACCTGACCTGGCTCAGGCTCTGGGCAGCTGTGGCTGGGTGGGAGACTCTGCAGTAAAGCCCAGCGGGCTTGGCAGAGGACATGGGGCTGGATATCTGTCTGGAAGTCTTCCAAAGGCAACATTATAGATTGAAAACACAAAGGATTGTTTTATTAGGTTCCCTGCCTTAGATCTACAGGTTCAGCCACCTCTGCCCTCTCCTAACCAAGAATGGTCTTTGTATTAGCTTTTGCTGACCACCCTCTGTTGGGAAGGGGACTTCCCTGGTGCCTCAGTGGTAAGGAATTTGCCTGCCAGCACAGGAGCCGCGGATTCAATTCCTGATCCAGGAAGATCCCCTAGAGAAAGAAGTGGCAACCCACTCCAGTATGCTTGCCTGGAGAATCCCATAGACAGAGGAGCCTGGCAGGCTATAGTCATGGGGTCGCAAAGAGTCAGACACGACTGAGTGACTAAATAACAACCACCTATTTTGAGGAGGGTTTGGACACTGATGTTCTAGTACTGAAGTGGTTATGCTAAGTGAAAATAAACATTAATAAATCCTGCCTTCCACACCGGGGTCACAGGCTGGCTTTAGGGAGCCATTTACATCCCTCTGTATTTTTCACTGAGGCTTACGATGGAGAAGGAACACTATTCACACGTCACTGTTCAACGTGCATGTTATTAGACGAAGGACCGCTGAAAACGCCACCCTCTGGTCAGTTTTAACTCTTCTGTTGCCATACAATTGCGGTTAGCGTCACCTTCAGGGAGTGCCTTGTTTAGACAGGGCCACTTTTTGGTTTTCTTTGGATCTGATTCATTTTTTAAAAATGGCTCCTCAAAATAAACTGCTATAGAAATGGGTTCCAGATATATTCCAGATATAAGGATCAACTTTAATCTGACTATAAGATGCAGTCAATGATATATAATATAAAAACACAGATATATTGGATCTGGCATAAAATCCCATGGCTGTCTGTAATACAGTATTCCTCAGACAGTTTAAATTTTATAAACATTGCCTAAGAATGCCTTCCTTATGAATTGTATATTTTACCTAAAATTGTAATATTGGCTCTGGGACATGTTAAATTCTTAATTAATTATTAGAATTTGAGGGGCCTGAATTTCATTTCTTTCAGCTTTATTGAGATAGTGACATAACATATATAAGCCCAAAATATACAAGATGATGATTTCATACCTGTATACATTGCAAAATTATTACTAGAATTTTAAAAATAAATATTATTCTTTGGATGATTCATATTTCTTAAAAAATGTGCAGTCAGAATGTATCAAGTTCCCTAAAAAGTCAGCATCTTTCAACAGAGAAAATTCTATCATAGAAGAACCAGTATGAGAGAGAAACATATACGTAAAAAGATGTTTATCAAAGAATCATTAGTTACAACTGCAAAATACAGAAAAGTACTTAGTTATCCAACAAAGAGTTGGGTTTCAAACTCAGACAAATCCAGTCAACTTTGGCTGCCTCCAAAGTTCATCCTTAATCTTGAGACTATACTGTTTTCCTAATACCATCACTTATGTAATTATTCCTTTGTTGGATAACTAAGTACTTTTCTGTTGGAAGATATGTAAGGATCTTCCTACTCTGCTATCTTGATCATGCCCCTCTGGGAGAAGTTTTTTAAATATAAAAATATTAAGTATTGGAGACTGATTATATGGGAAGGCAGATTTACATACTTAAACTGAAATTACAACCCACTACACTCTTTTCGTAAGGCAAGTAGTCAATTCTTTAAAATGTTTGTATGTGGCATTCTCTTTCCAAGTATGCCTCTCTTAAGTAAGTCAGCCAGAGATGTACATAAAAACTGTTCAATAAAGAAGATCAGTAAAATATTACCTATTACAGCCCGCATTGGGAAGCAATGATTCATTGGTGTGGAAGAGCTCTATTTGCAAGCTTGTATAAATCTTGTGTTGAGTATCAGACCCCAACCCCCACCAAGTTTTAGGAAAGGAATCACTTCCCTCCACTAGCCCTGAGCTGGGGTGCAGGTATGGAGCTCACTCATGAGCAAACAGACCATTTGTCTACAGCAGGAATCTAGCAGGTAAAGGAACAAAAACCAGAAGAGAACTGGGTCCCTGGATGATGTCATGAACAGAGACACTTGCACGTCCCAGACTCCGTATTTTATGAGAGAAAATTTCAATCTATTTTGCAATATTGTATTTTGGGGTCTTCTGTAACAGCAGCTTAGTCTTGAATCATTAAAAAAATATATATATTGGGATCAGAAATACTGTTCTGCAGGGGTTAAAAAAAAAAAGCACACTATATCACTTTAACAATTGTGTGATCCTTTAACAATTGTATTAAGATGGGTCCTTTAACAATTGTGGGACAGGCAGTGAGGAGATGATATCGCAGGCAGAAAGGCTGATGACCTTTGGCAAACCATAGGGAAACACTGGTCAGACTGGTTCCTGTGATGACCTGGAAGATAGGTTACACGCTTACCAGTTTTGCTGCTCTGGGGTAAACAGTGAGACAAAACTAGAATACTGGTTTCTGGTGGCTGATTCTTGCTGCTTTTAGCAGAGGGCAACACAGTTTGGCAAGAATTTGTCAGTTTCCAGCTGAGACAGGAGGAAATACAACCCCGGTAGGGATGTCCCCTGTGCTTGGGGCTGACATCTGAATTGACTAGAAGTCTTGTAATTTGGGCCTCATGGAGCTGGAAAATTGATCTGCTTCAGAACCATAAACAGAAAGAGATAAACTGTGTCTCGGAGCCTTTCTCCAGGGCCTGTTGTTAATGGAACCAGAGGAGCCAATACGATGGCAAATATAGAATTAAGCGTGTTGTTGTCTCACCCTAGCCTGTTATTTTCAATGACCTCAAAGTTGCTACTGAATTAGAGAGAGAATGGTCCAAGTTTAGAGATGAGTAAACAAATGCATTCATAAACTTAAGGCCGATGCAGACGAGATCGTGGGCTATCCTTACATGTTCATGGAAATGACTGGGAGCAGACAGTCTAGGAAACTGCTAAGAACTTTGAAAGAATTATGGGATCAAAGGAACCGCAAACCTGGCCTGCCGAAGCTGTAATTTTCTGGTCCCTAAAGCAACCCCCAGGAGAGTTGTGTGTCCCCAAGTAAGGCATGCTCCCCCACACTCACTGTAGCTGTGGCCACAGAAGTTAATGGACAAGCAGAGTCTCTGAGAGGTCAGTGGACAGAGGGCTGTCTCCCAGAGAAGAGAGGCAGTGTCTACAGACCAAGGAATTTTCTTCCTTGGCCGTGGTGGAGACTTGTCGTAGCTCTTTCCCAGTAAGATTTCATCACTCTTAAGAACCATAATGATTTTTTTTTTCCTCCCATTTACCCTTTTTCCATTTGGTTTTAAGTTGCAGCTATCTTGCTTGACTCCCTTGTTGAACACTTACGTATGGGGAAGATGCCAGAAAACATGTCCATGAATTTAAAATTTCCCAGATCTGGGCAACTCCAGCCCTGATGGGGAGGACTTAAAGCCACCCAGAAATCTTGAACTATGAGTTGGATACAGTAGTTAAATGGTTTTTGAGGCTGTCCCCTTGGCGAAGGAGTGAGTCTGTTCTATGTGTGGTTAGCGGGACACAGACGAGCGATCGGAGACTTGAGAGCCGGGCTGGCAATGGCTCCCAGTATTCATTTTCTCCTTACATTTAGTAACAAGCTATGCCACACTGGGATTTTACAAGATACATGGTGGGGCAATGGGGTGCTAGCCTTTCCCAGCCTCTCTTAGAACTAAATGTAGCCGTGTGGTTGAATTTTGGCAAATGGCAAGTGGGCAGAATTAAGAAAGGAACGAAATCACTACCAAAGCACATCCTTAAAAGAGGAAGCTGCTTGCTTTCCTCTTCCGTATCTCTTTCCATTTGGTTGTAACACGAGGTGATGCTGTTGGGTCTGCTTCAGCCATGGGGACCAGAGCGGTGCCTCAGGGATGTGGGCGCAGACCTGGGTCCCTGAGCAACCACAGGCACAGAGCTGCCTGAGCCCCCTGGAAACCCTGTCCACCACACATCTATCTATGAAAAACAAAAAGACAGGTATCATGATGGAACCACTGCATTTGGGGGTTTCGTGGTAATAGTAGTCTAGCTACCCTAACATCTCAGGATACAAAAGAAATCCCAAATCCAAATGTGACTGATGACCTCACATTGAATATATACACTATCATGTGTAAAATAGACAGCTGGTGAGCAGTTGCTGTATAACACAGGGAGTCGAGTCTGGTGCTCTGCAATGACCTAGAAGGGAGGGATGGGGGAAGGGGAGGGAGGCTCAAGAGAGAGGAGATGTATGTACAGTTATGGCTGATTCGCATTGTTGTTGTCTGCCAGAAGCCGACATAACATGCAAAGCAATTTTCCTCCAATTAAAAAATAAATTTTAAAAAATGTATGCGGGCATAGAAAGAACCTGAAAAGTTAAGTGTCAAAACATTTATTTCTGGATAGTGATAGTATGAATAATTATAGTTTCTTCTTTGTATTTTTCCATATTTTCCTGTTTTTACTTTGCATAAATATTATTTATATAATCAAACAGGCACCTATTGGCTATTTTTTTCAAGCTATATAACCACAATCACACGTTTCTCTCCCTCACTCTTCAGTACTCATATTTTCTCCAATGGCCAATGCTTTTTCAAAGCTGGAAGCATTAGACCAAAAAAACGCCCCGAGGAAACTCTAAGTGCTTTCCCTTATCTTTTAATGCCATAAGACCTGCTCAACGTTTGGCTGACATCTATCAGAAGACTTCAAATTTCATAGGAAAACTAGAAGAATAACCACCAGCCGATTGCCAGAGCTTAAAAACAGCCCTTAGACAGCTGCTAAGGCACCCCAGACTAACAATGCTGGTAGTTACAGGGAAGACAAATGGCCTATTGAAAATTTGCCCACATTTTCTTTCTCTCCAGAGCCTATTTGGCAAACATGCCTCTCATGCTTTATACATGGCTGTCATGATTGTTTTCAGAAAGTATTTTCCTGATCTGCTAAAATCCTTTCTCTCTTCATACACCCAGTCATTCACTAGAAGGACTGCGGTTAAATCACCTCTTTATCCCACCCACTTTCTGTGTCCCGACCATAGGTATTTCCCATCAATGACTCCATCAATGACTAGCCTCCCTGCTTCCTGTCTCACCTCTTTTTAGTGCAGTCTCTACACCGAAATCAGAGCTGTCCTTTTAAAAGACGTATCTGATTCTGTCACTGCTCTACTTAATGGTTTCTATTGCTTTTAAGGTCAAGTCTAGTGACTCACAGATCCTTCATGATCCAAGCTGCACCTACATCTACAGTCTCCTCTCCAAACACAATTCCTTAATCCCTCTGGCCCAGCAAACATACCCTAATATTCAATGATTATGATACTAATTCTATATCATTCATAATATATTGTGCATGCTCATTTGCTAAATTGTATCTGACTCTTTTGTGACCCCATGGACTGTAGCCCACCAGGCTCCTCTGTGCATGGGATTCCCCAGGCAAGAACACTGGAGTGGGTTTCCATGCCCTCCTCCAGGGGATCTTCCAGAGCCAGGGATTGAACCCGTGTCTCTTGCATAATGGTGACAGTTTGGATATGCCAAAGAGAAGCCATAAAGTGCTTCCTTTCAGTAAAAAGATGAAAGTTTTCAACTTAATAAGGAAAGAAAGAAAACTATGCTGAGATTACTAAGATCTATGGTAAGAATGGATCCTCTATCCATGAAATTGTAAAGAAGGAAAAGGATATTTATATTAGTTTTCCTGTTGCACCTCAAACTGCAAAAGATATGGCCACAGGACATAATAAGGGTTTGCTGCTGCTGCTAAGTCGCTTCAGTCGTGTCCGACTCTGTGCGACCCCATAGACGGCAGCCCACCAGGCTCCCCTGTCCCTGGGATTAGTTAAGATGAAAAAGACATTAAATTTGCACAATAAGATATTTGGAGAGAGACCACATTCACATAACTTTACCAGGGTCTATTGTTACAATTGGTCTATTATTTTTATTGTTAATCCCTTACTGTGCCTATTTTATAAATTAAACTTTATCACAGGTATGTATGTGTAGGATGAGGAAATATTCTTGTATTCTTGCCTGGGAAATCCCATGGGTAGAGGAGCCTGGTGGGCTACAGTCCATGGGGTCACAAAGAGTCGGACACGACTTAGTGAATAAATAACAATGCGTAGGAAACAACAATGTGTAGGGGGGAAAAAAAACCATGGTATATACAGGGTATAGAACTATCCGTGGCTTCAGGCATTCACGGGGGGAATTAGATCATATCACTCATGGAAAAGGCAGGGGCAGCTATAATCCACTCTGCCCAGATACATCCCTAGAGAGCCAGGGAAACAGTGCGGGACTTTATTTCTAAAAGAAGGAAAGAAAAATCCTGAGGTTTTCAGCGATGTACTTGAACTCACCTAGTTGGAAGAGATGGTAACAGAGAACAGCCTAACGTGCAAGAGTCTTGCCTGGTATAACCCATCACCCTGCGTACCCTCCGTCACTTGCTTAGTAATCAGTAGCTTTGGAGAACTATCCCACTGACATTCATCACTCTAGACTCCAGCTCTCGAACCATCCTACCAGACATTATTTCCTCTTTTCTTTAAAATGATAATTGCAAACCTAGAGGCATTAAATAACTTTAATGTCACAAAACCACCAGGCTGGAAGTATTCCAAGGTCCTGTAATTTAAAGGGCTGTACAGGCATAGCCAGGTGATGTTGCCAACTCAGTTTCAAACCACTGCAATACAGGGCACATTGCAATAAGGAGTCACATGAATTTGTTGGTTCCCAGTACAGATACACATACATAACGTATACATAGTTAGGTCTACACTGTGCTATAGTCTATTAAGTGTGCAATAGCATTATGCTTCTAAAAACAATGCACACACCTTAATTTTAAAAATGTTTTATTGCTCAAAAATGCTAACCATCATCTCTGCCTTGAGTGAGCTGTCATGTTTTTGCAATAGTAACATTAATGACTGTTGATCACAGATCACCATAACAACTATAATAATAACGAAAAAGGGTGAAACATTGTGAGAATTAGCAAAATGTAACTTTGACACAGAGACTTGAAGTGAGCAAATGGGGTCAGAAAAATGGCATCCTTAGACTTGCTCAATGCAGGGTTGCCACAGATCTTCAATTTGTAAAAAATGCAGTATCTGTGAAGCACAATAAAGCAATGTGCAATAAACGAAGTAGCCTGCCTTGTCTTTAAACCCTCACCATCCTGCTGTGCGTTGCTGCCTTAAAAGACCGTATGCAGTCTTCAGCAACACAGTGAAACCCGTAGGGATCACTGAATTCTAAACAATAGCCTAGATGAGAGGTAGAAGAAGAATGCCAAATATATGACCTCTCTTACATCTCCATGAGTTGACAAGATGATTTTATAGATAAAAGTGACATGTGAAAAAAACACTAGAATACATGTCAGCATGGTGTATGAATAGCGTGACCATAGCCACATATACCTATGTGTGAGCTTATCTATACATGGAGAGGGGATATAAATCATACATAAATATGCCTCTGCTCTCCCCTAAGCAAATTCACATACTGACCTTGTGTTCTGCACTTCTTTGGGTCAGACCATTGCATTGATGAGGGCCATTCTTATATGAGAGAAGTCAGGCATTTCACTGATTTGCTTGCACTGTGAACCAAGGAATAGGGTTCAGATCTTCCATTTCTAATCAGACCAGTGGTTCTTATTTGTCTGCAGCGGCAAACTAAAAAATTCTTCAGTACGCTGCCAAATTCCATCAATGCATAAGACTCATTGTGTTCTAATTAAAAATATGTCCTGTTGGACTCCCTGGTGGTCCAGTGCTCAAGAACCCACGTGCCAACGCAGGGAAACATGGGTTTGATCGCCAGTTCAGAAAGATCCCACGTGCCGAGGGGCAACTAAGCCTGTGCGTGACAACCACTACCCACACTCTAGAGCCTGTGAGACTCAACTTCTGAGCCTGTGAGCTGCAGAGCCCCTGCTCGGCCACAAGAGGAGCCACGGCAATGAGAAGCCTGTGCACCAGGACTAGAGAAAACCCACATAGAGCAGTGAAGACCCAGCCCAGGCCCAAATAAAATAATAAATAAACAAACAGTAACAAGTATATATGTATCCTGTAGCAACGACCATCCGTAGGAATGCTGCGCTGTAACAACACAGCTATGTGCTGTGCAGGGCACGATTTCTTTAAGTCGGAGATACCTGGTACAGAAGAACAACAAAGCAACAGCAAGTAAGTCCCAGCGCTTCTAGGAATGTAGGTGAATTTCTTCCCTTGGTTTGGGCAACAACAGTTCTGTTTGAACAGAGACCCAAGGCCCAAGGGATACCAGGGAATAGGATGGACACTGTGGATAGCCTTATTGGAATCTGTGACACAGTGAGATGATCTAGTATTGATAATAGCTAAACGAGTGCTGACCTCATAAGGGCCATTTTGTTCTGTTCTTAATTAATTTTTATTGGAGTATAGCTGATTTACAATGTTGTGTTAGTTTCTGCTGTACAGAAAAGTGAATCAGCTATACATACTCATATTTCCACTCCTTTTAAAGTCCTTTTCCCATAGAGGCCATTACAGAGTACTGAGTTCCCTGTGCTGTATGGTAGGTCTTTATTAGTTACCTATTTCATATATGGCACTCCACTCCAGTACTCTTGCCTGGAAAATCCACGGATGGAGGAGCCTGGTGGGCTGCAGTCCATGGGGTCGCGAAGAGTCAGACACGACTGAGTGACTTCACTTTCACTTTTCACTTTCATGCATTGGAGAAGGAAATGGCAACCCACTCCAGCGTTCTTGCCTGGAGAATCCCAGGGACGGGAGAGCCTGATGGGCTGCCGTCTATGGGGTCACACAGAGCTGGACACGACTGAAGCGACTTAGCAGCAGCAGCAGCAGTGTATATATGCCAATCCCAATCTCCCAGTTTATCTTCCCTCCTCTTTCCCCTTGGTAAACATACGTTTGTTTTCTACGTCTGTGACTCTATTTCTGTTTTCTGAATAAGTTCGTTTGTACCATTGTTTTGGATTCCACATATAAGTGATCTCATACGCTATTTGTCTTTCTCTGCCTGACTTAGCTTTACTCAGTATGACAAACTCTAGGTCCAACCTGTCACTGCAAATGGCATTATAATGAGTGCCATTTTGAATCTTAAAATTCCTTGAAGTCATCTCAAAACATCTTGTTATTTGAGAAAATATCTCACAAATACAGAAGAAGCTGAAAATTACCATTTCAGTCTGACTAAAAGGCAATCTTTATGCTGGTTTGGAGTGAGTATTTTGGAGTCAAGGTACTCATTTTACACTGAGAGTTGATTTTTATCTCACCTCATCCCTTTATGTCATTGTGAGGATTAAATGATACAATGTGTGGAAAGCATTTGGTACCACATCCAGGCACATAGTGAATGGTAGATCTCGAAAAGTGTTGATTACTGAGCAAGTGGGTGAAGGAATAATATGGATGGGGTTATGCCAAAGCTCAGACTTATTGGGAAGTTCTCTTTAGGCCTTGAAAACTCTGTGGTCTAGTTTGTTACCATCTCTTCCTAACTAGGCAAGTTCAAGTGAATCGCTGAAAACTTTAGGATTTTTCTTTTCTACATTTTGACAAGGACCATGCCGTTTCTGTGGCTCCCCAGGAATCTTCACAAGTGGGGTAATTTACTATCACCATATACAGGGTTCACACGAAGGTGCCGTACAGCAACGAAAATGTCTACAAGATTTCCTTGTAGGGTCAGGAAAGAAAAACTGAGAATTCTTCATACTGCACTCCCCATGGCTTCCCAGAGTAGATTGTATTTTAGAACAGAGAAAACCACAGGGTGTAAATGTTCTCTGGGAACCACTTGCACGCACGTCTAGAAAGCACACCAAAAGAATAAACTTCTCATATGCAGTCTTCAGTCCTTTCATCAATAATTTTAGCTTCAGCCCTGTCAGACTCAATTGGTCTGGCTGTAAGTATAGCTTTGCAGGCAAGCTAGTTCTGGTTCAGGCAGCAATAAATCACTGATAAGCACAAGAGAACTCGGTTTTCTTCCCAGAACCTAGTCTCAAATCATCTCTTAACACATGCCCTGAAACTGGCATATTTTAGCTGACTGCCAAAAAAAGAAGAATACATCAGCAAGCCAACTGGCCTCTGACCTACACCTAGTGATGAAATCTCTGCCTCTAATGACTTTCATTTGAAGCTTGGAGAAAAACACAAATGTGAACAGAAAATGCAGTAACATAAAGATTGGCCATGCGAGAGAAGTCCTTTTCAACTGTCTTCAATAGTTCAGTTATCCTTGGATGCAAGCCCACTGTTCAGAGCAGGAAGACCATAGATTGCAACTTCTTTAGGTCCAGTGCTTCGGGCTTCTTACCTCCTGTTTACTGGGGCAGAAGGGAACTTAGGAGACTGAGCAGCCGTGTCTGTTAGACAAAGGCTTATACAGACTCTATCAATGTCCTGCATGTCTATACAGACTAGATCATGATCCTGCATGTTGTGGGTTATCACTGGCAGATTCCAAACCCCAGAAAGTCCTCCTCGTGCTCTTCACCTGCCCCCTTTCTTCCCTTTAACAGTAACAACCTTAAAGAAAAAAAGAGATTGCTTCTAATATAACTAAATTACATTAGAAAAATATGCCTTTGAGACAAATGTGCTAAAATCGTAAGACAGTTCAAATTGTAGACAAGATCCAGGTGGCAATTATCTCTCCTAA